>NC_071388.1:142639309-142942955 GCF_022682495.2 Desmodus rotundus
TGTTTGAATGTTTACTGAAGAGAAGATCTAACTCCAAATGTAAAGCATTTTAATTAATTGGAAAATAAGCTTGAGTAACTTTATGTAATTCAGATGCAGTCAGCACTTGTTTCATCCACATGCTTAGACTGACCTTTGTTGACCATGATTAAGGACTACTAGTTGGGTCTGAATGGACCTATGGAGCCATGGAGCTTTGACCTAACTGCTCTTGATCTGATGGCTGAGAAGCAGAGGACAAGACAGTGACAGAGCTATTTGAAGGGGTGTCATCGTTGTCTTATTTATATCACTACATTGCAGAAATTTTTGTCCTTTTTTTGAGTCTGTATAACATAGTGGGGGGAGGGTACACACTTGGAGCTTCACCCCTGTAGCTTATTCTCTAAGGTGTGAGTGGTGATGGACAAGTCATTTAATTTTTTGAAATCTTTTTGGTTATTTATAAAATGAGGAAAACTGCCCATGCACAACTCACATTGAAGAATTATGAAAAAAATGGGTGAACTATATGTGAAACTGTTTTTGAAAACTGGTAAACTGCTCTTCAGATGTAAATTGTAGGCCCTGGCCAGGTAGCTCAGTTGGTTAAAGCATTGCCTCGATATGCCAAGGTTGCAGGTTTGATCTCTGGTCAGAGCACATACAAAAATCAACCAATGAATGCGGAAATAAGTGGAACAACAAATTGATGTTTCTCTCTCTCTCCTTTCTCCCTCTCCCCCACTTCCCCCCTCTTTTTCTCTAAAAAACAATTTTAAAAAACTAAAACAAAACAAAACAAATGCAAATTGCATGGTGATAGAATACCGGAAAATTGTCGAAGATAGGATCTGTTCCCAATTCATCTTTGTATACATAAAATACAGCTAACATAATGCCTTGCTTGTAGCAGGGTTTTGTTGGCGTGGCGGGGGCGAGGGGGGCGGGCAGTGGTGTTGATGTACTTTACCTCCTCCTTTTTTATGAACACACTGACAATTCATTTAAAAATTTCTGCCTTACATGGTCTCCCAAAGAGCCTGTGGATGATGTCAACAATATGGCCCCCTCTCCGAGTGTTTGGGGGCGGCTGGTCAGAATGCCCCAAGGGTGCACCACCCTAGGAATGACTCTATGTAAAGCAGCTTATATTCACTATTTGATGATATATTTTTATTAGCCATTTGTGCTTGTTTTCCACTTATTGTCCTATAAAGGAAAAACAAGTATTACCAACATTTGGCAGTTGAGAGATGGAGTTTAATTGACTTGCAAAAGGTCATGCAGTTACTTAATAGTAGTTTTGACAAGAACCCTCCACTGTAGGCTGAACACTCTGTATAAATTTTGTGTCTGACAAATGTTATGGGGTTTTAAAATAATAATGATGCTAACCACACAGTCCTCACCTTTGAGAAAAAGGAGTTCACTGAAGAGTTCTGGGCCGAGAGGTGAGTCCATGATCTGACTAATTTGCGGGAGGAATTTCCTATCTGGGCAATTAGACTGATCATCCTTTTTACTTTATTGAGCTAAAAACAGGGCTATAAACATTCATAAGTTCCGAAAGCATGAAAGTGCTCCTGGTTAGGAACAAACAAACAAACAAATTACAGGAATGCTTAACTTTTCTGGAATGATGGCAAGTAGTTTGACTCCCTTATTTAGGGAGTTATGCAGATTCAACACAATCAAGAAAACAGTTTTCGTAGTTAACAGGCAGATAACTAACGTGGCAGGTAGCTAGCTCCTTAAATCCATAAAAATTAAGTAAGGAAGAGCCCACTCATCATTAGCTTTCACTTTTGGAACTGAAAATTTCTTTAGTAAATTCTGGGGTGGGTAGGAGCTAAAGGAGTTCCCATATGAACTGGGAAAATCTCTTAACTTCTTGGGTTCTCAGTTTCCTCATCTGCAAAGTGAAGGGGTTGGGATTAGGAGAAATATGACAAGATGTGAAAACCAAACCAAGTGCAGTACCCAGGTTCTCGTGCTGCACTTCCCACGTCCTGACTGTGTTTTTTCATCCTTTGACTCCTTTCAGCCTGCTTGCTGCAGATCATAGATCATGGCGGACTGGGGTCTCAGGGAAAACAGTAAACAAGACTGGAGTCTTCAGCAGATTGTCTGTTGAAGCTTTATTGTTTAGCTTTTGAGTCTATTTGGAGCCTCTCAGGTCCTGGCCAATGTAAACAGGTGAGGTTCTTGCATAATTTTGTACTGACAAATAAAAAAAAAGAAAAGAAGGAAGCAGAATATGGACAGTGAGTATAGGTTAGACAATAACAATGTAAAAATGGCTTGGATTCTTTATAATTATGGTCGGACACGGTTCCAGTAAAGGTGTCTTTGGTTAAATTAAGTAATGCGTGGTGTATATATACACACAAACTGCACACATGCAAACATAGCAGGTTCCAAATTTAATGGCTCAGTGTTGCTTTACACCACATGGAATTTTTATTGAGTCAGCACAGTCTGCTGACCCGAACCTCAGGAGACTTGAGCCCTTGCTTAAACAGGCCTAAACGCTATTGATACATTCACATTTTTAAAAAACTATCAGAACATTTGTTTCTCAAATTAAAATTTAACACAGAGCCACAACATACAAAACAGTTAAAAGCAAAAACAGTTCTGTTGTCCTGGGCTCCTTTGGGGCTCTCAGGGGACCTTGGGGAGTTAAGTTACATTGTTTGAAAAACCTTGATTGAAATATCTTTCAGTTATTACAAGGAGGTAAAATATACCAAATAAAATTACATAACACCACTCAAATATTATGGTGGTGAGGTGCTTTTGTTTTTAGTAGAGTAGGAACTAGTTCTCTGCATTGAAAATCATTTGTGTTTAATGGGAAATGGTCTGAACAAACACCCATATTATGTAAAGACGAACGTGGCACGAGAGCTGAGTTTTGGGAAGGTTTACTGCTTTATATTTACTGAAAAAGTGTATTATGAAGACAAAGATGACTTTTACTAAAAAGTGTATAAAGACTAAGTTAAGGAGAAAGGGGAGATTAAAATCTGTGGCCTGGTGAATTTCAAAGCAATATGTTAAATAAAAACTACTATATAAACCTGAATACAAGCAACCCTCAATTTAGGCAGTATCTTATTTTCTCAAGGAGAGAAAAAGAATTAGAAAATGTAAACTTCTTAAGATACAGATAAAATAATAGAAAGTATATTAATATTTAATTATACACACAAAATATGATAAAAACATATTAACTTAGAAAATCTGCAATTTTCTATCCTGTTTTCATGAACCAGTTGTATTTAAACTCTGCGTGTGCTTCAGTAACTTCTTCATCGCCAGAATCAGTTTTTGGCTCTTCCTATAATTTCAGATCACTGCATCTTCATTTTCATCTAACTTTTTGACTATGACACTTTTAGAGTCTGTATAATATCAAATTTGCATTAACACTCCAACTTTGATGTTTTTCAAGTATAAATTGATATCAAAAATTATTTGGAAAGATGAAAAAAGTATATTGTCATTATATACAGGCATATATATTCATACGTGTGTGTGTGTGTGTATGTAGATATACTGGCAGATTGATGGATCATGAATGTTGTACCTTAGACTATTGTTCATATCTTTAATTCCCTCCTCTGCTGTGTGACTTACGTTGTGTGAGGGTGTATTTCCTGCTCCACCTTTGCTGGGCTGGGCCTATAACCTATGTGAGCCATGGCATTTAAACGAATGTGATGCAAGCAGATGTCTTCCATGGCTGCCTTAAATGCAGCTCTGCTCCCACGAATGCCCCTCTAGCTGTAGTCTTTTTCAGGCTGGACCCACAAGAGTCAGGTGGCATAGCTGACCTGACCTTTACCTGAGTAGGCAGGCTGATAGGACGCATCAGACCACAACTACTTGTTGGCCAGGCAGATCTAATTTGACTGTTGCACCTCACTAATAATATTCCTGTTATGTTTTTGTCTGAATTAGCAGAACTAGAAGCTGCACCCAAGATAGTTTACTTAGATAATGTCTATGTCACACATAACTTTGGGGACGATGACAATCTAACAAGGGCTAAATGGCTGTGTGGTAACTAGGGTTCTTAACAGTAGGTGTTTTCAGGAATTCACCACAGACCAAAACCAGATGTATGCAGTAAAAAATGTATTGCCAGACTTGAGTGCACTGTTCATTTTTCCAGCGAGACCTCCAAAGGGCCTGTGAATAGAAGCCCGGTGTTTTCCTTGTAGGTGACTCATTTCTGAGTATGTAGGAATAAAATTTTGTCTTTTTTGTTAGGTGAAGTTTCAAAGTCTCTGTATATACCTTCACTGAATTTTATAAGATACATGCACACATATACACAAATATCTTCCATATTTGTCTATAGGTTTTAAGCATGTGTTTATATATAGTCATCTGCTTGTGTGCATGTTTAAATAAATTTCTTGCATGTACTTTTATTCTCTAAAGAAAGAAAAGTGAACACTACCTGTACAAAAGTTGATTAGTATTTTTAAAAATTTCTTCTTTGAGGAAGAGTTTGAGATAAAATATTGTCTTATGTCTGCATTTATCCATTGCCTACCCAAGAGATTTAGATCCCCAAAGTAATGCCATTAAAAATATCCAATTTGTTATGCATCTCTCTAAAATACACTTAATCGACCAAATTTTGGTACCCCTCTTATTTTCATAATTCATTTTCTTTCAAATGATTAATTTGTGTCTGAATGATGTAGCACTTTCAACAGCCCAAAAGCAAGACTTTGGCCTTTGTAATACTTCTCTATCCTGGTTTCACATGAGCCTAACATGGGGAGCTTTAAATGATGGTGAAGTCCAGGCTCATTCGCCAGAGATTCTGGGTCAGTTGCTCTAGGGCAGGGCCTACGTCTGGTATTAATTAAAGCTTCCCAAGTGATTCTAACTGGTAGAGTTGACAACCAATGACACAGATACAGTCTTTCTACAAACTCTAAGCAATTCAGGTTAGAAATCTGTTTTACATGCAGGGCTGTGCATAGCCTTTGTTCAACTCAACCTGATAATGCCCGATCTTCTAGGAAATTGGCATCGTGTCGGAGCGGCTTTACTTATTTTCTATTTTCCACCTACCACTTTTGGACCATTTTTGGTAGACTGGTAAAGGAGAATTAGTTGCATAAGTAAAGCCTTAATGCTAGCCTGAGGATTGCTACCCTCTATGACTGCGTTCAGCCACTTGGGTAATTCTCAATGTTGCCTCCCAAATCACACCACCGTAGTCAACTTTATAAAAATGGGTTTCACTGGTTGTGAACTTTTGTTCCCCATGCAGCGGAGCCCAGTGGATTTGCTCAGGTGACCTCAGTTGCAATGAGCACCGTAGCTCCTTGTTAAGGACCCAGGAGACAACATCTCACTTTTCCCTGCCAGACGCCTATGGAAATAGTAAACGACAGGCTCCTGTGAAAGTTACAAATACAAAGCCTTAGCATGTGTGCCTTAAAAAAAAAACACTGAAGTCCACAGGACTGGAACTGTATTTTCTTCTACCATATAAACCTTTTTTTAGAAGAGAATAGGATTTTCTTTCTCTCCCACTTACTAAATATTTATCTTGTGGCTACAGCCTAAGTGCACGCACATGAATTTCTTTTTGTCATATTTCAGGCAGCATCCACCAGTCATCAGGTCTCATATTACTGGAATTAGGGATAATGTGATGTGTTGAGTCTTTTTAATTCATTCTTGCTCTTCTCCAAGGACCTTGACCTGCCTATGGGGAAGTTGATGATCATTTTCTTAAGACTGGATTTGATGGGATTTGAATTATGACTTTTTGGATTTAAATTATGCCTTTACCACTTAATAACTTAGTGACTTAAGTTTTTAAAAAACTTTTAGATCTTAAACCTTATTTTCTTCACCTACAAAGTGTTAATCATTGTTACCCATCTTGTAGGGTGGAAGTGACTATTAAATGAGATATTTTAAGCCTTTAAAACAGTTTCTGGTATTCTACAAATGTTGGCTGCTATGGCACAGTTATTACTAGTGTAATTGTTGGGTTTGCCAAAAAGGTTATATGGTTTTTTTCCTTAAAATTAAAGACACATTTTTTATTTTTACCAATAATTTTATTGATTTAGATATTCTGAATATGTCCTGTTATTGGCTTCTAGTGGGTAGAGGCCAGGGGTGCCGCTGAACATCTTCCAATGCATAAGACAGGCCTACAACAAAGAATTATTTGGTCAAAATGTCAATAGTACCAAGAAACTTTGCAAACCAGTTTTGATACATTTGATCAGTCACAGCATCTTCTCCATATGCTGCACAAATCTTTTTTTTGTGTGTGTTTCAGTTGCAGTTTTACCTTTCTTGAAATAATAAAGCATAATATGCTGAAAATGTGTATTTATTTTTTCCATCTTCAATATTAAGATGTCTGCACAAAAAATGCACCAGTTTTGGTAAGTTTTTTTTTTAATGTGTGCTGATGTGACAGCTGTCACAGTACAATCTAACAAAATTTTTTCAAACGAAGGTAAAGACAACTCAGCACTATCAGAGCCATCATACTGAAAAAACGAAATGAACCTTTTGGCCAACACAATAATACTGCTTTTCCTGGTATCGTCCCAGTTATTACTCTTTTACAGTATTATAAAATATCAAGTAAACTGAGGCCATTGGTGACTTACTATAGAAAAGAAGCACCAGTCTTGCCCTGGCCAGGTAGCTTAGTTACTTGGGGCATTGTCCTGATATGCCAAGTTTGTAGGTTCAATCCCCTGTCAGGGTACATACAAGATTCAACAGTGAATGCGTGGATGAGTGGAATGACAGATCAGTGTTTCTCTCCCTTCCTCGCTCCCTAAAGTCCTATCCTTCCTTCCCAGGGATTGCAAAATTTTTGTGTATCAGCTCTATTGAATATATGAGGCAATTAATATAAATCTTATGGTATATCCTGTAGTCATAGGAGTTTCATAGAGATTGGGCAATGTTTTTTTCATGATCCATTGACTTAAATACTTAAAAACATCACGGAGTGGCTGAAAACTGGAGGCTGGTTTTTTCAAGTTCATGTCTGTGTCACTAGTCACTGACTGGAAAGTCATTTCCTTTAACCAGAGGAATGTGCTGAAACAGTAGTAGGTGTTGGTTAAAATTAGAATCATCTATTTCTATAATCAGAACTCCAGACATGTTAAAAAAAGTAAAAGTGACAGAGCTCTACTGGTTTTTGCCTGTGGGTTCAAGAGGTTTTCAATCTAGTTCAGCTAACTACAGTTGGATTCTGTCCCTTGAACTTGGCACAGGCCATGCGTGGCAGACTTCCTAGACCCAGGGATGGAAGCTCAGGACACTTTCCAGGGATGGGTCCTCAAGAATTGTCACCAGGAGCTGAGCTGCAAATGGCAGGGCATACCACTGTCCTCTCATGTTGTTCAGTTGTGCCCCTACCCCCACCTCTTGCAGAGCCCCAGGGGAGGGCTTAATGTTGACTTTATTTGCACTTGTTTGCTCATTACTGTGTCCAACTCTCCTTTACTAGCAAAGAATTTGCCAAGGCTCCAGCACTGCAAATGTACGCATGTGTTTCTAGACTACAATAGGAATTGTTCATCTCTTGAAGCTACTTATTAGTAGCTAATAGCTAGCGTTTGACGTCTCTTGAGAAATGCGTACACAGACGGTTTCCATGGAGAGCAAGGGAGAAAAACAGCCCATGATCCAGGCTCCTGTTTTTATGTAAGGAAGATGCAGTTTGTGTGATGTATTTGTACATGGTGCAGATGTTAGTCACTGGTACTTAATGTGTCTGCAGAGATGGAGCCAGCTAAGGAATCCTGTAGACCGGCCATTTTCAACCAGTGTACCACAAGAATTTTAAAACACGCACTACCCGAGTATTTAGTCAGGGGCACTGACAACAGCCAACGAGGCAATAGCTACTTGGTGTGAATGAATCAAAATCATACCTATTTCTTCTGTCGGCTTGGCAAAAAATTTAAGATATTTTTTGAATTTTAGTAATTTCTTCATATGTGCCATGAAATGAAAAAGGTTGAAAATCACTGCTCTGTATTGGTCAGTTGTATTGAATCAAA
Source organism: Desmodus rotundus (assembly GCF_022682495.2). NCBI lineage: Eukaryota > Metazoa > Chordata > Mammalia > Chiroptera > Phyllostomidae > Desmodus > Desmodus rotundus. The sequence continues at coordinate 142,647,373 of NC_071388.1, forward strand.
CTATTGCCAGAAGCTCCCGAGTAAGCACTTTTGAATGGTAATGGCTCCGAGTGCTTTGCTTGTCGTTTATTTTGGCCCTTCCCCACCCCCCCCACATGTGGAATTATAACAGTGCCACTGGTGTGCAGTTCCTGAGTTTCTCAGTTTTTCCACCAGATACCTAACATTTACAGAATGACTTTAAATACTTGCTGCAGTCCAAGGTCTTGGCACCCAGCACCGTTTTTCTCATTTACATACTTTTGAAAGTCTATGTTGCCATTGTCTCCATGAACAAGCCTAAAAGAAGAAAGAGAGAATCAATGGATTTAGGACTCTGGCTGTAAGCCATGATGCGGAAGAGGTTTACTTCACTGAAGAGAAGCAAGATGTTTTTGGGGAATTCGGGGCTGTGGTGCATCCATGCCTCACAGCTTGAAGAAAAGCTGGGTGTGGCAGTGTCTTGGGTTTTTCCTAGTAGCTCCTGGGTATGAAATATGGTTATTTTCAAGATTGCTCACCAGTGGTAGAAGAATAGATTGTATTTGATGTTTGTTATTTTAATTTTTTTAAGTAAACTTATTTAGAATTTAAAGTATTCTGATATGGGCAGTTTTCAACCTAAAAATGTGTGTGTGTTTTGAAAATTTTTCTGTTGTTAGTTTGGAAACTGCTAATATATCCCCCATACCAATAATGTTCTAAATTTTTAAAAAAGCGTATTTGCCATACGTGTGCTAAGAGTTATTTCATGAAAGGGAACTCCAGTGACTCTTTGAATAAGAATATTGTTCTCTGCTCGGGTGGGGGGTCCTCCATTTTGCCTGGTAATTGTAGCAGAAGAGAGACTACCCTCCCTCCCATCCTACCGGGAAAGAGTAGTTTGAGAGGAAGCTTAGTGCCACAAAAAAGCTTTAAAAATATATATTAATTTTTTTGTTACACTAGACCCCAGAATGTGTGGGGATAAGGGAGAAGCATGCAACTTTTGAAAAAGAATATTTAGATGTAAGCTTTTATTGTATAATTGGCAAATATTTCCTCTTTGGGAATAATTGCCTGATTTCATGGAAAGAGCCAAACATGGATAGATCTTGAGGCCTAACATACACAGACAGCAACTGGCCGTGGTGGTGCTGGTAGTTGCCAGGAGCCCGGCTCCAGTGGATCGCTCTCCTGAGTGCCTGTGTCTGGGTCGGCCTGCATCACCTCTCAGCTGTTTAGTGTTTGCTCTCCTTGAACCAGCAAAAGAAATGGCTGTAAAATTAATCTCATTTGCAGGATGTTCCCCTGCCACACTGCGTGCTTGTGTGTGTCACAAGACTCAAGCTTCCTGCCGCCTTCTATTAAAGGAGAGCTCTTTATGTTCTCAACAATATTTCATTCTTTGGGGAGCTTTTTACATAGCTGTGGCTGGTTAATAGATGGGGACTGGGCTCTAAGCTTTTTAACTCAGAAATAAATGTTTGGCGTTATTGTGAACTGCCTTGTACAATACAACTTAGCCAGGATTGCTTGGAGAAAGGGCAGTTTCTGGTTAGTTGAATTTTCTTTTGAAATGATGGTTAAACACTTTACCTTTTCTCATCCCTTATGATTACCTTTGGCATTGGGAATTCAAATGTGAGGATTTTGAAAATAACGTTTCTTTGAGTTAGTCTGTAACAGTGCTTTGGAACATCTTTATGAGTTATGAATCTTGCTATTCAGGCTTTCTATACGGGTTGAAGAGTCACAGGGTGTGGCTGCTGAGCTCTGTAAATTGTTTTTTAGGGAGAATAAATATCTTTCTGTGGTATTTTGTTTTCTTGTATCTTTCTCAGATTCAGAATGAATCCCAGCGTCATTAGGCCTACTTATTTATATAATCCTGCTGTTTAAGAATTTATAGATATCCTAGAAAAATATAGTAACAGAAATGAGAAACTGCTTAAGATACTGATTTTTCTTCAGTGTGTGTTCAAGCCAAGTTGTAGTTACTTTAATAGGTTATTGACTTGGCTCTTCTGCGTAATCCAGACAGTGAGTGAATCCAAAAAATATTAAGCACCTGTTCTATGCTCTTATATACTGTGTTAGGCAGTTTTAATGTCAGTAATGATACGACCGCATAAATGTATCAACCTGTGATAACCTCTTTAGAAATCTAACTTTCTAAAAGCAAGGGACACTTATCCCTGAGGGAACTTTGTGGATATGGCCGCTCTGAGGTCCTTGTTTGAAACTAATGTTTATTAAGCTTATCTATGGCCATACCACTCTGAACGTGCCTGGTCTCGTCTGAAATATTAAGCTTGCCAGCTTTTTTCTTTTGTACTCAATACTTAGAAATAAATAAATTGAATTCCAAAAGTTAAAATACTATACTTTTCATTAATCATAAATTATAGATATTTGAGAGCACAAGAAATTTTTCGTGAACATAGGTGGAGAACTTAGGTGAAAGGATTGTTTTAATTTCATCAAAAATCTAATACTGACTTTCAAATGTATCATTAAGAGTTTAGTGTCTCCAAGGAAAGATAGAATTTACATTATCACCCATCAATGATAACAGTGAGAGCTAAGAATATTAGTAAGCAAGCTAAGAATAATAGTTTTAATCTAGATTTTGGCTTCAATAAAAATAAAACCTATTTCCAATGGTTTCTCTGCTTAGATTTGGATCTAGCCATACTATGACTATCAGAAAATAATTGTTAGCCTTGACTGGTGTGGCTCAGTGCATTGAACGCCAGCCTGTGAACAGAAAGTTGCCAGGTCGATTCCTGGTCAGGGCACATGCCTTGGTTGCAGGCCAGGTCCCCAGTTAGGGGCATGAGAGAGGCAACCAATCTATGTTCTCTCACTCGTCGATGTTTCTCTTCCTCTCCTCCCTCCCTTCCCCTCTCTCTGAAAATAAATAAATAAAATGTTAAAAATATTTGTTAAAATATACCTGAAAAAGTTCTGAAGGAAATGTGGCAAAGGTTAAGGTTTGATAAGAAGTGTGTCTGGGTTCATGGGGAATGCAGTATGGCCTCGGTACTTGTGTGTACTGGAAATATAATAACACTTTTAGATGAATCGATTTTTAAGAAATTTATTTTCTACATGTCTCCAAAAGTGTTTCATTTTTAGTGCTATGAAAGAACTAGACCCTGCGCTGGTCTTGTCGGGGGCGGTGATTCATAGATGTTAAAGTAAAGCTCACACTTTCAAAATGAAGCAGCCTCCCTCTTTTGGGCTTTTATAAGGAGCTTGTTTATGGGTGGTAATAGCAAGTGTCATCTTATTTGACAACTTAGGGCGAGAGAGAGGTGAGGCTATTGGTGGGACCCTTAGAGCTGACAAGTCAGCAAATAAGCGTTTGAGCTGCTTAAGCCTATTTGTGTTATTGGCATTGAGGCCTTGGTCACACCAGCCATGCCCACACAATCAAAAGTGCAATTTTTCCAAGATATACTAGTCATGCAAGAAAAATGAATGGTACTGAGATAATCTTAGATAAGAATTGACTTACTGTGTATTCAATTTGAACCCAGAATGCGAGATATGATATTACACACACATTTTTCATCACAGTCCTTTTCATTCTTTGAATTTATGTAACTTGTGTCCAAAACTAATAGCCACATTAATGCCTGTAAGCTAAGTTCCATCGGCTTGAATCAGTCTGTAAGATCCTAGCACATGGTTTTGGTGTCAGGTGGAGAACGGGAAGAGAATGTGCTTATTGTGGAATGATGTGTAGGGCAGGTATATTTGATATAATGCATACATTTAGGTGGGTTTATCTCTTTTCCTTCCCATTGAAATGACAGTAAAGGCATAAATCTGCAGAAAGTAGGAAAGGAATCCTTAGTGGGCAAGAAATACTGAGGACTTTTGGGGAACTAGTTGGCAGCTGGGGTCGGAGAATGCTATCATAATGTTCCTTCCCATGAGGAGATGAGGCCCAGGGAGAAGCAGGCAGCAGCAGCTTGTTGGATCCCCTGGTAGTGTGTGAGCCCACCCAGGAGTAGGTAGGAGAGGTCCTGCACTGGGGTAGAGAGGATGCCTGAGGAGTCCTGGGAGCCCCCTGCCTTCTAGTACAAGGAGTTGTTGGCTGATAGTTGCTCAACGGCCAAAACTATGAGAAGAACTCGAACCATAAGGAGCTTTGGGGGCAGGGGAGGAGTAGCAGGGGTTTCCCCCATGGCAGACCGTTGAAGGGAAAGGCAAAGCAGCAGCAACAACAACAACAACAACAACAAATAATTCCTGGCTGTTAAAACAGAGAAAGGCGGTACCCCTGAAAGGAAGAAAATACTACACATGGAGCAAAGCCTTCTTTATTTAGCAATTCTGGGGCCCCAGCTTGTGTGTCCTCCTCTTTATGCTCCTCAATGTCACTTCAGAAGAGTCTGCTTCTGTAGAAATGCCTTACACTGCAGTGGAGGAAACCCTCATCAGCTACCTGTACCAATAGGGGATGTGACATTTGAGGAAAATGAATAGCACGAAAGCAGGACCGAGATGAATAGAACAGTTGACCCCAGAGCAGACAGCACAGCTGCAGATCCTCTGTGCTCACTGGATATAAAACATAATACTCGTACTGGCAGGAAGGGGCTTGGAGAAGGCTGCCTGCTCTACTGTTAAGAGTATTTTCCTCTGGAGAGAGGGATAGGGGAAGTGGAAACTAAATTTCTCACCCCTAAATGTTGATGCCATTTCACTGATTGTAGAGAACGTTTTAAACTTGAACAAGTTTTTAAAAAAATGCATGGTTTGCATCTTGAGCTTAGGAGATGGTGTTGTGAAGATGACCTGCCCAAGATTCCATTGTCAGAAAAGTTGGCATGACTGATAGTTTTGATAAAAACATTTGTCAGTCAAAATATATTGAGAGTTTTAGTCATACTAACTGAACTGAAAGGGTTAAACCACTAAGGGTTAGAAAAAACCAGTACTTGTATTTTAGTGATAAACCACAAAGAATAGAATAGGTATTTAATTAGCATCATGTGGCTACTTATGAATTAGCAAAGAGAATGTGTGACAGACCCCTTTAATTCTCCCCAGTTTAGGAAAACAGATGTTAGATTTCAAGTTTTGCCTGTTACTGGGGGAGATTTAAAGATCGTATTAAAAATGTCTTAAGGTGTTAATTTTTCCAGGCAGAGGTGACAAGGAAACTTGCCAAAAAGGGATGGGGAGGAGCGGGTGCAGTGGAAGTAAACATGAAGCCTCAGTCCGGAATGAATTTAAACGAGGGGTGAGATAAAGGAGATTGTTAGGATTGGGGTGGATAGGGGAAAAATAAAATGCAGGAATATAGTATTTATGTTCACTTTTTTTTCTTTGCAAATCGAAAACTGACACCACCGTGCTCAGGCTGATTCTGTGAGGACTGGATTTTACTGCTACAGTTTATGATGTACCCGAACGTAAACTTTCCTGGAAGTCTCTGGCCTCTGAGCCGACTTGTCTGTTGTGTGTGAGCCAAGAATTTAACAGTTCTGTTGCATGCTCGGGACACAGATGTTTCACTTCAGCTTTTGTGGTCCTCTGTGTGTGTGTGTGTGTGTGTGTGTGTGTGTGTGTGAGAGAGAGAGAGAGAGAGAGAGAGAGAGAGAGATAAACTAACAAAACCTGGTGTTTCCGTGCCATGCTGATGAGCCACAGCCCAAATTTAAGAATCACATTCCCCTTTGCCTTACACGCTGCATAAAACTGTATTTTCAGGAAACAGTTTATGGAGTTGAAGATAAGTAACCAAAAGGAAAATCATCAGGCTGCAAGCATGTTGTTGTTTATGGACCAGTGTGTGAACAGAACATCTGATTAAAAAAAAAAAATTACAGATGGGTGGGGATGGAAAAGCGAATATGTTATGTAGCTGGCCAAGTAATATCTGGCTGTGTCAAAAAAAGGGAAAATAATAATCTTAAATGAGTTACATTCTTTTTATTCCTTCCATCTTGCTTGCCATTTGCCTCAAATAATGCTGCTGTTCCTTGAGCCACTGTGTTACTCGGTTGTGCTGTTTGGTGGGGGGGCGGGGGGCCCAGGGAGGCCGGGTGGTGTGTGCTTGCCTCCTGCCGGCTCTTGCTGTTGCTATTTGAAAATTAGTGGTATAGAGAATGTGTTTTCATCTCCTCCCCACCCGAATTGTCCTGTGGCAAAAAAAGCCAGTAAAAAATGAACATCTGGCAGAGAACCCATCCTGATTTAGGGGGAAGTTTCCTGGATTTATGATCTCCCTTTTCTGCTCAAGTATAAACTGGAGACTAGCTGGAAACAGAACTTGCTGCTCAGTTATCCTGGGGTCAGGGGCGGGGTTGGGTGTTGGGGGTGCTGGGGTTGCTGCCTGGGCGGGAAAAACATTTCGTATCAGCTGAGTGGCTGCTGGCCTGCCTGGGTAGTGGTGTGTTCTCTCCTGATTCAGTTTTGTGGAAGGACAGTGGGTGCAAGTTATTGGCTGGAAGCTCTTGTCTTCTTGATCACTAAGCAGAGTTAAGCTTAATTGGCCACAGGAAAATTCAGTCTCTTAAAATCCCATTTGCTAACCATCTAATTTGCCTTATTTGCCCTCTTTCCCTGAAGTTACTTTAAATTGTAGGATGTATTTTAATTTATCTGCACAATGACTATTAAAGGTGATTTTAAAGATGAATTCTACAATACAACAAAATGATTCTGATTCAAAGTATACATTTCTACTTAATTATATACTGTGAAAAGCAATAAATTGATTTTTAAAACAATTTACTAACACAGAATTGGAAAATAGCAGTATTCTGTTGCGAAGGGGTTTTGTGGGTCACAGAAGCCTGGGAAATCAGGTGTAGGTACAGTCCTGACTATTAAGCTCATGGTCATTGTGTAATGACGCATCTGCACTTCGTCCCCCAGCCCCCGCCCTCAATGCATTTTCCTTACTTTATGTAATTTCTTGTTAGAGTAATCTCTACCTCCAAAAGCAACTGGGATAGATTAAATCAAAGCTCATGATCAGCCTATAAAAACAGGAACTTCATTTCAGGGAAGATTTTTGTAAGATCAGTTTCTAAAATAGCATAATATCAGAAATATTTCGGTAATGCTTTTTAGCAAGGAAATTAGTTCAATATTTTTGGCTTTGTTAGCTCACTATTCAATAATAGATATGCTCAGTTGTCATTACAGTTTTGGCTTTTATCAACTGGAGGATGATTTTAGTTTAAGATCTTTGAAATTACTAATTTTTTCCCCACTTTTATTTAATGCTTCATAAGTGAGCCGCTCAAATATGGCGTGGAATTAGGAAAATCCTTGTTACCTTATCTCTCATCATTTTCAATATTTGTGTTGAATTAATTAGGTTTGATTCAGATAAGAAACCAGTATTTAAAAAGATCTGATGCTTTAGCATTTCTGGGGGGGGGGTAATCATCCCTCGTTCCTTCTGACACTAAGTTTTTCTTAGGACTTAAGCAGATCAGATAGTCTGCCTTTTCTTTACTGCACTTTCTAATTGAAGTTTGGCTTAACCAAGTAGCAGCTTTTATATGTTGCTGATAAACAGAAAATAGCTGATATGTAGTAATTGTTCTATTTTTTTCTTCCATATCATTTTATTGTGCAAGATTATTTCATTGCCTCTCTAAAAGTGTTCATGAAAATAGAATTAATAAATATTATGTACCTACTACTGCCCAGTATAAAACTAGTCGTAATGTTGAGGAAAAATAGTAGATGTCTATTTCTTAGCTTGAAAGAATATAATCTAGTTGGATCAACAAAAGGTCCTCATGAAGTACATAATGATTAGAATGGGCATTGCAAAAGTAAGTTCTAGATGGTATGGAGCGACATGTAAGCACTGTAGGAGTTTAAAGAAGCAAGAGATTGTTGTGTAATTATGGAGAATGTTCTTGAGGAGGAACTTAGGTTGAGAGTTCAAACTCTTTGCTCACCAAACTTGTCCTCATTTTAAATTCAAGATTTGATAGGCTTATAATTTAGTATCTTTCCCCTCTTTACAAAATGCCCCAGAATTCTGAAAATGATCTTTATGGAGAAAGGCAGCAGAGTTTTTTGAGACTTACATGTCCTACCTTTTTAGAAGGATGTGGTCCTGTGGAAAGAAAGAAACGAGGTGCTGACGAAGTGAATGGTCTTCATCACTTTAATTGGGGCTGATAGGACAGCCAGCATTTAGGGTGCTGCAGCTCTTCTTAGAAATCATAAAACTCATTTTAGATATTACCAAACCATTTGGCTTACATATGTTCTTTACCTCATGAGTACACAGACTTAATTAAAAACAAAACACACACAATGTTGATTTACAAGAAAGCCAGCATCATTTCCTGGTGGATCCTTCACCCATCTACCCTAGGAATGTATGCAGCACTTGGGTAAGTGAGCCTGAGGTCCCTGGAAAACTGAGGGATAAACAAGGGCCAGCCAAGAGGTAGGGGACCGTCTTCAGGAAGCTGTGAGCTTTTCCTTTTGTAGGGTGAGTGTTTTGTTGGATGCAAATTATAAAAGGCCTTTGACCTCTATGTTATTGTGCTTCCTATTTTACCCTCAGGATCTGACCCAAAATAACGAGTATCTTTTTAGTAACTAGGGACAAAGCTGACAAAAAAAAAAAACAGTCAAGTTTAGAAGGAGCCTGACTGTAACTCAGGATTATAAACGGCACAAAGTGAGATGGGAACAAAATTTATAAGGAAACTACCACCACAGTAATAATGCTGCAATGCTTTCAGAGCTGACATGTAATTGTGTTTTTCATGTTTCGGTAGTGTTTACATTTGGCTTAAGAAGCTCATGGCATTAAATAAAATTTTCTTAAATTCCTACTAGTTTCTTTCCTTTCAGAGAGAAACAATATTAACTTGATCTGAGAATTATCATTTTGGTTTAATTAGCAATTGTTTCAAAGATGTAACCATCATTGTGGTAAACTGGTTTTGCCCAAACGATTGCACGATAACTTCAGGTTCTTTAGATTTGATTTGAAATAAAAAGTTCTCAGGTCTCTTGGCTGCTGTCAAAGTAAGCCCTAGGTTGTCAGCCTGTTAAAAGTGACCCAGCACACTTTGGGACGGTTGGCTCTGAAAGCACATGATCAGGACCCTGCAGATTTTATTCACTTGACCAAACTTATTGCACATATATCATGTTGTCAAGAGTATGTATAGACTCAAGCGGAGTCCACAGAGAAGCAAGTGGAACACAGTCACAACATGGGAGTCACTCCTACAAAGTCGGCTCTTTTGTTTTAGCTCAATTTAATTTACAGAAGGGAAAAGTTTGCTCTCAAGAATATATATAACACTGGGCAGTTCTGCAGAGGAACACCCTGTCTGTGCTGCCTGCTCACTACTTCTATTATTCTGTACAAAGCCTGTAAATGTAAAGGAGAGTTCAGAATGCTTTTAGGAAAAGCTCTTATTAAAAGCAATAGGAGGGTCATTCAGGGTTAAAGAATCCTTTGAGCTTCACTGTTATTTCAGTTAATTCCATTGCACAAATTTGTAGGCACATACATATTTTTTTTAAATCTCTTGCTTATATGAAAGATGGGATATTAGGTTTCTGTTGCTGCAGAAAAATGATCACAAACTTTGTGGCTTAAAACAACACAAATCTATTATCTTAGTTTCCTTGGCTCTGCGGGTGATTCATGACTTAGGTAGTCCCTGTGTGCAGGGTTCCAGAATTCACCTCCTCCTTGGCTCCCTGGCTGTTGGCAGAATTGAGTTCCTTGCAGTTGTAGAACTGAAGCCCTCATCTCTTAGAATATGCCCACCGTTCCTGGCCACATGGCGCTCTCTACAATACACAGTCTACCTCTTCCAGATCAACAGTAGAGTGTCTCTGTCACTTGGAATCACTCTACTTTTATTTCTCTGACTCTAACACTCTTTAAAGGGCTAACCTGACTAGATAAGATCCACCCAGGATAATCTCTCTTCACCCTTGCGTTGTAAGGTAACCTAATCACAGGAGTGAAATGCTAGAGTATTCCTAATTCCTGCCGACACTGCAGAGGAAGACATGATCTAGGACATGTGCACCAGAGAGCAGAAATCTTGGGGACTGTCTCAGAGTTTTGCTTTACCAGGTAGCATACAATAGGTACTCTTTTGCACTTTATATGATATAATGAAATATTATGAAAAACTTGTCTTATTCACTATGTTTCTCTATGAGATGTATTATCTTTGTTCTTTAATTTATCAAAAAATTATTTTTGATACTGACGAAGATTTGAATTTCTGTCCTAGTGGTAACTTTTGCACTTTAATAACAAGTCCTCAGCCGCTGGTTTCTTATTTAACTTTATATTATCTGGTTTGTCAGTTTTTAATTATATTCTTTAACTCCTACCTATTTTCTGTATAACAGTCAATGAGCTTACTCTATTTTCCTCTTTCACTCTCCCTTCTTCAGTTTTTTAAGTTGTATTTGTTGATGTTAGAAATGTCCGAACCTGTAGAGGCTTTTTATAAGAGTTTTGAGCCAAACTGATGACATATGCTGGTAAGCAAGATCTCAAATGCTCCAGAGTATAACAGTTTGCAGTTTCTTTTATGCTTTTGGAATCAAGGAGGGAGCTAAGAAAGATTACATGGAAGTGGGAGAAAGCAAGGGAAGGGTTGGGTTACAGGATAGTTAAGATTATGTGCTCTCTTGAGTGTGGTCAGGCTTTGGAAGGAGGGGTCTGAAAAGAGTCATTTTGAAGGTGTGTTAACCTAGATGCAGAGAAACAGTGGACAAGGTTTGCAAAGATAAACCTTTTACTAAAAGGTTATGTGGGTGACTACCCATCGTGACCTGCCCAATTAAAAATTTATGATCAGATTACCCTGTGGTTGTTACTTTCCACAGAACCCCATTTTTTTCATCCATATGTTATTTCTATGTTGACCCAACACATAACATTATTACATGTCTTCCAGATCTGCATTTCATTTTTTGTGTTAAAATTTTGCTGCTGGCATGGTTTTTGTGTGAACTATTGTTTCTTCTAATTGTTCTTCATAGTTTTTGGAATATATATTGCTGTTCGTATAGCAGGAGTGTTCCCCCGCCGCCCATCTTTTTCTTTAAATTCTTGAGAATGCTGAGTTTTGGATATCTTCATGTAACTGGGCAGTGTGGGGTCCAGCCACTTGATACCATATATATGCATAACACAAAGACCTGTGTGGAAGGAAATCAGTTTTTATTAACAGGGTTCCCAATTTAGGGGGGCTGAGAACATTCCTACTCTAAATGCTTTTTCTCCACAAGACACAGAACCTCCCTTGCTGGGGTAAAGATTGCAAGCAAAAGGCATGCCCAGAAGTTCCTCTGCTTATCTGTCCTTTTACGCTTAAGCCGGCCATGCAGACAGGCCTCCATCTTCTCTGGGGTATGCACTGGTGGGTTTCAGAGTCGCCATTGTCTCGTAGCAGCATGCACACTCACTTGCGCGCGTGTTCTTTCTGTCTCTCTCTCCGTCTCTCTCTGTCTCTTGGTCTGGTGTGCGCTGCCAGATCACTCCTGATGGTTGTGCAGGGGAAGCTCCATTAATGAGGAACTGCTCAGCTCATGCCCCCATATGCTGTTCTCAGCTTCTGTGTGCTGCTCTCAGGGTGAGACAGAGGAAGCAGTCCAGGACCCATGTGCCGTCCTGCACTAGCCTGTGGTATCCCAAAGGCTGGAGCCTGGTCAGGCACACATCCCAGTGTAGAATCATGCCTCTGGGAAGCTGGCTTCCAACCGTGTGGAGCCTAAGCCTCAGGTGGGCCCATCACGAGCTGGTCCCACCAGTGCTCCTGTCCATGTGGGATAAAGCAGGAGCACAGGAAGCTAAGTGGCCAAGTGGCCAAGAGGCCAAAAGCTAAGAGTGCGAGCTCCTGCCCACTTTCTGTTTAAAATTCCTCTCCCAGAATCCTATTTGCTCTGAAAGCCAGTGGGAGTTTCAACCAATGAGGGTGTGTCAGCCACGTTTGCCTTTGCCCCCTGTTGGTTGCCACATTTAGCAAGGGGGCCAAGTCTTGAAGCAGGCATGCTCCTTGCAGGTTCCCTTCTGTCCCCTCTGGAACAGCTCGGTGGCCTTGACAGTGCATGCTGGCTTGTGTAAAGTTAATAGTTGCCTTTGCTTGCAGTTTGATTCAGCAATCTTCTGGCCCTCCCTTTGGAGGAGGCATTGGCGGGTGGGGGAGCAGCCTCTTGTGCGGGACTGGGGTTCCCCTGGACTGGGGTCTCCCCCATTCTCCAGCGATCTCTGGTCTGACCTACCCTGTGACCATCACAGAAAATATCAATAAAATTGAACAGCAACAGATAAACTTAACTGAATGTTTAGTGACCTTACCACTTAATGTGAATTATTGAAAATGTGGCAGATGGTCCTTACTTCAGAAGAAGGACTGGGTCTTTAATCACCTTATTCAGTGAAGGAATTTGGCATCTTTGTAAACATAAAGGGTGTGTATGGAAATATATGGCTTCCTGGAAGGAAATAAGCATGCGAGAAAAGGGGCCTTTAGTTATTTAGAACCTGAGCAGCATGGGAAGAGCTGATGGCATTCTTTAAATGGAAAGACTGAAGGTTAAAAGCTTTTCTTTTCTGGAAGCTTGGTAAGCTGTTTCCTGGCAAGCCTGTTTGGAGAGAAAGTCTGCCCAATGGAAAAGTGTTAGTGATGAGAGTGCAGATCCTAAAGATTCAATACTCAGATGTCCCTTCAGACTCATGGGAATTCACAGCTGAAAAGCTGTGGAAGCTCCAGGAAAATGAACAAACGAATGGTTAGAGTTTTCATTGACCTGGTTTTTCTAATGATGGTCAGGAGTCCTGAGAGCGATGCTTTGAGCCTGGCCTCCCTCTCTTCACAGGCCTTTGCCTTGTTGTTTGGGAGGGCGGCTGAGTGTTTGGGTTGTTGGCTTCCTGATGTTTAGGACTTTATATAACACAGTGCTAGAACTTTTCTTTTTAAAAAGATTTTATTTATTTATTTTTAGAGAGAGGGGAAGGGAAGGAGAAAGAGAGGGAGGCAAACATCAATGTAAAAGAGAAACATTGATTGTTGTCCTCTTGCATGCTCTGGGGACTGAACCCCCAACCCAGGCATGTGCCCTGAATGGGAATCGAACCAGTGACCTTTTGCTTTGCAGGATGATACCTAACCAACTGGGCTATACTGGTCAGGGCCAGCCCTAGAACTTTTCATAACTGTGACTTAGTTAATAACTAAGGCCACCTAAAATGTAAATCAAGGAAATTGTTAGATTGAAGAGAAGTAAGGAAGTACCTAATTTGTGAAAGGATTATCTGACATTATTACAGGTCACTCAGCACCTAGTACAGGCTTTTTCAAGATATATGTGTTTGGTTTTTTTTTTTTTAACCTGAGTGTGTTCTAATCTACATGAGAAAGTTCGGGTGTGAATAGGTCTCACCGGCTGATGGTCAGCAGACTTGACCATCAGATTTTCACGCTTGTGATTCTAACAAGATTCTCTTCTGTGGCACAAGTTTAGAACATGTATGATCCACAAAAACACATTTGTGTGTTCACAAGTTAGTTAGCAGCACACTAAGATAGAAGTTTAGTTTTGTTACTTTGGTAACATGGTCCTCTTGGTTCTCCTGTATTGGTTTCTGGAGGATTAAGTTGTACTGTGTTGTCCCACAGCCAACTTTAGATTTACTAAAAAATTCATCTGAGTTTCACTCTCGTGTTCCCTCCAGTCTGGAGGAAGTGTGCCTGCTTTCTCTTTTGCACAGTCTGGACAAGAACGCTGACCTCTGAAGCAAGGTTGGGTTTATTTTAGTGGAGCTCACCCGATGTTAGTAACAGCAGAACAGTGAATCAGACAGCGCCGAGGTCAGAGCAGGATGACTTGGGTGGGGACTCTCTGAAGATAAGCTGTTGTGATAGGCAATACCCGGAGGAAAATTGACAAACTGTGATAAGGATCATTGGATATTTCTGGCCCACCAAGAGAGCAGGAGAGTTGAGAACTGAACTGTCTTTTCAAATAAACTTAGATTAAGAAATGAGTCTGATTCTCATTCCACCACTTGACTTTTAGCAAAAGGAAAAACAACGCTGGCCCTGTGAGGGGGCAAGGGGTTAACATATATTCTTCTGTGCCCTTCCTTGTTTCTGTCTAGGTTCTCACTCAGTGTCTGGTTAATTAAATCCTCCCTTCTACTCCCTCAAAACCTTTTCTCTGAAACTACCTGGAATTTGTTCTGCTGAAGAATCAATAGTTGCTCACTGCTTCAATAAGTCTACCCTTGGCCAAAACCCAGGACCCTAATAATGCCTTAAAATGGGTCAAAACTCAGATGTCTACTAGGGGTAAGGTATATCTGTTAAATTAGTAAAATCTGCCTGAATTTGAGACAGAAGGGAGTAAGGGGGCCTTGGTAAACCAGAGAATAAATGCCCTGACCCAGGGGCAGGCAGACACCACTCAGGCCTGCACTGTTGGACTTTCTAGATTTTCATAAGAAGATGGTAAATTGGATTCTTATAAGAAATCTTTAATACTTCATGACATTTCAGTTTTAAGAGCTTTTTAATAAAGATTTTATTTATTTCTAGAGAGATGGGAAGGGAGGAAGAAAGAGAGGGAGACATCATTGTGTGGTTGCCTCTCATGCACCCCCTACTGGGGACCTGGCCTGCAACCCAGGCCTGTGCCCTAACTGGGAATCAAACTGGTGACTCTTTGGTTCCCAGTGTGGCGTTCAATCCATTAACCACATCAGCCAGGGCACAATTTTAAGAATTTTGTGAACAATAAAAACAATTTTTTAGGCCCTTGATGCCCCTGTAATCAAATCACATAGGCCAGTATTTCCTAAATTGGGGTCCATGATTTAATATGCTTTTTCAAAGCTAAGTTTATTTACTTTAGGAGTCGTCTTTTTATTCTGAGACTTTCATCCTTACTATATTATTGATACAAGAGTGTAATTGCTTTCATAAGATATTCAGGGATAGGAAGGGGGTAGAGGAAGAAGGTAGTTTTTATCTATATTCAGTGAAACTTGAAGGGAGACTTGCCTAAATAGTAGCTTAGAAAATGTATCTTGGACTTTTTGAAAAGACATGTCTTATAACTGAAGAACATAATTTTGTAGGAGCTGATATTGAGAGCTCTAGATGGGTTGATGGAAATGGTAACCAAAGCTCCATTTAATTACAAAAATTATCTTGAATGAGCAGCCAATATAGAATATCCAGCCCCAATCAGCCAGCTTGCTCTGATGTCTGAGAAGCAAATTTCCTTGAGCTGTCCAGGGTTTTGAGTGAGAGGATTTTAGGAATATTGATATAAAAATGAACAAAGAGCCTGACTGTGTTTCTGGAATTAATTGCCAATATTCCTTTCTATGGAAGGAGGATTACCGTTTGGGTCTTGTGAATGTACATAATGTACTGTTTCTCTAATGGAGTCCTGTGCACTCCGTGATTTAGATATTGGCAGCAAGGGACGGTAACGGTATGCACTTGGAATGCGATCCAAATGTTCTAGTTCATTTAAATGTCATAAATTATAGTTTCCTGAAAGAGAAACTGCCCATGCGATGTGCTGTGCAAGTATGGAAAGGAACGTATAGTAATAGTAAAAGTTTTCACCGCTGTGTCCCCACCATTTACAAGTAGTCCTGAGTAATTCTAAAATCAGCAAAGGCAGGAACATATTAGTATGTTAACTTTTATCCCTTTGTTTCTCATACAAGGCTATGAGGTAAATTTTTCTTGTGTAGATGAATGTTTGGGTTGTATCTTAGGTTTGCAGGGAGATAGTAGCAGTGAGAATTTTTGTTCCAAGTATATGCTTATCTGATTTTCTGTATTTAAATATGGGTTTGATTGTTTTATCCTTGGAGTGCCTACTTGGAAACAGCTATGGTGGAAAGCTTAATATGAAAACAGCTACTATTTAGTGAATACTTTTTTAAAAAAGGATTTTATTTATTTATCTTTAGACAGAGGGGAAGAGAGGGAGAGAAACATCAATGTGTGGCTGCCTCTCACACGCCCCATACTGGGAACCTGGCCTGCAACCCAGACATGTGCCCTGACTGGGAATCGAACTGGTGACCCTTTGGTTCACAGACTGGTGCTCAATCCCCTGAGCCACACCAGCCAGGGCTTAGTGAATATACCATACATTTACGAACAGATTATATTGTAACATTTAGTTTTCACAATGGCCCTATGAATAAAGAATACAGGAGAGAATGGTATCCGAAGATAGGAAGAGATTCCTCGATTTTATTGTGAGGAGAGTGGAAGAGGAGGGTACAGATGTGTGGTAGGTTTGTAAGTGTCATAGCAGGAAGTAGAGAGAGTTCTGGTGTCAGGGTATTCACTTCCTTTGTGAGATATAAAGGGTGAGTCTAGCTTCAAGGGGGAGTGAGGAGAGGGGATGGAGGTTGGAGGTTTGAAGAGACTGGAAAAACGGTTGATGTAGTGTATATGCAGAGTGAGTTGACTGGAGAAATGAAGATGGTTATCTGGGCAGCGTTGAGGGACGTTGGAGATTGGTAATTGTCACTTGGTGGTAGGCCGGTTGTCCTGTTGGCAGTATTATGTAGCAGTGCTCAGCTGCTTACATGCTGGGATGAGCAGATTTGGTAACCAATCTGTCTAGGTTTGGAGGCTTGTCAAATGACTGTGCTGAAAAGACAGAACAAGAAAGCTTAGTATATTATCAGGTATACTATATGCCAGGATCATAGGTTCTAAGCTTCATAGGGGGGAAATACAGATAGGAATGAGTGGATGGGAGTTCATTACTAAGGATCAGACAAATTTGGGGGAAGTATTATAATGTAGAATGAAAAATAATGAAATAAGAGCCAACATATTCCCTTGCAACTGAGTTTGCTTTTGACAAATGATCTGTTTTACATATTTTTCATAATGAGAAGTAGTTTGTCCATTTCTCATTTATACTTTATTTCCCATGGTTTCTCCTACCCACATACAGAAAGATTTATTAAAGCTTTGTCCAGTATGTGTTTCCCCTAAAATGTTTCTCACATTAGGTTTTTAATATTTATAAATATATATAATGTATATGTATTATATATACATTCATACTCCAAATTGTGGTAAACTAGTAATTGGGTTATTCACTGAATGTAGGTCTCTTATGTACTACAGTACCTTTTAACTGGTAGATCTCAAATATTACGTACGTAGAGATTTCTCTAGAGATTTGTAAGACATGTGGATTCGTGGGTTCAGATCCCAGAGGTCCTGCCAGGCCGGGGCCTAGGAATGTGCATTTCTCATGTTACTACTCTGAGGTCACGTGGAGAAATGCTGTTGTCTTCACTTACATTTTAGGCCTTAACTGTAGAAAGTACTAATGTGTGGGAAAATGCGAGGGTGAAACCAGTGAATTAATTTTGTCTTGAAATACCATCACATTTGAAGCATAGTTCCTCAGAAATTGAGTGAGGATATTGTATATTTAGCTTTAATTATTTGTAGTACTTCTGTCTTGGATGTCATGGAAAGTCAGACATGAATGTGCTTTTTCTTTCAGGAGTTCTGTATTTGATTATGTCAGAAGATTTCTTTATTTTTTTCCCCCTGAAGCCTGGGAGGTTTTGAGAGAGAAAGAAAAAGAAAATCCTTGTGTCTTTCATTTTTAATGAACAAGAGACAGCATGACAACTATATAGTTACTGAGTTTCTTAGAAAGAAAATAATGTATTGGTGTATAAGAAGTGTTTTTTTTGCTTGAAAGAAAAACAATTGGAATTTGCTTCAGGGCAAGTTGGGGGGTAACAAGAAAAAAAATGGTTGAATAAGTGAAAAGATTCAGTTGTAGCTATTTTAAAATGAAATATGCAAAAATCTTTGAATAAATGAAAATTTGGAAATCTTGAATTGTTTTTCTTATAGTATTTTCTTCTTTAAAATAAGTAAGTCAAGGTTATTAGTTGGCATTATAATGAATTATTAACATATATATGTTGGCTGTGAAACGGCTCCGAGTGTTAGCCCAGTTCAGTCAGACCACACCTTGGTTCAGGAAGCTTGGTACTTGAGTTCTGGTTAAGAAAGAATTCAGAGCCAAGACTCAACCTATAAGAGAGACTTTATTTAGAAAGTCACAAAGGTAGAAAAAGTGAGCCGTGGAAGAAATGGGCTCAGGAAACAAGTTACAGAGGCAAAAGAAGGGCACTTTTTTGCTCAGGAGAAAGAGAGAGGCAAGGAAAGTGAGCCTGGGGGAAGAGGGTGGGGAAAGGCTCCAGGTTCTCGGTACAGCAAGCAGCACTGGGTCCTCTGTCTTGAGGGTATTTATCTGGAGGTCTTGGGGAGGTTCCCAATAGAGTATTCATCAGCTTTCCAGGTATGTCCTTTTAGGGTCACAGTCTCCACTGATTGGTTGGTGCCATGGCAGGGGGTCACGAGTGCAGCTGGTCCTGGCATCCCTTGTCTGGTTTTGCTGCTTTTCTGGGCGTGGAGCTGAAACACTACTGATGCCCAGAAGTATTTGATGTGGGCCAGGACCTCATTGTTCTGGGGGCTTAATGCTTAAGGGCTATTCTCCCGGCCCACTTTTTGCTCCCTCTCTGAAGGGGTCTAACCTGAACGACCAGCAATAAGCTGGGGGAGGAAAGGTTACCCTAGAGGCAAAGTCCTTATTTTCTGTTTGCCCACTGCTAGGCACCTGGGACTTTCTGCCCTGGTAACCTTCTGTACCTGGCCCACTGTCCTTGCTCTGCGCATGTCTGTCTAACTGTCTCACACACAGGACTGCAGAACCTGACTGACTCATTTGTAGCCTTGGCCACTAGAAGTGCTGACTCACTGTCTACTCCCAGTGACTTCAGAGCCACAAGGCTGCAAGGTTAGAAGAAGGATATTAGGGGTCATCTGGTCCCAGCCTCGTCTTTGAGTGTCTGCTCATGAGTTTCAAAAACTGTAACCCAGTATTGTAATTTTAATTCTTGCTTAGCTCCAAGTGGACATTCATATCTTAATTTCTTCAGCACATAATTGCCTTTTAAGTTAGGATGGCCATATAATTATCCAAATAGGAGTACTTTTAAGAGTACTGTTAATAATTATGAAAGGACAACAGGTACTTCAGAATAATACTCTATCAGAGAATAATACTCTAAGTTTAAAACTTAGAACTAAGTTTTAAAGCACAGCGTTTAGTTTAGCCTGAAAGATTTCTTTAGAAATTACATGTGAGAAAAATTTATCTAAGCTGAAGGTTATTAGGTGACTGGAGTGCTGCATATTATGTGACATTTTGTTTACATAGAACCACTAGAAGAAATACCTCTTTTTCATGATAAAATTTTATTTATCTAGTTGAAAATATGTATATACTTTTTCAAATCGCCCTCACCCAGTTCTTTTAATAGCTTCTCATATGTGACCTAGAATGAAAGGTTAAAATTCTTTACAGAATTTCTTTTGTTTTAGAATACTTCCAGAAAGCAGAAACATTGGGTGTTACAGGTGGGGAGGGGTAGATATCATCTACAACTGATGTTTCCACACTTTTCTTGTTCGTGGCTTGCCCTTACTGTCTTTGTGACTTTTCATGGTGTCCCAAGATGAAAAGCAATACCTGTTTTATTTGTTAAGTATTTATGTCCAAACAGCTTAATATGTATTTATGTACTAATAATGTAGTGGCTGTTTGAAAAAAAAATTATACATAAGTCAAAGGAAAAATACTTTCAGTGTATTCTTTTAAAAAATCACAGTTATGTACATAATGTGATGTGTGTACATATTGGGTACTGTACAACTTCTCAAAACTTGAATTCAGATTTGATATTATCACCTTCATTTCTTGAATTTTTATTTTCTGTACTTTTTATCACAGCAGCTGCTGAAAAAATCAGCTTTACAAAGGCAGGCACGTAATGCAGCGCGGTGTTGAAACTGGGAGCCAGTTTAGGGTAGGAGTTTGTGTGGTGTCAGTAGGTTTAGAGTTTCGTCGCTCCTTTCAAAAATTTAAAACAATTCTGTAGTTTCCTCGTGAGTTCGTTGTAGTGTGGTGGGGTGCCTTAGTGCTCAGTTTGGGAAACACAGATCTAGACATTTCTTTTTTAGTTTATCTTTTGGACTGTTGGTTAAACGAGCATTGTATTTATAGCACCAGAAACCCTTCCACATGTGTGTATTTGAGAAACGCTCAGAGGCATGGTTAAAGAAGTTAAGATGCTCCTGTCTCCACCCCTCCTCTTTCCTGAGTTTGGTTCTGTTGAATTCTGACACTCAAAAGCTGAAGTTTATTGAACCCTGACTATCAGGCACTGAGCTCAATGAAACACTTTACGTGTGTTCATTAATTTCTAATTTCATAGCAACCCTGCTGTATAAAGCCTCTACCACTAGTCTCCTGCAGCGGCATCTCTCCTGGAGTAGATAGGGCCCTCATTTTACAGGTGAGGAAACCAAAGTCAGAAAAAGTTCCGTGACTTGAGAGTGAACCCACAGCAAGTAGTTTTAGTTCTAGGATATAAACTCAGTTTTTAAAAACTCTGTCTGGACACTGATCTTCATCCCCAGCCACAGGTTCTTCTGTAGACGCCACACTGCTGTCCATGAGTCTCCTGCCCTGAGAGGTGAAACACATGTTTCATGACGCTAATGGGGATATTCTTTTGTCCTCATTTTCAGATGAACACTCCAAATCTCAAAAACTTAGTTATTTGCCAAAATAAACTGCTAGTAACTGAAATTTGAACCCAGGCCTCAGTGATTCCAATCAAGAGGCTTATCATTGCTATTTACAGGGATGGCCAGAAGACATTGTAAAATTCTAGAGTTCATTTAGAGTGATTAAAGAATAATTAAGTTGTGATACTACGGCTTTTGTGTTAATGTATTTCAATAAATCCTATTCATTTTAAAATCATGCATGGTATGTGCAGCACCTCTCTATTAAACCGTGTCTCTATTGCCCAAACGTGTGGAATAACAGAGAATATATTGTGTTTACCATTTATAAATATATGTGTAGAAGATAAGAAGGGGAAATGAATGGGCCTGTTTGTCAGTGGGCCAGCTGACTCGGATGGAATCTTGCAGGAGCACTAAGCCAGCCGACCCCTGTGATCCGAAAGTGTGTGGAGGACTATTTCCGGATCAGGTTTTATGCCCTGGCTGGTGTGGCTCAGTTGGTTGGGCATCCCCCTACAAAGTGAAAGGTCACCAGTTTGGTTCACAGTCAGGGCACATGCCTGGGTTGTGGGTTTGGTCTTGGTTGGGGCATGTACGAGAGGCAACCTCTTTATGTTTCTCTCTCACATCAATATTTCTCTCCCTCCCTTCACCTCTCTCTAAAAACAAATAAAATCTGAAAAAAAAAGACTCCTCACAACTTTACGAAGAAGGTTTTAGAGATTCATTTAGGAAGTAAAGTAAGTACTAGGTAGTTTTTTAAATTACAGATTGGAAATTCTCTTGACCTGTCCTTTTACTTAAAGCTTAACTCCTTAAAGATTTTATAAAAACTGAGGAATTCCCCCAAATAACTGACATTAAGAACAAAATGATTCATCAACATCAAAGTCTTTTTGAGGAAACCACTGGTCACATTCTATTTTATTTATACTTGGAGTTGAATTTCTCTCTGGAAGAAGACAGATCCAAATCAGAGTTGGCAAACTCTGGGTGGAGGTTACTGGATGAATTGTATCACATTATCCCAGGGGTGTTTAGGACTTGAACTTGAGATTGAGTTTGCAGTAGGATAAATTGGTTTGTGTGTGTTGGGTATGGTTTATCTCTCAAGTGAGGAGAGTGGAGTTGTTATGGAATGTAAGAATGCAAAGATTAAATGGCCGCTGTAATATCTTGGCATTTTCCCAAATCCTTATAGCTCTCCTGGAGAAGCATAACACTGCTTTGTAGAAAACAGAAAAGTATTTACATCCAGAACATACTGAGTGGGTGTACTGAGTTCAGCAGCCAAGGTCCTGTCCCCCAGGCCTGCAGTTGTGGTTTACCCAGCTGCGAAGCACAGGGAATCAATACAGCCCAATTCCATCCCGCCCGCCCCTTTTTATCTCTCCCCTGCTTACGTGCTTTCTTGTTCCTTTTTCTTGCACACAGAGGAGTATAGCACTTAAAATTGAGTAGTGCACACCCTTGGGGCCTGCTTCCCAGAGATTTGTTGTCTCTAAATGTAGATATTTGCTTCCCTGAAAGGTGTTTTGTTCTTGTTGCTTTGTTTGGTGCATACAGTGCAAGTGTGGACATTCTCCCTCATTTCATACTGAGACCAGATCATGCGCCTAGGTAGCACTTTATGCCTAGAATGCATCAATGTAGTGTGAGAATATAAACCAGGAATAATTCAAATGACATGGATTTTATTTCACATGAACTGTAATACTCTCCTAGATAGAAAAAACAAAGATTGAAAACCTACACCTCAAACAAAAGATACCTCTTACCGAAATGTCTAAGGATTCAGGTTTGTAATATATGATATAGTCCACCTGTTTAATATATAGTTTATTATTTAATGTCATAATTGTTTTGTGTTACATGTATACAATGTAAATTACCATGTACCAAACATAAGAAGGTTTTGGTTTTGCTGGTGTTATGGGAGTTTTTACGTAAGTTATGAATGCTTATTAAACATGCGTTGTGTGTTTATCCATGTTCAGAGTTCTGTGGAAATATCAAAATATGCCAGAGAACTTCTCATTGAAGGAAAAAGCCTACACATGATCACGTTTGGTCCCCCAAACAAGTGCTGTCAGAGATAACACATAGCAAAGGCAACTCTAAGCTTGGTATATGGAAGATAGGACCTAGGTGGTAGAGGCATAGATTTTGATGAAGGAGAAGGATGGGCGGGGGCTGTTGGGAGGGGCAGAGCAGGTGAAACTAGAGAATGAGAGGAGAAAGTAGATTCTAGACCTTTTCTGTAGATGTCAATCCTGTAAGACATAGACACTGTTAGTAGTGTTTGTATAGTATTTGATACACAAATAGATGATGGCTAAATATGAGACTTCTCTTGTGGCCCTAATTATTTATGTGTTTAAAAAGAAGATAAAAGATCTTGGGGGGGTGTCTTTAATTCATTAAAGTGTAACTTGTGCGGTGGAGCAGAACCAGCGCACAGTTATTAGGCACCACCTGGGTGTTAGGCTTGCTGCTAGAGGCTGGGGCCCTAAAGGTGACCTTCATCCCGGGACTTGTAGTGTTGTCGGGACAGAAAGGTAAGTTGGTAAAATAGAATGTGACCAGTGGTTCCCTCCAAAAGATTTTGAAATTGTTGAATCATTTTGTTCTTAATTTGGGGAATTCTTCAGTTTTTATGGCCTTTTAAGAGTTAAGTGCTTAAAAAAATTAACGTAAAAATATTCCCTTTGACATCATGATTGAACTAACTTGTTGATGGTTGGTATTGACCACGAAAATACCAGTGGCATTGAAGTAGTGCTTTTTTGACTTTAAAATCAGAAGATATTTTAATAGTAAATAAGAACATTGAAACAATTAATTAAAGGGTACTTTTTTTGCACAGGAATTATTTGAATTAGTTACTAAAGCCTTAAAATTGGTTATCCAGGTTTTATGTTCTCTTCCATTTTGCTTTTTTTTTAATAGCTTTTAAAAATTAACACATATAATTAAGTGTACTTAAAGTGGTGTTTTTAATCTGAGGATATTGTACACATAGATACAAAAGTTTACTCAACCGTCTTTTCTACAACTATGGAGGAGTAAGGACCAAAAAGTAAGTAGCATACTAGCGGAGGAGAAAACCAGGAGTGGGGCATTGAAGACTTGTCACCTCTCAGAAGAGGCCTGTTATGCAAGACTTACCCCTAACCTTCACCCTCACCCTCATCCCCCCAGTTTTCCTGCCTGTCTTGGCTGCGCTTGTCTGTAGACACTATAGATCTCTTAAAATGGTCCATCGAGACTGATAAACATGCGGTGAAACCTCAACTGTGCCAGTCATTGTGTTTGTGTGGATGGTATAGGGTTTTATTTCGTAACATGTTCTTCATGAGCTGGTGGTGGTGTTTTTCTTTGGAGGGAAATATCAATGTGCCAGAGATAGTAAATTGATGCATCGCCTCTTACATACCCCCAACTGGGGACCTGGCCCACAACCCAGGCAGTTGAACCAGTGACCTTTCCGTTTATAGGCCAGCACTCAACCCACTGAGCCACACCAGCCAGGGCTGAGCTGGTGGTTTTAGTTTTAGATTTTTTTTTAAGTAATTTCATCTTAGGATATCATCTGATCTCCCAAGATTGTCCATTTCCTACTAAATTAAATTAAGTGCTGGCTTTGGTCAGTTTGAATCTGCAGCATATAAAATGGAAACCATGACTCTGGTCATTGGCAGTGAGTAGTGGATGTGAAGATCTTGGACTTTGGTGTTGTGGAAAGAGAGAAGCCATGGGGGGTAGCCAAATATTGGAAGAGTAGTAGTTTTCTATTGCTTCTGTGAACCTAGTGGCTTAACACCAGTCTACTTAATTATCTTACAGTTTTGCAGGGTAGAAGTCTGACACTGGTCTTCCTGGGAGAAAGAAAACCAAGGTCTCCACAGGGCCCCATGTCTCAGAGCCCTAGGAGGGGCTCCATCCCATTGCCTTTTCAGCTTCTAGAGGCTGCTGTAGTCCTTCTCACATGGTAGTACTCCGACTTCTTCCCTCGGACTCTCTTGCCTTCTTTCACTTTCTTTTAAACTGTTTTTTATTATAGTAAAACAGTCATAATTTTATGAAGTTTACCATTTTAAGTGTGCAGTTCACTGGCATTAAATAAATTCACAGTGTCATACAACTA
This sequence comes from Desmodus rotundus, assembly GCF_022682495.2. Classification (NCBI taxonomy): domain Eukaryota; kingdom Metazoa; phylum Chordata; class Mammalia; order Chiroptera; family Phyllostomidae; genus Desmodus; species Desmodus rotundus. The sequence continues at coordinate 142,672,141 of NC_071388.1, forward strand.
CCGTCATCACCCATTTCCAAAATTCATCACCCAGGCAGAAACCCTATATTCGTTAAGCAACAATCCCCAATGCCCACTCCCCTCAGCCACTGGCAGCTTCTAATATCCTTTTTTTGGGGGGGTCTTTATGATTTTGCCTATTCTATATATTTCATATGAGTAGAATCATAAAGTATTATTTCATGACTGGCTTCTTTTACTTATCATGTTTCAGGGTTCTTCCATGTTGTATTATGTATCAGAGCTTCATTTCTTTTTATGGGTGAAGAATATTCTGTTGCACACACACACCACATTTTGTTTGTTCGTTCATCTCTTGATAGACATTTGGGTTGTTTCCACCTTTTGACTATTATAAATAACATTGCTATAAATACTGGTGTACAGGTATCTGTGTGAGTCTCTGTTTTTGATTCTTTTGGGGGATCTATACCTATGAGTGGAATTGGGGGGGGGGTCGAGTGTTAATTCTGTATTTAATTATTTGAAGACTGTTTTCCATAGTAGCTGCACCATTTTATGTTCCCAGTGTCTGTGTATGAGGGTTTCAGTTTCTCTCCATTCTCACCAACACGTATTTTCCATTTAAAAAATGCTGCTCCTTCCGCTTTGAAGGGTGATTGTGATCACATTGGTCCTACCCGGGCAGACTAAGCTAATTGCCTGATCTCAATATTCTTTTAAAATTATTTTTAAATTTCTAAATTTTTTTAGTTTTAATAAAATCTCTATTATATTTTTTCACTACCATTTAGTCCCTTTATACCCTACCTCCCCTCAGCAATCACCTCACTGTTGTCCATGAGTCCTTTTTCCTTTTCCCAATCTCAATATTCTTAATCATATCTATAATAATCACTTCTTAATATGGAAGGAAACATATTCACAGGTTCTTGGGATTAGGATGAGGACATCTTCAGGGGCTATTATTCTGCCTATGACAGCAAGTCTGCCCTTGAAGCTGCAGCTATTTACAAACGAGGAGCTGTAGATTAGCTGTTACGTTGTCCAGTAGTTGCCTCTAAAGCAGTTTTCTAGTACCTAGAGTGGCCTTATGTGTAACACCCCATTGAAGTGTACAACCGCGTGCGGGGAGGCACAGCAGTTGGCAGGCCTTTGGTAAAGAATTGTTTGAATTCCAGAACATGTCAAGGAATCAGGCATCTTGCCTCTAATTACAATCAGGTACGAGGTTTGGAATAAATTGAATGAGTGTTTCTTTTCATTATTCCCTCTGTGTTTGGGTGTGATAAGAATCTGTATTTCAGGAGTTGGCATGATGACCAGAAGAGGGCTGTGAGGTTTTGGCATCTGTTGGGTATTGAATCACTTAAGATAGTGATGGGGGGTGGTTGAAAGATGGGCTGTGGGGAACCGACTGAGGCTACTACCTCTGTGACCTTCTGTTCTGTAGGTACGATGGGCTCTCCCACCCAGCCTTGCGTGTTGATGATAATCTGGTCTTGCGATGCAATGGAAATAATATAAGCATAAATATATAATGTAAACATAAGTATATAGAGATAAAATCAACACTTGTTTATGCCCATTTGCAAAGGGCAGCAAAATGTGACTAACTTAAAGCAGTAGATAATTTACATGAGACTTTGAGAAGTTTTTTGTTTAGTTTGTGTCTATTGGTTAAAAACAATGTATAAGTTTCTAGAGGTTCATAACCTCGCAAACAAAATGAGTTGTTTTATAAATATAAAGACCCAAATCGAGGAGGGATGGTGGAGACATTGGCAAGTGCCGATACTACTTCTGTGGTGTAAGAACACATGTCTAGTCAGGAAATGATGGAGGCATCCTAAAGGGAAAGTGAGTGATAGTAATTCACACATTCCTTAAAATGAAGATATCAAGAGTAACAATATCTAACATGTACTGAGTGCTTACTGGGCGCAGGACTTTGTGTTAACTGCTGTGCAGGTGTTATCTGATTTGATTTTCCCAAGTGTACATGGATGTGTTACACACACATACACACGACACGTGTAACCGGCCCTTCTTTCATGGTGATGGAGAAAGGGTCGTGGACGAGCTGGCCTGGATTTTTTATTCTACCTCGAATAACAACCCGTCATAAGAACGTGGACTTTGCTTTCAGACTTTTTTGAGTCTGTTTGGTCACCTATAAGAGACAGAATTGGACTAAAATATCAAAAGCTTCTCTTCCAACTCTGTACTGATTACTGAAAAGGTATGGAAGAGTCGTGTGTCTTTAGGTCAATCCTTAAAGTAAGCCTTCCAAGAGAACAGGCTGCAGCTAAAATTGTGAATGGGAGATTAGAGATATGTCTCCTCACAGGTTCCACAGAGAGCACAGCTTTCCAGTCAGATTTTATTTTAAAGATGTAACTCGATAAGGGAGCAGGCAGGTTTCTCCTGCTGTGGGCTTCACTGGCTACAGTGAATGATATTAATACCCTCGGTGATTAAATAATAGTGACAGTGACAATGAAAGGTGACTGATGATTCGATTTGGGGAACTATTTGGCTTGCTGCCTGAATCCTGTGCCAGGAAAGAAGCTGAATATATTTTAGCAGCATCCTCTAGGTTAGGAGGATACTAAAATTTAGGATGTCAGGTAGTTGCTTGGAACAAGAATGTAGATCATGGAAGGAAATGGCTTTGAGGTTAGTTGGACAGAGGGGTGGGTGAATTTGCAGTTACTTTTCTGCTGCCCTCAGATATTGCCACTTTAAAGTGACCTCACAGGGGGAGTTGGCACATTTATTCAGAACCCAGTGACTCAACCTGATGTCCCAGTAATGGTATAAGGAAAAAATGGCATCGTGGGAAGAATAAACAGAGGATAAATCCTTTGACTATTGTGATCGAGGACCCCAAGGCTTGCTTTTTCTAGACATTTCCTTGGCTTCTTTCTTCTCTGAGGTTTGATTATATTACGTAACAGGTTCTGTTTTGTATTGGTGTACTTCTCTCCTTTTGCTTCACTGAAGCCTAAGTTTACCTCATGTTTGTATTTCCACGTTCACGTCTTTTAAATTGGGGTTTATTGAGTGTTTGCTGAATTGAGAGAGTATCTGGCTATCTGTAGATATGACATCCTGGTAACTTATTTTTGGGCTTTAGTTCATATTTTTGAAGATATTGAAGATTACTGTTAAAATGCCATTATTTTGTCTGAAAACATGAATAGTTTAAATAATACATGCATTTTCACTTTAATGTTGCATGCTAATGACTATGTGTCAGGTTATTCAAGTTGGATTGTGAGATTGCTTTGCTCAGATAGGTCATGCTTTAGGAGCAGTGCAGCCTAAGTGTCATGGAAAGAGTGTGATCATGCAGGCCTCTCTTTTTTAAGTTGTGGTTTTGCCACCTATCTCATGCATGGAGGAGTCACTTACCTCCTTGTCATTCAGTTTTCTTCTCTGTTAAGTGGAGACGGTGATACCTACTTGTCAGGATTTAAAGCAGAATAAGTTGGATAATGTGTGCAGAGAACCTACGTGCCTGAGACCTATCAGACCATTAGTGAATGCTACATCTTCTTTTTGACACTTAGTTTTGATTCTGAACTTCAATTTTAAAATGTATCTTAAACTCTAGACTGTCTGTTCATTTTAGTTTGTTTTTGATCCAAGTTGTGTGGCCCAAGAGCACCAATAATAATTGTTAGATCAGGGTTGGAATCCAGCCAGTACAACTCCAGAGCTCAACTAGTAAATCCCTGTCCCGTGCTCCCTCATTAGATCCCATTCCTTTCTGTGCTGCCCAAGCATCCAGTTGCAACCATCACTTTCCATTTTTTGTTTTTTTGGTAGCAAAAAGTCATGGCTCCCAGGAGGGAGAAATGAGGAGCTATTTGGGTAGAGTTTCAGTTTTGCAAGATAAAAGCATTCTAGAGATATGTTATACAACACTTATGAATATAGTTAACACAGTGTACACTTAAACATGGTTAAAAGGGCAAACTTTATATATTTTATATATTTTTCGTATACATTTAAAAAAAAGGAATGGCTCTTTTATCATTCAAGAACTAAAAGATTGAACATTTCTCCTGTGATGAACTTTTCCCTGCCTCCACAAGCAACACTGCTTGTGAAGTGTATGTCCCTCCTCCTTTCTGTGCAGGTGATTATGTAACAGGAGAGTTTCTGTTGTTGAATCTGGTGACTTAATATTTGGAAGTTTTAGTTTAGAGATTACGAGAACAAAGGAGCTCTATTGCGTAAGGTGTTGGGGTGAGATTCACTTGCACTGCTGTGAGTCTGCGTGTCACTGTGCGTCTCTTGACATGAGCCTTCAGCATATCAGGACCAAAGAAGGAGGTTTTACAAGTTTTCACTGTTCCCATGGACCTAGGACAAGAGTTGTTACCGGAAAACTATTCCTAGGACAGGGGTTTATTTGGTTCTATATGGATTAGGTACCTTTATTTGGCTCTAGTTTATATATGGTAATTAATCTGTATAGACTATCATAGAATCTTTTAATCATAATTAATTTCTCTATGAAGTACCCAGAAATTTGGATATTTCATTGTTGTTTACCTAATATTTTCAAAGGTTCTGAGAAGGAAATTTCAAAACAACGTAAAATAGTACAGTTAAGAATAAACCAGAATATAGACTATAAATGTAACTACCACTTTAGGTAAATTAATTGTTATAATTGATACCAATTTGAATTTACTGGCAACCAAAACAAAATTCGGTTTCCATTGTTTATTATTTATAAAAGATTCTAACATCATTTTTCTTGAGAGAGATGTTGTTAGAAGTGAACTTGAAGGTTTTCTCTTATGAATTTGTATTTGGAAGGGGATAATTACTAGTGAGTAACAGTCATTATCACTGACTAAAGTTTTCTAAGAAACAAACACTCTTTGGGTGTATAGATTTTGTTAATACCTGAAACATAAATGCTGAATCAACGAAGTTATTTTTAGGCTGCAGAGTATGACAGTTAGTTTGGTTTTCAGATGACTTGCATAGTGCCTATTGTTTGCCACATGCTATGCCAGACATTGGGGATTGACAAAGAAGTTGTCCTTGAAGTACTTAGTTGAGTGGGGAATTTGGATAGGCAAACAGATTATTAGGGTCCAGTGTGCAAATTTCTATAATGGAGACGTATATGGTGCCATTGGAGTAGTTGGGGGAAAATTCCAATGATCAATGACATTTGAGTTGATTCTTAAAAGTGTGCCAGGTTGAAAGGAAGTAAGGGATGTTCCTTACAGAGAGAATGCCCTTAGGTGGTCTAATTTATTTTACAATCTAGACAGGTACAATCTAGACATAGATAATTAACATCCACTAGACCTCTCAGCTCAAATAGCATGTCTTCAGTGGACTTTTGGCATGTACTTGAATGCAGCTACTTCATGATTAAATTCCCTCCTGTGGCTTCAGATATTCCGCCACACGGTCAAATCCCAGTAAGTGTTGGACGGATTGATGGATAAAAGGAAGGAAAAGAGAACCCTGTGTTACAGATATCACAAAGTGCGGGTGAGGTAGAGTTGTCACTGTTAGAAAACTTGGAAGCTGATTTACATTTTCAGCCAAATAGAAGAGCTATTTATTTATCATATTTTAATATTAATTTTTAAATTGATTTTTTTTAGAGAGAAAGAGGAAGGGAATTAGAGATAGAAACATCAATTCGTTGTTCCACTTATTTCTGCATTAATTGATTGATTCTTGTATGTGCGCTGACTGGGGATTGAACTCACAAGCTTGGCATATTCGGATGATGCTGTAACCGATTGAGCTACCTGGCCGGGGTAAGCAGTTTATTTTTATACTTCAGAGGGACTAGAGGTACAGCCAATGTTCTCAGAAAATAGCTTGGACTCTTACGAATTACCCGCACAAACATTTAGCTGGGACTCCAGAGTCCCATCCTATGCAGCACTAAAGGAATGAGTTCACTCTAAAAAAGTTTAAGGACAATTATTACCTACTAATCACAACATCCCTGAACTTTAGCAGGCCTCTGTAGGGTGTCTGATTTTTAACGAACTATAGAAATGATCCCTGAAAGTATAGTCTTAAGTGTCTGATTTTTAAATAGAGCTGCTTCCCTGAGGTCCCTGTAGAACTGCTAAGCTGTGCAGTGTATGCCTGAACAGTTCAGAGGGTTGATCGTGGAGGGGTTATTTTAGATGAATGATTACCAAGTGCAGTGTTAGTTTTGGTGTACTGATGTTGAGCAGTCTTTTTATTTTTCCCAACAAGAACTAGTCATGGTGCCCATAGATTTCTTAAGACTTCTTATTCAGAAGGATATGATATGCCCCTTTCTTTTGACTTCTGGAATTGTGTATCTACACTTGATTGTTCTCCTGGGTGTCTCACAGCTATCTCAGACCTAAACCGGGCTCTTTGTGTTATTCTTCACCACCTGCTCTAGATCTGTGCCTTCTTTTGCAGTTACATCGCTCTCACTAAATGGATCACCATTTACCTAGTAACTCAAGGTAGAAGCAAGGTGTTAATTCTTGACACCCTTCCTCAGCTCTTAAGTCTAACCAGTCAATTTCACTTAATATTCTGACGTCCATCTACCCTACTTCATTTGATGTGCCATCAGCCTTGTCTAAGCCATCATCATTCATTTGAAGTGCTACCCTGGCCTCCCTCCTTCTACTTCTGCTGTTTCTAATCAGGTCTCCACGTGGCATCTACAGTGATTTTGTAAAACATTACTTGTTTTACATCTCATGCTTGTGTCATCTCATGCTTACAAGCCTTCTATGGCTTCCCATTGCACTTTAGATAAAATAAAAAGGATTTATCCTGGCCTATGTGGCTGGGCATGGCATAGCCTTGACCTACCTCTCCAGCTTTCTATTTTCCCCATTCCTTCCCTTTCATTTTCTCTCCAGCTATGCTTACTCTCTTTCAGCTCTTTGAAGTGTTCAGCTGTTTCCTGTCATAGCATCTTTTCTGTGTTTTTTTTTGCCCAGAGTGCTGTTGTCCACGCTTCACCTGGCTCACTTCTCAATTTTAGGCTCATCTTGTTACTCTTTCCTGAGAGGTCTTCCACATTGTCCAATCTAAAGTTGCCCTCTGATAATTTTTATCAAAACTTATCTGAGATTTATTATTTAAGATTAGTTTGTTTCATCTCTATCTCCCCATCATAATATGCTCCACCGAGACCATATCTGTGTAGTTCCCCACTGTGCTGTGTAGCACAGTGCTTGTACGAGGGCAGTGCTTCATAAATATTTGTTGAATGAAAGACTTTCATTAAAGTAAAATAGATCTAGAAAGGAGCATCTTGGCTTTCTCCAGTAACTACAGGACCTGTGTCTAATTCCTATAGTGGGGTTTGTACACTGCTTTTGTGTGAGTGTCAAGTAGAGACTAACAGAAAGTCAGTTACTTGCTATTTTGCCTTGCACCAAAAAAAAAAAAAAAAAAAGAAAAAAGCTTGGTGGCCTTTTCAGTGTTTGTTGTTGGGAATCTAAGAGACTAAGTTGAGATCCTATTTTCTTTTTTGTATATATGAGGTGTTTTGTTTTTATTTTTTTTTGCTTAATCCCTTTACTTTTTTCACCCAGTCCCCTAACCCCTGCCCCTCTGACAGTTGTCAGTCTGTCCTCTATAAGTCTGTTTCTATTGTTTGTTAACTTTTTTCACATTTTTTAAATTCTTGTTCAAGTACAGTTGTCTCCATTTCCCCTCCACCACTCCCCCCAACCCCAGCCATCCCCACTTCCCCCGTAAGCCTACTCCCGTTTGGTTTTGTCCATGTGTCCTTTAACATGTGTTCCTGAAAACCCTTCTGCAGCAGAAAGAGATCTTATTTTTGCTCCTGTAAAACTGTCTAATCTTGAGCAAGTTGGCCAAGTTCTCCCAGGTGTGTTTCCCCATGTATAAAATGCGGAAAATTACATTTATCCCATGGGCTTGTTATGAAGGTTCCATGAGATCATGTATGCAAAGTACCTCATATAGTGTTTGGCACCTTGTAATTCAGGCATTCTTTTACTTATCTGCTTTATATCGCTAGAGATTAATAAGGACTCCGAGAAAAAGTCATTTAACTTACCTCGTAAACTTATTGTTCTTATTTGATGCATAATGGTACCCAGGGGCACTCACATGAGGTCAAAATCAGTTTAAGAGGAAGTAATTCATCTCTAGGGCGCAAATAAACAATGATGGATTGGTTAGTTAATAGCCAATAACATTGGCTCTCTCAGAAAGAAACTCACAGAATCTTCCTTTACTTTGTTCCAGGAGTGTTTTTTTTTAAACATTGTAAGATTCAAATAACAAACACAAGTAGATATTTTTCATTTCAGTTCAAGTAGATATGCTGTGGAGATGGGCCATAGGAAAATATTTTTCCCGTTTTAGTGTTTCTATGGGGAAACCTTGGCAGTACCATTGAAAACTCTGGAGGCCAAAGCTCTTCTAATTATGTTGTCAGCTTGGGGGGTAATTTAAAATTTTAATATTCTGAAGACAGTTTAATGGGTTAGATTCAAATGGGTTAGATTCAAATTAGTAAGTGGTGTATATCTACCACCTACTCAGGCATTTCAATCTGGATGCTAGATTGTGTTTAAGGGAAAGTGCTTGTGTTACATCTGCCAAAATCATTAAAGGTTAATTCTCTGCCTCTGTTAAGTCAGAATAACTCACGGACCCTTTCCTCTGTTAAATTTGTCTCACTGGATGACATGGGACACTACCATGGCAAGGGGAATTGTTTCTCTCTCTGGAGAGAGCTAGGGGCTTGAGCATTAAAAGCTCAAAGCCTATTTGTCTACTGGAATATTGATGCAGGCAAGGTGCTGTATTGTTTATTATGGGATAGGTATGGTATACAGCAGCAATTTTCAACTGTTGTGCTGCAAGAATTAAAAAATCTATTTAGTCAGGGGCACTGACCTCTTTTCCCCTTTCGGGGGTGTCCAAACTGCGGCCCACGGGCCAAATGCAGCCCAAGATGGCTGTGAGTGTGGCCCAACACAAAATCGTAAATTTACTTAAAACATTATGCAATTTTTTTGTGATTATGTTGCATGTATTTAATTAATGTGTGGCCCAAGACAACTCTTCTTCTAGTGTGGCCCAGAGACACCAAAAGTTTGGACACCCTCCTTGTCAAATAAAAAAGTGACAATAGCCAACACAACAATACCCATCTGGTGTGCATGAATCAAAATTATACCTATATTTTTTGTCAAATTGGCAAATAGTGTGTTTTTCTTGTATGTGACAGAATTTTAGTGATTAGTTTCTGTGTGGCATGAGATGAAAAAGGTCAAAAATCGCTGATCTAGGGCGTGGAGACGGGGACAGACAGGATGGGGAACAGATGTGAGACACTGACCACTTCGCTCAGTTGTTTAGAGCGTGGGAAATTTAGGGAGGCCAAGGGAACACATCTGACTTCTTTCTGGGACTCTCTCACTCTGCCATGTTCTGTAGCTAAAGATCTCACCTGAAACCCAAGCCAAGTATCTTGAAAATGTGTATGATTGGTTATTTGGGACATTAGACATAATGTGAACGTACTGGAGAAAATCCATGGTCAACACTGCCGAAGGTGTGATGTATGGACAAAGGAGGGGCTATATGAGAATTGATGTCTATACATTTCTTTTAACTCATGAGCAATTTCTCACTGCAAGTTCAACTTCATAAACTAATATGGCTAAACTAAGAATAGAGGTCATTAATGTTAACGTATATCCAGCGTAATGTTAGCATATGCTGTCATCTTACAGAGATGACAGAAAACCAGTTGTGGTGTTTTCATTAAAACAGCAACAACAACCTGCTCTTTTACTCATAGGTGTGTCTCAGAATGAGTAAAAGTTGACATTATCTATCAGTGGTTTTGGTCATTGAATTTCCTTTTGGTGTTTTCTGTGTCTGGTGGGCTGCAGTGCTTTAAAAAGAAGTCGGGGCAATGCCTTCTCAACAATTTCTGACCTTTTGCGGAGAAGAATGAGAGCCCACTATTAAATGCAAGTCTGTAGTTCGAAGCAGACTACCTCGATGTGCTAGCACAGGACTCCAGAGTCTCTGCCCTCCCATTAAACTGATTTGATGTTTAAATGACTTCTTCAGTGTGTTTCTCTTTAATCAGATGCTAGAAATTGAGAAGAAGTTGTAAAAGAACCACAGTAATATTCTTTGGTCTGCCAAGAGTTAGTCATGTGCAGCCTGTTGGGGAATATGACATAACTCTTCCTTTCTTTTTTTTTTTCCAGAATGCTATGAACCTACCCCCTGACAAAGCCAGGTTACTGAGGCAGTATGACAATGAGAAAAAGTGGGAACTGATTTGTGATCAGGTAAGAAACAGTGATGCTTTTATCAAGAAATAGTGAAAGAAGAGATTTCCTCCCTAAATGTATTAGACTTTTTTTTCAGGAGATGTGTGGATTTCTGTTTTGTGACTCTCTGCCTTCCTGTTTCTTAGGCTCAAAGCAAAAGGTAGAAAATTACTTTTACTCCTGCATGATTTTGATTCTCTCCTTTATTTTCAAACTTTTTGTATTAGCTCTCTGGGAGATGCAGTCAAGTGGGCAAACCACATTCAGATGGTCTGTGTTTTGGTTTGCCTTACATAGCAGTTCCTGCTGCTTGAGCAGTGCATGCCCTTTAATTTAGTTGGCTCTCCCATTCATGTGTATTGATGTGTAGTCATGTTAGAAGGTGAATTGTTTATAAAGAGACATTGTTTAGGCTGCTAAAAAATTACTTCAGTTTTTATCAATTCTTTTTATTTTATCATTATCTCATAACAAATGCAGACTCTTCAGAGGGATATAAAATGAAAAGCAGAATTCTTCATTTTATTTCTACTCTTTCAGTTGTACACCTTAGAGTTCCACGGGTAAGACTTTGACGTTTCCTTTCAGCTTTTGTTATTTAAAAACAAACAAGTAGCCCTGGCTGTCTGATTCAGTTAGTTGGGCATTGTCCCACAAGACAAAAGGGTCTCATGTTCGAATCCCGGTCAGGGCACATGCCTGGGTTGTGGGCCAGGTCCCAGATGGGGCATGTGCAAGAGGCAACCAATTGATGCTTCTCTCTCATATCGATGTTTCTCTCTCTTTCTTCCTACCCTCCCCTCTCTCTAAGTAAATAAGTAAAATCTGTAAAAGACAAACAAACAAGTATATAAACACACACACACACACACACACACTCTTCTGCATCTTGATACATTTCTCAGTTTATACATCTCTACCTTATTCTTTGAAATGTTATGTAGTATTCCATGGTCATTGCTAGTGATTTGGGGGGAACTTTATTCCAGGACTACGTACAGGCTAGTTGTTTTAAAACTCAGAAAAGTCACTCTCTGAAGGTAAGGACTAGGCTGTGTATAAGGTATGTATTATTAGCTTTTTCACTTTGAGTTTCAGGGTGTTTGTGTACTTCCTTCATGCCACCCTGAAAATTTTAGGGAGTGTTGCAATTCCTCCTGATAGAGCTCCCTTGGGGCTCTGTTGTGGGGATATAATGTGTCAGGTGGGGAGAGAGGGTTTTCCTAAGGGGTTTTCCAAGCTTCCTAAGAAGTAGCTGTCCGCAGTTCATGGGGCATTTCTGAGCACACGTTGTGTGTTGTTTGACCTAAGCCCCTAAACTAAAACAGTAATGGGATGATGGTAAAAATCCTCCTCGCTTTTCCATGCTATATTAGAGCACCAGAAATGCATAGAAACTGAAGGGGAAGCATACCGCTCATGTGACCGTGATTGAAAAGAATGCAATTTTACTGACACTTAAAAATCTCCTTTCTTGAGACTTAATTTTTAATGAGTATTATCTAAACCCATTATTGCGAGGGAAAATGATTTTATGACAGCTAACAAACATAACAGGATAATTAATATAAAGGAAAGGTAATCACACAAGTGAGGGAAGTCCAAGGGGATGACAAACTACAGTACCACAGGTTACGGTAGGGGAGGGGGAGGCAGCCTCCGAGACCGTAAGTTAGTGCTGTGAGGAAGGGCTGAACCCTCCTTCCTTCCTCACGGGGCACCGTAGTCATTGCCAACTCAGTCTGCCCTGCTCCTTTCTGGCTTTAATGAATTATTAATTGTTTGTATCTCCAATATGCCAGAAGGGGAAGACTGCTGACGATGGAAGATTTCTAACAGCTGGACTCTTCTCTCAGACCAAAAGTAGCTCCATTGGGTGGATGAGGAGTGTAGGGCAGCCTGAGGCTCCGAGAGGAGCAAATTAGTTAATCTCTATTTGTCTGATTTTTCAGCTCTTCAAAGTTCAGGTTGTTATTGCCTTAAATGTTAATATGCCAGAACATGGAGAATTTAGCTGCTTCATCTGTTCCTTTCTGGCAGTCACTTTAACTCAGGCTGAGAGCTCCAAGCTGAAGTGGCTGCATCAGTTCTGAGGTGTCGTTGGGGATTTGTTAGTTATAGTGAAGTAATAATAATTATTATTATTGCCAGTAGCCAGCATTTAGTAAGCAGATTTTCTTTCTAAGAGCTTTGTGTTTAACTTTCAAAGCATACCAGTAAGATATTTAATGTGTATCTCCATTTGTCATATGGGTAAAACTGAGACTAGAGGTTGCATTATTGCTGAAGGTCATTTAGTGATAATGAGACATAGGCGGTCAGATTCTAGAGAATACGCACATTCTGGGGTCTGCTCCCTCAAATTGTACCTTCTGCTCCCTTTTTCACCAAGCACTCAAGTGTGTGAATGATATGCAAAAATTAAAAAAATACAGGTTATCTCTAGTTCTCTGACTTGCATTCTGGCATTCTCTCCTGAGCGGGAGAGAAGCCAGGGAGTCTAGCACAGGCATGGAGCCTCATGCACCTGCATTACCACTGTGGTGGGCGCTCATTTGTCATTGTGAAGATTGTGGCCAGAAGACTGGACTCACAGTCACACACAGGTAACTTACTGGTGCGTCACCCACATGAATGTAATTTCCACTGTGTATGTTTCTGAGGGAAAAGATAAAATCCATTAGCTTAAAGCATGCCTCGCATATTGTTTATATGGCAGATATTATGTATTGGCGTTTATTTAACTGAATGTTCATCCTACATAGGTCATGCTCACATATATGACACATACATGACAAACACACATGACACATATATGGCATGCACACGGTGTGTGTGTGTGTATTTAGTACCTAACCTATATTTCTCTATGTTACATAACCTGAGGGATGCTCAAAATACATTTGCTTTTATGACTCCATTTATATGAAATGTCCAGAAGAAAAATTCTCAGAGACAGATAGTAGATTAATGGTTGCCATAGACTGGCAGGGGGGAATGAGTGACTGATAATGGGAATTACATCTCAGTAAACAAGATATTTGCCTCTGCAACAACCAGAGATGGGGGAAAGGGGGGAGGAGAGGAACTTAAAAGAAATAAGTATTTGTGTGGATCTTCTTTGGATCCTAATCTGAGCAAACTATGAAAAGACTTTTTGAGAAAATTGGCCATATTTGATTTGTGAGTCCAAGGAAATTATTAGATAATTTTAAGAAATTATTGTTGACTTTGTTGGTTTGGCATTGTGATTATATAACAATCTGTTCTTATTTTTTGAGAAGTGTATACTAATGTAAGGGTGAAATGATATGATGGGTTTGCTCTAAAATGTTTCATGAAAAGAAAAGACAAAAGGGATGGTGGTGGGGTATGTTTGTGTGTGTTATGGTATACTCACAACTTTGTGTATGTTTGAAAATTTGTAATATAGGATTTAAAAATAAAGATATTTGCCACTTAATGATCTATTTTTTCCTCCTCTACGAAATGTAGGTAATACTGAAATCCTTAAATTATTTAAGAATTGGAGGCAAACATGGAGGGTTAATATGAAATGCTCTGTCCTGATTCAGTTTAGGAAAGTCAACTGAATTTAATACCATTCATCACCTTTTTCATACTCGCCTGTGGTTGCACTAGTCTCGCTCTTTGTTCTGCGAGTATATCAATGTCTCCCCCACCAGGAGTGAGTTACCTGTGCATGTACCTTCAACACTTGGCTTATTGCCTGAAACAAAATAGGTGCTTAATTGAAAGTGTGCTGACTGAAAGAAAGAACAGCTAAATGATGTATCTGGCAGACAGTGGAGAAGGAAGGGAAGACAGAAGGGAGAAGAAGGGAGGTAGAAGAAGCAGTGGTTTCCTCTTTCTTTATTCCTTTCGTCTTCTTCTGCCTGTTGGTACTTAGCTTGTGATAAGAGGGAAAGGTGCCTGGTGTAGGTATGAAGGAGTCTATACTAGTATTGGTGCAATGAAGCTCTGTCTTCACCCACCCATGGTGAACTGAAAACAGAGTTGTTTGGCTAATTCTAGGGAGCAAATGATTTTTAAGAGATTAAATTCCAAAGAGCTTTCTATAGTAAGAGTATTCCAGCAGTGTTCCTCTGTCCTTTTCTGTTCCTCTGTCCTTTTCCAGATTGGCGCATAAATATAAAGGTGACCTGAGCTGCTTGTGAGCCTCCTAAGTTAAAGTAACAAGGAAGAGCTGTTTCACTCTGATCCAAATGGGGCCACGGGCACCTCAGAAAGTGAGGCTTTCCTGTTGGATTGTGGGTGGTGTGAGGTGCATCCCCAAGAATGTATTTCTGTGCTGTAGTAAGGGGAATGAGTTCCCATGAGGACATTAATTCAAGAACTCTGAGGACACCGAGGCACATTTAATAACAGCAGGAGGGGGTAGTGTGAGGTTAAAAAGGCTGGAAATGTTAAGTTCCTTTGGCAATCACAAATAAACACCCTCAGCTGCATAGCAATAATGGAGCTCCTTCCTTGCTCTTAGTACCCGTGTAGACAGAGGATGCCCCTTGCTCTTACTTCGGTCTCAAGCACAGGCCCTGTGCTGCTCTGTTTGGCTTTGGGGTCTTGACTGTTTCCCATCAGTTTAGGGTACAAGCTGCATTTAGGGAGTTTTAGAGATCTTAGATGAATTTTCATATCATTGTATCAGGTATGGTTGTTAGAGACCATTTATTTCAAGCCATTCTTTATTTTTCTACTTCAAAAGTTAATGCATGCTTGTCAAAAAGAAAAACTGTATTAGGAGCCTATGAAGAAAAGTGTAAGTCCTTTTGCCTTTCCTACCTGTTCACTCATTCCCTTGATTTGTTGGTGATGAAACTGAGGTTCAAGAGCATGAGTAGGTCAGCAGTACCGTGCCCTCCTGGCTAATGAGTGAGATGAGAACACCTATTTCCAAAGTCCAGTACTTCCTGTTACACAGGCACCTGGAAATGACCCACTGAAACAAACTGCGGAAGGTGAGTGGCTATCACAGAGGCTTCATCCTGTGATTTCTCGGTGTTACTGGTTTGAACTTAGGGGGGATTGGTTCGTAACTGTTTGTCCGCTGAATGATGAAGTGGAAGTGGTTAGTCACAAATTCAGGACATTTTCGATGGTAGATGCCTATGGATTTAGACTGCATGAATGTAAGGTGCAGTCGTGAAATATTAGTGGTGCCACACCGGAGCTGGATTACAAAGCTTCCCTGTGGCTTTGCAGGCACTGATTTTTGGGGGGTGGTTTAGGATGACTCTATCTTGCCTCCTAATGGCTGGCTATTATTTTGCACTGTAGCCTTCCTGAGAGCTAGGGTCTCCCCTTTCCTTGACTTACATGGAATTATATGGGAGAAGGAGATCAAAACCAAAACAAAACAAGGTGAGAGTGAGGAGGTGGCAGGAAATCATATGTACCTTGACTCAGCTTCCCGTATTAAACACTTCAGGGAGATTCACTTTCAACCCTCAAGGCTTGGCATAGGTCCCGATCAGGGAAGGGGAAGGCCCCTGCTGCCACTCTGCCAGTGCCCAGCCAGGCTGGTAGCGCGAAGCTATTGCACCACACCAAGGTGAGACTTTGTCACAGTGAGACTTGCTCTTGCCTTGTTCAACACAGCTCACCCATACCGTTTGAATGTGTTTAGTTATTACGGATGTAATTATTTTTTAAACTCTTCACTTACATTTCCTGATACTATTTCTTTCAAAAGACAAGAAAGTTACTTATTGACTAACTTGTATCAGTAGTGAAGCCAATTTGCCACTGGAATAAAATTTCCTAAAAAATTAAAGAGCTAACTAACATATTGCTGATTTTTTAAAATGTTCATGTTTTTCTGAGCTAGTTGGAACTCCCTGCCAGGTAAGCAAATATTACTGAACACTGATACATTATTTCCAGTGGACCATCAGATTCTCAGTACTGAGGGCTTGTCCTCGGAGCATCACCCCCGGCGTGGCAGGGGGTAGTGGCTACCATGTTAATTATTTGAGCAAGCAGATGGATGGCATAGACTGGGGAAGAAATTGAGGAAAAGATAGTAATGCAGCAATAGTGATGCCCTCTGCCCGCCTCTCCCCTGGCTCCCAGACCCTGGACTTAACCTGCCTTCAGCCCCTATCCTCAAGTCCAGGCTTTGATTCTACATTTAGCTGCAGTCACTTCATTCCTGCTTTACCAGCTGTCGGGCTACCAGACAGCCATCACCCTTCCCCCTCCCCCTTATTCAGTCCTCTGGCTAGCTGATATTTTTACTATATTTAATATTGTTTGATGTTAAATTGTTTACATTTTTACTGTATTTCCATAATTCTGTGGTATGTTGGAATGCTATCTATTTTTAAATCATTATGAGGCTTTTGAGATCTGTTTAATTCTTTGGAAATTCTATCTTGCAAACCTTTTGTGTTTTTATTTTATCATTAAAAAAATATTTCATTTACTTATTTTTAGAGAAAGGGAGGGAGAAAGACAGGGAGAGAAATGTTAATGTGTGGTTGCCTCTCATGTGCCCCCAGCTGGGGACCTGGCCTGCAACCCAGGCATGTGCCTTGACTGAGAAATACAACCAGCAACCCTTTGGTTTGCAGGCTGGTGCTCTGTCCATTGAGCCACAGCAGCCAGGACTTTATTTTATCATTTTGATACTGGGTATTTTCCCTCTATGTAATTCTTCTTTTGGATTTCAGATTTTTTATTTGATGTTTTGTCTTTTAGTTTATCTTTAAAAAAATTCAGTTTGCATTTTATAAAAATGAGAACTTTCTCATGTCTAAATAAAATAATTGCAATTAAAATACATAATTCTTTAATATTGTTTATTGCCCAGTTCCTATTTTCCAGTTTTCCGTAACGTTCTTCCTGTGTGATTTGTTCAAATGAGAATCCAGTCTAGCACCAGTTGCATCTGGCTGTACGTTCATTAGGTCTGTTTGAATCCAGAACAGACTTTCATTCATGATGCTCATACAGTGAAGAAGGTGCCTTGTAGAACGTTTTATTTTGTGCATTTACCTGAATGTTTTCGACAGGTGTCTGAGCTCTTGAATTTCCCGTTAGCCAGAATTTAGATGTGAAGAGACAGTAGGTTGGTGCTATGTCTAGGGTATCGTAGGAGATGAATACTGTCTAATGTCTCACCGATAGAAAATATTGGTCCGTGGATCTGGTCACTACCTGACCCCACCATTGTATAGTTACGTTTTCCTCCTTGAGCTGAAAGAAACTGTGGAATGTGAGTTTGGCACCATATATACATCTAGTTACCTGGTAGCCTTGGACCTGGTGGGTTTCAGACCAATGGAGAGTCCTTTGCCGAATCAGTTGCATGAGGAGCTGCACAAAGGTGATTTTACAGTCACGTTTTCCTCCTACATTAAGCCGGCAACTAGAGTTTTCAACTGGGTCTTGTTTTACTGTGGAGTATGGAATTATTCCTGGAATTCTTTCTTTCAATTAAGTTTTCACAATAAGAGTTTAGTTTAATACATCCCTCAAAAGGTGGTAAATGAGTTTTCTCTGGCTTCCTTTTGTGAGTATCCTTGTGAACTCATGGCATTTTCAGAATCAGTGTGTTTCAATCAATCGTATTATTTTTGAGACTCACATTTTCGATGTTTTGACATACGGTAACCCTTTATGCTGGCTCCCATGCCCTTTTGGCATGACTCTATTATCCTTGAGAGCTTGTTTTATGATGCAAAACTTATTTCTTAGGCTTAACTTGAACTTCCCTTGCCCCAGACCTATTCCTTTTAGTGGGGGTGGCATTGGCATGAGGATGTGAGTGCTAGAGGCCATCACAGCTGCTGGGAGCATTTGCTTACAAATGCTTACAAATACAGTTTAAATATCTAGACCTCGAAAATGTATGTCCAAAAATTGGTTTTATATTGATATTTCTAAATCAATTTTTAATACAAATTTACTTAATTTTTGATTGTATAATTATCACTTTTCTTTTACATTGAAATGTTTTATTCCTAACATAAATGTAATTATTATTTATTTTTCCTATAATATAAAAAATTTCAAAGATACCAATGCCTTTATGAATGAAAACATTAATAACTAAAATTAGTTAGTGAATAATACTTTTTTGTACATTTGTGTCTCCAGAATACATCCTATTGAAAATGTACTAAATTCTGTGATCTAGTCACTAGATATATGTAGATACATTTTCTGTTATTAATTTACAGTATAAGGTAGAGTAACAACAGAATAACAAATAAATACTGTATTAGTTTCTTAGGGCTGCCAAGACATCACAAATATGTGGCTTAAAGCAGCAAAGTATTCTGATAGTCCTGGAGGCCAGGAGGCCAGAAATAAGTGGCTGGCTGGGCCGTGTTTCTTGGTGAGGCTGTAGGGGAGAGTCTTTCCTTGCCTCTTCTAGCTGCTGGTGGCTGCTCTAGGCATTGCTTGGCATGTGTCTGTATAACCCCAGTCTCACCTCTATCTTCATAGGCCTTTCCCTCTTCTTCCCATGTCTGTTTTTTCTGTCTTTTATAAGGTCACTTATTGTATTAGGGCCCATGTGGATAGTCTGGGATGATTTTAGCTAAAGATCCTTAACTTCATTACATCTGCAAAGACCCTTTTCCTAAATATAGTCACTTTCACTTGTTGGGAGGTTAGGTGGATGCCTTTAGGGGTTCCAAGATGCATAATGATTTACATGATAAGCTTGTCGTTCACATAACAGGCCAGGTTAGTATTGTTGACCATTGGGGGTTAAATTCTGAGGACTTAATCAGGGACCCAGGAGAGGCTGTTTTCAACATACAGCTTCAGCCTGCTCAGGGGGTTGGCTCTAGTCAAAGGAAGAAAGGACATGCAGGCGCACACCTGGAGAGTGTTCTGGGCCCGGCTTTGAAGTGGTGTGCATCAGCAGCAGTCTTATTGCATTGGCTAGACTGCAAAGGAGGATGAGAAACGTAGGCTGGTTGAACACGCACAAAGAGAAGAAAATGTTTAGTAAGAGCTAGTCTCTGCCCTGGTTACCAGTTTCGATAGTTTCATTTGTTTTAGGTTGTATTCAGTATTACATCGTGCTTTTACTTCAGTGTTCATTCAGTTACTTACTGAATAAGGACTTAGTTGCATAGGCAAGGGAAAGCAAAGAGTGTGGTGAGATGATATGGATCTGAGTTTCCCCAAAACTCAGCGCGAAGGGGGAAGAGACTCTAAGTGGTTGCTAGTACCGCTTTGTCCTGAGTTCCAGCAGTGCGCAGGCATGAAGTGGCTACAGGACACGTATTTTTGCCAAACTTAACCCAAAATTTTGTCTCTGGGTTATCTTCTGGCTTGAGATTTTAAAGAGACAGTCTTCCTTTCCTTGAAGTCTCCAAATCTGAGTAAAAGTATTGCATTAGTTGCTGTTAAAAAGAAGGCGAGTTTCTTTCAGTTTCCTTCCTGAAAGCCAAGTTTCCCTTCCATTAAGACTCATGTAGCTCTCTGATTCCTTGATTCTAAATGCCTGGAGAAGCAGATGCCAGCCTTGTTTGTTAAACTTTCTCGTGTTTGATATCTCTGGAGTCACGGCAAAAGGAGTCTGAACCCAGAAGCAGGTGTTCACCTTCCCTCTTACAGAGGTTCCCTTTGTCATCCAGTTTTTATAGCGGAAAGAAAAGATGCTGGCCTGTCCCATAGGGATGGGGGAGGGGAGTAGAAAAAGGGAAGAAGGTGACCTAAAGAAACGGGGGAATGATCTCTTTTAATACTAATCCTTTTTGTCACCTTGATATAAATGCTCTGTCAGAAGTGCTGTGAGAGCAAGAAGCCCAGGGCTCAGTCTGACTTAACTTCCTAAGCTGGCAGAGGTGACCCATCCCCTTATATTGCCTTATGTTGTTTGACATAAACTTGATTGTGTGAGCATCTTTTGTAAACTTGGGAACACTGGTATAGGAAATGAAAAATCATATAGCCAATTTATTGGCTAGACCTTTGACACTATCTTTTAGAAAATAACTTAAGTGAAATAATAAGGTGTTTTAGCCAAGAATTTCTGCTAGGTAATACAAATACTACTTTACATTGTTTTAACCTTGGGCATTTAACTTAGAGTCTTTTCTGTGGGAGGCTGTTTTTGTTCAGCTTTCACAAAATAGAAAAGTGAAGCAGGATTTTGGAAGTCATTCAGCAAGTGGTTGAGTTGGTACTAAAGATTTCTGAAATTTTCTGTGTTCTAAAATGTACCATAAAGGTTTGGAATTTTTTTCTTCTTTTTTTTAATTGCCAGTGGATGACCTGGACTACCATGTGATTTTGGCTGTTTTCATTGTGCATTCGTCAGTGAAATGACTTACCGGGCACACACGGTGAAGAGTGATGTGCTAGGTGCCGTGACTGCAATGCTTCAGAGAACAAAATGCTGACCTTTCAAAAGGGGAGGTTGGAAAAGGTGGTGGATTAAGTGAATCTCATGAAATAACGGTGAAGATGGAGTAATTCGCATGTCCCTAATGATGTTGGATATCTTTTTATGTGCTTGTTTGTCATTTGTGAATCTTCTTTGTTGAAGGATCTGTTCAAATCTTCGCCTATTTTTAAAAGCTGGTGGTTTGTCTAAGTGAACTGCACAAATTGTTGAAAATATACTCTGGACACACATCTTTTCCAGACTTACGTTTTGCACGTATTTTCTCCTGTTTTGTGTTTTGCCTTTTCATAGAGGAGGGTCTTTGAAAGAACAAAGATTTTTCTGATGAAGTCTAATTTAGTTCATGTTTTATTTTTCAAGTGTTTCATGCATTTTGTGTCCTAAGAAATGTTTGCCCAGTGTCAGGTCACAAAGATTTTTCTCCTATGATTTCTTCTTGAAGTTTTATGGTTTTGGTTCTTAAAGTGTCTGGTCTATTTTGAGTTAATTTTGGCACAGGGGTGAAGTAAGGCTGGAGATTCACTATTCCCCCCGCACCCCCCCATATGTATATCCAGCTGTTTCAGGCATTTGTTGAATAGACTGTTCTTTTTCCGTGAATTACCTTAGTGTCTTTGAAAAAACAAACTGTGCGGGCCTGTTTTTGTGCTGCCTCTTCTGTTCCTCTGATCTTTATTTCTCTCTTTTTGTCAGTACAGCACTGTTTTGATTACTGTCTTGAAATCAGGTAGTGTGAATACTCTTCGTTCTTCTGCAAAATTATTTTTGCTACTTTCTTCTGCATTTTTATATAATTTTTAGAATCAGCTTGTCAATTTCTAAGAGAAAGCCTCCAGGATTGTGACTGAAGTTGCACCGACTTGTTAGATCAATTTCAGGAGAACTGACATCGTAAGTGTTGGCTCTTCTGATCTAGGAACATGGCATCTTTATTTATTTAGGTCCTTAATATCTCACAGGAGTGTTTTGAAGTTTCCCAGGGTGCAGGGCTTGCACATATTTTGTTAAATTTATTCCTGAGTATTTCATGATTTTTAATGCTATGCTAAGTGATATCTTTTTAAAATAAAAGTTTCCAATGGTTCGTTCCCAGAAAAATACTGTTTTTTCCTACCACTTCATTTATCCCCTTATGGAGAAAGCTGGTTTATGCTGTATCACTGCATTTTCAAAAGCAGGTTCTACCATTAAACACTACCTTTAATGGTTTCTGTACTGTAAATAGCCATAAATGTTGAAGTTCAGTATTCGGAGCTTGGTTCTTGTGTTTAACTGGATGCCTAAAATAAATGTAAGCGTGTGCTAAGGGCATGACTAAGATCTGATAACTGACCCCTATTTTCAAACCTTGTCTTCTCAGGGATGCTTTCTTTGCATGTGTTAGACAGTTACTGACTTTAGTAGAAGGCATACTCCTTCTCTGTGTCTTCCCATATTGTCTACTTTGAAGGTTCCTTGACACAAATTATGCCCTTCACAAATGTTACAGTTCATTCAGTTCGTGGAAATTCTGAAAATGGTACCCATGTATTTATACATCGTTTGATTTGCGGCAAATGAAGTTTCAGATAATCTAGTTAATGTAATTATGGTCAGAAAAGCAATCATTACAATAAGAGTGTGCTATTCTTTCAAATTTTGAAGTGATTGAAAAATATTTTGTTTTTATCTAAATCTTGAAATATCTAATGGTTTCTTTAAGAAATCTGAGGCTTATTCTGTCTTTTTTTTTTGACTTGATCAGGATCAGAACTTGGTTCTTTCTCTTTTCCTTCTCTAGGTTTTGTTTGTATGATACATGGTTAGCTCAGGAGACTTGAAAGATCTTCTGTATGTTATTCTTGTTTGGAAGGCATCCTTAAGTAATGTTTCTGGAATTGTAATAAATGGGGGGAAGGTTTCATATTTTCATTTTTCACATGAAGAAACAATGAGATGTGTTTATGCCCCTTGCATTTTTACAGGAAGCGTATTCTCCAGAGATTTTGCAAAAATTTCCTGAAGGCATAGTCTGTAACTGTGATTTTATAATATAAGTCTGTATCTTTAAATATAACTGAAAATATTTTTAAGTATTTGCTTACCAAGAATATGCATATTCCCTTTGTAAACTGAGTAGAGAGAGGGATTCAGGTATCCAAAGTAGGAAGTGCAATCAGAAGCTTTAGTGTATAGAAGACCTCCTTGGGGAATTTAAGAAAATGCAGATTCTTGAATATTTGATGACTTGGTCAGGACAGGTTTTGCATCCTCAAAATCTTTATACACAGGTCTTTGGTAGTATTTTAAGAAATGCCAGTCTAAAAGAACGGAAAGCTTTGGCTCTCAAAGGGAAAAAACAAAGAGTTTGATGATTATCTTAAGGGTTTTTCAGTATAAATCCGACCTTCCATCACTGTACCCAGTTCTTAGAGCCTCAGTAGCAATAACTGCTATTATTACTGAATGATGCTACATCTCAAACAGAGTCATGGTTGGTCCCTTTCTTAAGACAACTTAAGATAATAAACTTTATTGATATGACCTCCTTCATTACAAAGTCAACAACAAATTCAATTAAAACACTTTTTTTTTAAATTCAGAAAATGATGAACTCTGAATAGGATTAAAGAAGTCCAGTTAATACTACCTATTAGAGAATGAGTTATAGGATGTTATGATCAGGACAGACCTGTTGAACTGGAAGAAACTTTTGCTAGTCTAAATAAAGGAAATCATTTGGAAAAGTCTCATCAAAAGTTATTTTCAGTCTGAGAGCTATAATGGAACACTTGGAAAGTTGTCCTCTCCTCTTGGACTAGGAAAATGATTTCATATTCAGAGCTGAAGAATGCTTCAAGGCTCTCCAAGAAACTATGGCTGTGGAATGAATCTGACATGCTGAATTTTCAAGTCTAGTCTAGTGCAGAAATGACGAACTTTTAAAGTTGGGAATGAAGAAGGAGAGGTATAGAGTTACCCGTATGTTCTTTCACTATTCAAAACTCCTTATTGCCTCCCTACTATCTGCCTTATGCATTAGCCTATTATTTGATGTCTGCCATTGTCATTTCCAAGTTACCATTTAGATCCTTTGTGCCATTACCTTTCATAAAGTTTATTGCTGGGACCCAGGTAAACCCCTTGAAGTTCCTAGCACAGGCCCATGCTTGTCCACTTTTGTTCCCATGTTCCCCACCTCTGGAAAACTCCTCTGTCTCCTGCCCTTCACACCATCCCAGGATATCTATATGCTGTCTGTCCTTCAAAGCTCAATTCAAAAGCTACTTTCTCCAGGGAAGTTCCTTTGATCATCTCAGTTGGAAAGAGTCTTACCTTTCTTTGAACTTCCAGAGGATCACATATGTTTCTTATCATATTCTACTTTGTATTACAGCAATGTCTGTTGTGTCTCAAAGATGAGATTTAATGTTTTGGAATTGAATTTGTTTCATTTTGTGCTTTTTATAGAGCATCTTGCATAATGTGTTCTGGATGAATGGTAGAATAAAATGACAGAAAAAATTTTTTTATCTTGGTATTTTTCATGATGGTGCCTAGAAACAGACTTATTTAAATGTGATAGCAAGATTTAAGATGTTCAGCCCTGGCCAGTGTGGCTCAGTGGTTGGAGCATTGTCCAGTAACTGAAGGGCTGAGGGTTTGATTCCCGGTTGGGGCATATGCCTAGGTTGCAGGCGTATCTTTGGTCCGGGCACGGGTGTGTGCGACCCCTGGTCCCAGTGAGGATCTCTGGTCTGTGTGCAAAAGGAGGCAACCAATTGACACTTCTCTCGCATCGATGTTTCTCTCTCTCCCTAAAAACGCAAATGAAAATGACTTTGGGTGAGGGTAAAAAAAAGATTTAAGATGTTCAGAGGCAGGGACTTGTTTAGCAAAATGTTTCCTTCAATAGTAACCACAGGGACCCTTCTAAATAGGGTCACAGCTGGCACTAGCTACTTCTGGTAGTTGTTAGACAAAATTACAATCTTGTATGAACCTTCTTCCCTTGCTATCTGTGATTGTAAGTAGGTAGAGTCTTAATACTTCTTCCCCATTTTCTCTAAATTGCCCTCTTCTTTCATACACATACTTCCTGTAGGTGGGACAGTCTGGTAGCCTCTCTGACGTTTCATAATTTTCTTGAGGGTGGGGCATGGAATATGCATTCCCTTGGGACTTTGGTATTCTGAATTTCTTGGAGAGAATCTAGATCTGTTTGTATAAATTGTTACTCCTGTGTTGGCTGAGATGTATGGCTTCCCTTAGGCCCTTCTGCTTAGGGACCCCGATTCTGGCTTGGCGTCCCCTCCCCCTCTGCCGCCCCACACTGTTCTTAGCCTCTGCTATATTGTGTAAATCCTTCTGTCTACATACAATATTAATGCCCCTTTGTGTGCTCATGTCAGCATTGTCCATTTCAGAGGGTAAGCTCCCTGAGGACGTAGATTATTCCTGTCAGCATAGCTCTGAAGAGCATTTAGTACCAAGTTGGGTCTTGCAAATCAGTGCTCACTGATGGCAATGATACTGGTTGTAATTACGGCTCATTTAGAGAGCTACACTTTGCTTACTCAGACTTAAAAGGAAGCCCAACTACTTTCAACTTCTAGGAGGAAAAAAATCACTGAAGTTTAGTGAGCCTGTGTGCACAGAGGCAAAACTGTATGAATTTTTGCTATCTAAAGTAAATTATTACAGGATCAAAATAATAAAACATTAATAATGACATAATGATGGTGCCACCTGATTTTTCCCTATGGGTGATGAAGCAATTTATGTAGCTCTGCTAAGATGCCTGTGAAATTAGAGTCAGTGACCCTGGCATGCCCCTCTCCCCAAAATGGGGGAGAGGCTCATTAGTGTGTCCCCCACGAGCCCTCCGTTTCCCAGAGACTTTCTTATTTTCAGATGTCTCACTATAATTTCTTCCCTTAGACCTAAGAGTATTGAGGTACAAGATAAACTTGAGTGAAATTCTGTTTAATTTTGGAGCTGTTTATCTAAATATAATTTATAGAGCAGAAATGGTTTTAACATGCTTGGTAGAAGTCCAGCTAACATCAAATTAACCTCAATTAAGTAATTTCTCATGTAATTATGCACATGGTTAGAGAGGATGCAAGGGATTAGAAATCTTTTGCTAGATGAGCGGAGCGTCCAATTCCCATCCTTTATGCAGGAAGGCTTTCAGTGACAAACCTTATTAAATTTAGGTGGAGAAAGAGGGGCACGGAGGGAGGGAGGCCCAAAGATGCAGCTCAGCTGGTTGGGAGGAACCTACGGCTGCCTGTCTGTGTCTAATAGCACAGGCCCTGCTGTAGCATAGCCAGTGATTGATTTTGTTTATTGTGACCCTGCCTAATTAACTTAGTATACTCCTGTCACAGCCCTTCCCAATGGCCTGGTTTTCCCTTTTAGGTTGTAGCAGACTTGAACCTTAGTCATTAAGTGGAGTCTAATAAGTGCTTTGTCTTTTCCTTATCTGCAGTCTAGGCCTGTGTTGAGGTTGCCTACCCTTCCTGATGGCCGTGGGGGAGGGGAAGCCAGCACAGGCCATCGTGACCGAGTGAGTGAGAAATGTACAGTAACGAAGGGCACTAGGCAGTTTCAGATCCATCAGAGATACAGCACAGGCTTATTGGCAGGTGGGCGTTAGCTCTGACCTTCGTTTGGCTGACTTCTAGCACAGGGCCCACCGGCCGTATGCTCTCTACAGTGTTTACAATCTCTTTGCATGCTTTTAAACTTTAAAAAACTTACTCTTAATTTATGAGAGAAGTGACTTGTATATGACATTTAAAAGAAGTTTAATTCTCTGAACATTATTAAGGACTGTCTGGGTACCAGATATTCTTCTACATACTGGAACTCAGAGAAGAAAAGAACATATTTTTACCCTTTTAAAAACTTTCATCAAAAGCAAGATGAGCACACTTGTTAACAGTGTGGTGAAAAGAACACGGTTCAGAGACTCAAACCCTGAGTTGGAGCCCTTGAACTGCACTATGTGAGTGTGCGCACACCTGTATGTGTGTGATTTGAGGCAGTGGTTTAAGTTCCGAGCCTCAGTTCCTCCCGCTCTAAAGTGGAGTTAATTTTGACTTAACACCTAGGGAGGCTTGGATGAGCTAAGAGGTCTAAAGAATGTGGTAAGATATATTATTGAAAGGTAAGTTAACTTTAAGAAAGAAAAGTCCTGCCCCAGATGAAAAGGTAATTGTGTTCCTGGTATTGCGTAAACGAAGTGTCACTTTTAGCAGCAAGAAGACATTCCTTGATCATTACCAGAGAAATTGAATTCCTGACACTCTATTAAAGTAAAATATTTGCAAACAACACAGGAGGTTAATGAAGATCCTGATTTTTAGGCTTGTTCTTGCTTTCTTTTTCCTTCCAAGCCCCTCCCAGTGCGTTCTGTGGTCTGGTGGGCCTGTCTGTTAAGAAATGGTGTCAGGCCCTTTTTCGTGTGTAGGCTTATAGGGAATGATTCAAACCCCAGAGCAATTTTTAAACATTTCATGAAGAAAGTGTGATCACGCAAAGAGATAAATGGCAAGAGGTCAGAGTGGTGGTGATGTTATATTGATTAGACATTTTGAAAGAACTTTGTATTTTATTTTTTATTTTACATATTTTAAGTTAAATTTATTGGGGTGACATTGGTTAACAAGACTATATAGGCTTCAAGTGCACACTTCTGTAATACATCCTCTGTATTTTGCATTGTGTGCCCACCACCCCAAGTTATACCTTCTGCCGTCAACACACGTTGACTTCTTTACCCTCCACTGCCCCCCAGCCCTCTTCCTCTGGTAGCCGCCATACTGTTGTCTGTGTGTATGAGTTTTCATCTGTTTGTTTCTCTTGTTTGTTCATTTGTTGCTTTGAGTTTTATAACCCACATGTGAGTGAAATTCTTAACTTTCTCTGTCTGACATTTTGCTTTGCATGATATTCTCAAGATCGATCCATGTTGTTGCAAATGGCAGTATTTCTGCTTTTCTTACGGCTGAGTAGTATTCCACTGTGTATATGAATCACATCTTCTTTATCCCGTCATCTAGCGAAGGACACTTTGCTTCTTTCCACGTCTCGGTTACCGTGAATAGTGCTGCAGTGAACATATGGGTGCATAAATCTTTGTGAATGAGACATACAAATGGCCAGCAGATACACAAAAAGAGGCTCAACTTCACTAACTATTAGGGAAATGCAAATCAAAACTACCTCACACCTGTTAGAGTGGCTATTATCAACAAGACAGGTCGTAACAAGTGTAGGACAAGTTGTGGAGAAAAAGGAACCCTCATTCCCTGCTGGTGGGAATGTAAACTGGTACAGCCACTATGGAAAAGAGTGGGGATACCATGTCACCCAGCAACCATTCTTCTGGGCATGTACCTGAAAAATTAGAAATTTGTGTTGTAAAAGCTCTTTCAGATGCTTATAAATCCATATTGACAAGTCAACATAATTAAATAATATTTTTGTCCCTAAAAGTAATATTTCTATATAATGTAACTCAGGTTGAATACTTAATTAAGCTACCCATATCAATGATGCTGAACAAGTAGATAACAACAAGTTATTGAAAATAGCATGTGAGAGACACAGATCTGGAAGTGAGGATGATGGAAAACTGCCAGCCAGGGCAATTCAGGGTTTCAATTCAAAGTCTAAAATTCTAATATTTTGTAAAAAAACCCCTTAATTTAAATACATATGCCCATAATCTGTCCGAAAGCCTTAGTAATAAAAATGTGTTTTGGCAAGCTGCTGACATTCTCCAATGTACTTCTGTAAATATTTCTTTTGTCCAAATGGCCATAGTGAAGACACAGACAGAAAAAGTTTGGTGAGAAAGATGCTAGATTTAAAACTCAAGTAGGAGCTCCTTTTCACATTAGAGAAACAACCTTCAATTTTGGAAAAATGATTGGGGCTTTGTATTCTCCTGCCATTAGTTTTATCTGAATCCCTGCATGTAAGCTGAGTTTTCGAGAAGTGGCTATAATATAGACCTACTGTGTTTTAAAGCATCAGGCTTCTTCATTTTCTGTTTCTTGGAAGTACATTAATGTTACTCAAACAAATGAAAAGTGTGCCTAAAACATTGCAGCAAATGCTAATAAGCACATTTGAAAAGGTCTGATTGTATTAAATTTAGATCCTGTCCATAATTTCAGGGAAATACTTATAAGGGAATATTTGCAGGACCAGTAAATGTATATACTGGGGTTGGCAAAACTGGGTTTACAGTTGTAAGTATGCAAAAATGAGTTTATTCTTATATTATTTATTAATTATTGTGTTATTTATTTGTGTTACAACTGTAAGCCTACTTTTGCCTGCCCCTGTGTTTGAGGAATCCTTTCTGGGTCATCCTAATCTTAAATAGGAAATGGAGAAAGCTCCTTTATTGGCTATCAGAAATGGGATTCACTAACTGAGCGAATGCCAATGTTTCATGAGCTACTCAGCCAGATTTTGTTATTTTAAAGGAATAAATATAGCTCTTCTGGTGTGGAGACATTGCCTAAAAGAACAAATATTAGAAATCTCTGAGCAAGTGTCCATAGGTTTAAATTTTAGGTCCTCAAGCAAATACTACACTAACTAGAATTAAAATTCTTTGAGGTTCATATGTTAGAGATCTTGCAATTAGGAGTAATTGGATGCTCTAGCAGAAGGGAACACAGTTTTGTATTGTCACTAGTCATAAAATTTTTTAAAATGTGGATAATCAGATTGTATTATTAAAAAGCGTAAGTGTTATTATATACTAATGTATCTCTGACATCAGCTATTGTTATATGCAAGGTTGGAAATAGTAACTGGTTTCTAGTTAGCTTTCCTGTTCACTTTTCACATCAGAGCTCCTGTGACTATTTCATACTTCAGCTGGGCTGTTGATTGCCGAAACCTCATGGCAGTTGGCTTCTATTTGATCCCTTAGTAAAGTGATGGTGATTTTAAATTAAAAAGGACTTTCTATAGACACAGTGATGACACTAGAGATGTTCCTTGTGATAGAAAATTTGGGGGAATAATTGAGAACAATACGCTGATCTTTTTATGTTAACAACTTTGTTGAGATATAGTTTATATACTGTAAAATTTACCCTGATCATTTTTTAAATAAAGGGGAAATGTTGATATGTGCCTCACTACAAGCTACTTCCTTCTATTTTAAAGCATAATAAACTATATATACTTTCACTAATAAGATTATCTTTTTGATAATAGTAAGATGATCTTTATTTTTTTAAAGATTTTTAGTTTATTTTTTTTAGAGAAAGGGGAAGGGAGGGATTGAGGACAGGAAGAAAAAAAACATTGATGTGAGAGAAAAACATCAATCTGCTGCCTCCCACCTGCTCCCTGACTGGGGATGGAACCTGCAACCCAGGCACCTGCCCTGCCTGGGAAGGGAATCGGTGGCCTATCACTTTGTGGAGCGACGCCCAACCTACTGAGCCACACCAGTCAGGGCGACATAATCTGTAGCACTTCTAAATGGGTCAGGAGCAAGACTTGAGTGGATCACGAAGAGTGTTGTGGCTCCCTGTGCTGGAGAAGTGTAATTCACTGTTATGAAATACTAAAAAATTCCAGTGTGGTGTAAGCAATAATCAGGCTTAAAAGACTTATTAGAAAAAACATCATTTGAGTTGTAGCTAGAGGAGAACCTGTTGAGAATTGTCCTGATTTCATGATGAAAAGATTGTGAGACCTTGGAACAGCGTAACAAGTAGGATAAAGCCAGCCCCCTGTGTAACTAGTACTTAGGTCAAGAAATAGAGCTTGCTGGCCTCTCGAGGAATACTTTGTACTTCCCTTCCCCCACCACAGTCCTCCAGCTATCATTTTTATGCTAGTCATTTTCCTGTCTCTATTTCTCTCTCTGTCTCCCCCCATACATAAACGCACACAGACGCACGCATAAATAAAATCATGTATGTTTGTGTCCCTAGCCATTAAAGTTTAATTTTGCCTGTTTTGTGTAACTCTGTATAAATTAGGTCATGTTTCTTTTTGTCTCAACACCAGGTTTATAAGATCTGTCTATGTAGAAACATGCAGCATGTGCAGTAGTTTATTCATGTTCATTGTAATATACCATTGTAGAAACATAATACCAGTACTTGTCCATTTTATAGTTGGTAGGCATTTCAGTTCTGTCCAGTTTTTTACTACTGCTTATTATGCTGCTTTGGACTTTATAAAATTTGATACATATGGGCATGAGTTGCTCAAAATGTAGTCCTCCATCCACAACATCAGCAAAAAACTTGGTAGGATGCAGGTTCTTGGGCCCTATGCCTGCCATATTCAAGTGTTATTCAGCTATGCTCTGGTAGGTGTGGCTGAGTGGACTGAGTGCCAGCCTGTGAACTGAAAGGTCAGCAGTTCTGTTCCCAGTCAGGGCACATGCCTGGGTTGCAGGCCCCATCCCCAGCTGGGGGTGAGTGAGGGACAACTGATTGATGTATCTCTCGCACATCGATGATTCTCTTCCTCTTTCTCCCTCCCTTCGTCCTTCCCTTCCCTCTCTAAAAATAATGAATAAAATATTTAAAAAAAAATCATTCATATATATGAGGTCTGTCCAGAAGGTATCCAGCCATGTAATAAGAAAAATAAAGACATTTATTGAAGAAGGTATAAGGTACAAGAAACATTGTACATAGGACAGTGACACTCATTCCCCTTCGAAGTAGGCACCTTGGGACCTCACACAGCTCTCTGAGTCACCATCAGCTGTCCTATCATAGTTATTTGAATCTCTTTGACAATCTGAAATCTCTTCCCTTTCAAAGGCGATTTCAGTTTCAGGAAAAGACAGAAATCTCAGGGCGCCAAATGTGGGCTGTCGGGGGGCAGAATCACCTGAGTGATTTGACGTTTCACCAAAAAATTCTGCATAAGATACGATGTGTGAGTGGGTGTCTTGTCATGATGAAGCTGCCAATCACCAGTTGCCCATCGCTGTGGCCTTCTGAATAATCCCTGAACTTTTTGTAGAGGAACATTCAAGCTGAATGTAAAATTTGATGCAGATTCGTTACTCTACTTGTTCAATCATTTTGAATGTGACGGTCACACAGTACACATGGTCACTCAGTGGTATCTAATGCCCCCACTAACTGGTACAGTGAAGTCATCACTCTTCAGGGATGGGCATTCCAGTCCACTCTCCTTGGCTGCCAGGTTACATTGATGTCAGGAAACCATTCTCATTATATTAACAATGACTGGACTGATGTGGATCCTGGCCAGCAGGATCCTGTGTTGTGGCAGCAAAAGACAAATACACACGGACTACAGAAATCCTGTGGAGAAAAAGGGACAGCATGGCCGCTCTCTAAGTGAGAGAGGGTGAGAGGGCCAGAGAGAGCCCGAGAGAGCCCGACCCCTGCCTGGACAGGCTTTTACTGCTTTTCTGGGCACATTACATCAAGGATGGTCCTCATTTACTGTGCACAGATTCACTGTAGGTGGTTACCTTTTACAGGCAACCAAGGACAGAAGGCTGCTAATTACTTCAAAGAGAAGGATGTTACAGCTCAAGGGGGAAAGTGGTTGTACTGGCTACACTCCATACTTGGGAGGTTTAGCGCAGACTTTAGGAAGTTTAAGATACTCAGTAAACATTTGCTGCCTCAATTCAGGGTGAAGGATTTTTAGCCAAAGCAAGTCTCATAGCAGCCTGGGTACAATTCAGGCCTGATTCCCCACGGGAGAACCTGTGTGTGGACCCTGCCTGCCAAACCTCGCTCCCACTAGCTTTTCTGAGTGGGAGCTGGGCTACATTTCCCATGCGTGGAACAGTTCCCTATACTGGACTTTTTCCAGACAGATCTCGTATCTGTAATATGCTTATTTCAATAATTGTGCTTTAACTTAAAGTATTTTTGGGACTTCTAGTTTGGAACTGCCTTAGGAACCTGTTAGTAATCACACTCATGTGTATACATGCACACAAAATGCGCACACATGTGCCCACACTCCTCCAGTCTCTTAGCAATAGACTCATTACTCATTCTGAAACAAATACCATAAATTTTACCAAGTTTGAGTCAAGTTTTTTTCTTCAAAAAAATTAATATTCAAGAGAGAAATATTTGTTAGTATTGAAAATATTTAAGAAAATGGCTCTGGCTGGTATGGCTCAGTGGATTGAATGTGGGCCTGTGAGTCAAAGGGTCGCCGATTCAATTCCCAGTCATGGCACATGCCTAGGTTGCGGGCCAGGTCAGGTCCCGAGAAAGCATGCGTGTGAGACAACCACGGATTGATGTTTCTCTCTCTATCTCCTTCCCTTCCCCTCTAAAAGTAAATAAATAAATAACTCTTTTAAAAAATGTACAATAAACCGAAGACTTGCTAGAAGAGGACCTGCTTACCAGTTGGGCAGAACATTATTCCTGGAACGGGAGCTGCAGGGCCCTACAGGGAAAGCAGGATAGGCTCTGGAGTGGGGCAGACATGGGTTCAAATGCATTTGGACCACCCGCAGCTGTGCTATCTTAGGGAAGCGCTGAATGTCTCCGAGCTTCAGATTCCTCCTCCTGCAGAGAGGACGGTAACATCCTGAGCACGTCATGACTATTTGCGGGGCCACATTCGTACTGTGGGTGCCTTTCCGCCTTGGGTCAGCAGCATTCATCTGTTGGAACACGGCCGATTGTCATGCCTTCACACATATCATACTGTTTACTTTATTTTTGTGCTTCCTGCAGGAACGATTCCAGGTGAAGAATCCTCCCCATACATACATTCAAAAGCTCAAAGGCTATCTGGATCCAGCTGTAACCAGGAAGGTAAGAGGGATTTATTTCCACTTTTTGTTACCATTTCCCATTAGGGAGCGGAATCCTCTGCATTGGAGACCTTCCTTCCTCTGCATTATAGCCTCTGCCAGGGCCTCCAGGAAAACAACCTTTGGAGATGAACAACATAAGACACAGGATAAAAGCTGTCCTTTTCACGTGGGAGGGTGTGTTTAAAAGTACTTCACTGAGCTGGGAGTCACGTATCTCTAATGGTTATTGAGTCACTGCCACTTCCAATTACACAGGGCAGTGAGTCCAGTGCAGAGGTGTGTGGGCCCCTAGAAAAGCGGCCTTGCAAAGGGGAGACTTGTCTGTCATGTCTTGGTGCATTTCCAGAGACCTTGAAAAATCACTGGGGCTTTGTCATCCCAGCTGTGCTCTCACATCCTGTGTTGATGCTTTTAGCAGCTTCCCTGCCCCAACCCTGCCCCTGGCCCCAGGAAGGTAAGAAGAGAATAGCTGGTTCCATTCTCAACTGACTTTCTTTTCCAGACAAGCCCTGCTTTGTGCAGCCTCACAATTGGCTCCCACTGCTGCCTCGTGGTAAAGCATGCAGCCTGGCACGGGCCTGTGGCCTGGGCTGTCCCGGGATATCTCAGGGCAGAGCTGTCCCTGCTCACGATGGGTAAAGGGGCTCTTCACCAGATAGCACTTATTTTTCGGTTGACCTACCACAACTCCTGCTTTCAAGGCTGCAGAGCAAATATCTTGAGCTGAATTCCCTCTGTTGTTTCTACACATGACTCATGAGAGAAGAAAGGAACACTTTTCCCAGTTAGCCACTGTTTCCAGGGCTCTTGTATTTAAAACAAAAAATCTCCTTTTTATTTATTTTCTGCTTTCACTCTTCCCCCTCTTCTCATCTCCCCCCCCCCCCCAAAAAAAAAAAGTCAAGCAAAGGAGAACAGCTATTATTTCCTTTGGGAAGTTTCCTGGTCCTTTGTCCTAAGGTTAACATGCAAGCAAGTAGAAATAAAACCTAGGCATGGTGCTGAAAATGGACTGCAGACCTTTGCTGTTGGCTAGACACCATATGTAAAGTGAATGCCACAGCCTTATCTTCTGAGAATGTACCTGTCAAAATACCATACTACCCACCCACTCACAAATACGGCGCACGTGCTTGCTGTCTTTCCTTTTCCTTTAGGGCTGCTGTCAGGCCCCCTAAATGAGACAGCTGCTAAATTCTTGTTTGTTCCTTTCTCGTTTGTCTCCTCCTCCAAGGATGCAGCAGCCTCAATTTCATCAGATTAGAGAGGATTAAGTGAAGGTGCACCCTTATATACAGAACACAACCAAAGAACCCAAGGTTTTATTTCTAGGCTATTTCTTTGCTCAGGGGCAAGATTCTACTTTAGAAATAGTTTAAGGAATCCCCAGACTTCCAGGCCTTCAGGCTGGAGGTCTCAGGCCCCAGTGTTAGGCACACTCACCCTGAGCTGAGTGTTACAGAAACGCTGATGTTTGTCCCTGAGAGCTTCCCTCACGGAGAGTACGTTCCAGCCCTCAGAGAAGTATCACAACAATTGTCAGCTTCTGAAGAGAAAGGAGAAAATAGGGGAACTCCGAGAGAGCTTCTTAGACTTCAGCCCTAAACCCACAGGGCTCCTCCTGGTACTGTCCCAGCTGTCCTTTGGAACAGTTATTCCTGGGTTGAGGCAAAGAATATAAAACAAAAAACAACTAATAAGCTGCTTGGAAAGTGTTTTTAGTCCCTCGCAAATAATAAAGAGTACCAAGACAGGAGAATTCCGTTTGGCTGACCTTCAGTCTCTGTCCCGGACCCTGAGCATTCACCTGAGCGGCCTTGTTTGGTCTGAGCCTCCTCTTTCACCCCAGCTGTTTAGTGCAGATGAAAGTAAAATGATGTTGGATCAGCCGTCTATGTACGATCTCTGGCAGGTGCTGGCAGAAGGAAGTGATCTGTTCCACTCAACGTAATTGTCATGCTTAAAGCCCGGGGAAAAAAGGAGGTTTTGTTTGGAATAAGGCATGGCCTGCAGTTAAAATGGGTTTAAGATTCTCAGCTGTAACGTGGAAGGGGGAAAGGAAAAGATTTCACCAATCTAGGCTGAGCAGTCTTCCCTTAACTGCATCTGGAGTCCTCGGGTGCTTCACTAATCTTTTGTTCATCTCGAATATAAGATAATTAATTTTCTGTCTTGTAAGAAAACTTCTTAAGTATATTCTACATAGATTTTCTAAATAGTTTTAAACCCATCAGGACAGAGACAGAAGAGCCATACTTAGATATCTCTGTGACCAGAAGTCTCCAAACCAGCTTCCTCATTTAATACCAGGCAGTTGTTCGTCTGTGCTTTGGGTGGGGTGGGAGGGGTCGCTCACGTCTAGCACGGAAAAGGCTAGAGACCATGAAGAAAGGAGTCCGGTCCCCTGCAGTGATGCTGCCGTCCTGAAATGAAATCTCCTGTCTAGGACTTGGGCTCAGCAGCATCCGTAGGAGAGGGCCAGGGCAGTGGTGGAGATTGCTAATGGATGGTACCCTGCTCCTGTTTGCTGGTTTATGTGTTTAGAGAAGTGGATGCCAAGGCTTCTCTGTAGTCCAGAGTCCAGCTAAAAACCAAACAGTTCCTGGGGCAGCATAGTACAAAGGCAAAGTCAGTGTAGTTTTCCCTCAGGTGTCATGTAGCTGCCAGAGTGCAGTGTCTGCCGTAGCAAGTGGCTCATAAATGTTACCTGCTGCTGCTGTTCCCATTATCTCATAGTTTTGTTTTGATACATGCCTCCTGGTTCTGTAGCACATCCTCTTTTCTGAGTTAAAAATTTTGTAGTAGTATTATTTTAATCCTCACCCAAGGATATGTTTATTGATTTTAAAAATAGAGGAAGGGTGGGGGAGAGGAAGAGGAGGCCATGAGAGAAAGAGAGAGAGAGAAAGAAGGAGAGGTGGGGGAGAGAGAGAAACATCGATCGGTTGTCTCCTGTACGTACCCTGACCGGGGAACAAACCCACAACCTTTTGGTATATGGGATGATGCTCCAACCAACTGAGCCACCTGGTCGGGGTTCAGCACATCCTCTTTTATACTCTGTTATGTCCACAGTGTTTTACTGGGTGCCCTGGTGGTGTGACGATGTCTGAAAGGGATGACCCTGCCCTGAGGAAACATTAGGCAGAGTTGGGAATCAGCAAAGGCCCCAGGGCACCAGTCAGAACTGTGTCAAATGCATAGCCAGGAACACTTGAGTTGTTTTCTAAAGGACCCATGTGTAGGTGCCCAACACGTGTGACTGCCCTAGGAATGGCCCCCAGAGCAGCCAGCACACCTGGGAATGGTTGCTGCAGCTCTGTGGCTGCGGACCTACCTCACTGGCAGTTCTCCTTGCTGCACTGCTCTCCAGAAATAAATGGGTGTGGATGTCCCCTCAAACTATAGATGCCTCTGCCATTTCTTGGCCTTTCTTGATAAAAGAGGGGGGTGTCCTTTTTCATCAAATGGAAGATGCTATATTTCATATATCACACTGTACTTAAATTCTGAAAACCTGAGGAAGTCTGTGAGGTACTTTAGGAATGGTACCCAGAGGGAGTCTGTGAGACTATTTGCTTCCTTAGGGCCCTGGTGAGAAGCAGTTGAGGGGACAGCAAAGGGCCTTCAGAAGAGGAGAAGAGAGTGACAGGCGCCACCCATACTGAACAGGGTTCCACCTGTGGCCTGGCTTTGCCCATCCCCCATCCTGGAATCCTCCTTTCCAGACTTTCTCCTGTGCTTTCTGTCCTTGCGTGCCTTGGTCTTTGGGGCTGGATGACGCTGTGTGCCCTGCAATTATGGCAGTACAGGAACGTTTCTAATGTCCTGAGCTAGAATTCTCAAAGCCTTTTCCTGAAAACAGTGTAACATGAAAGTAGTTTGATCTGTAGGACGGAAAGTACAGAATTCTTAGAAGGCATTGCACATCCAGTGTCCTCCTTCCAGAGTGGCCTAAGACTTTAGTTATCATAAATAAAGGTTTCTATAGGAAATTGTGTTCCAAAGAACTGATGTGCAGTGCAACCCAGTGAATCCCTGGAGGTTATTTAGAGTGGAGAGGAGAGAGAGGTGAATACCTTTGCTATCAGAGGAGGATTCATTGAAGAAGAAAGGTGTGAGGGAGTTCTGGAAGGTTTGGTGGGATTTTCTAGGCACAGGAATGAGGATGGATATTCCTAGATGGAAAGGAGGTGCTCCAGAGGAGGGACCTTCCATGTGAGGGCTCATGGGGAGAGGTGACTATGAATGCTTATTTCTGGAAAACGTTAGGTCATGCCGAAAGGGATTAACATAGCAAGCCTGAGACCTTAGAAAAACCTGCTTGCAGGGTTGGCTTCTGGTTGTCAACTGGGAACCTGAATTTCGGGAGAGTTCCTACCATTCCCTATAAGAAAGATTCATGGTACCCAAATGGTTGGTGGCAACAGCATGGTTTATATTGAATTCCTGTTTTCCTTCTGGGAGTCTGGACTTCTGATATGTGCTAGGCAGAGAAAACCTAAGTGACCCAGTCCCAGTCAAGACCCTGGGCACCGAGTCTCTGGTGAACTTCCCTGGTCAACTGCATTTCACGAATACTGTCATTTGTGACTTTTCTGGGAGAAGACTCTCGGAAGCTTGTATCTGGTTTCCTCCAGACTTCACCCCAAGTGTCATTTCCCTTTGCTGACTGTGCCTCGTGTCTTTTTGCTGTAATAAATCTTAGCCATAAGGACAACTGTTTGCTGAGTCCTGGTGAATCACTGCAACTGGGCTGGTCTTAGGGACCCCAACACATAAGTATATTGGTGAAATTGTTGTATTGTGGGGTAGGGAAAATAATCTACTTACTCAAAGACACTTAGTTCATGAAGTAAATAATTTTTCCCAATCATTTCGCATAAGCTGATTTTCATGATGAGAAAGATTTGTGTGCTTAGCAAAAAGAAATGTGAGAGAAGTCTACTTCAGAAGCAGAGATATTTTCATATTGTGTTAAATTTACTGCAAGTAAGCTATATTTTTAGCAGTTGCTAAGATATGTTTTGTGAGAATATGTCTTCTTGAATTACAGAAATTCAGACGGCGTGTTCAAGAATCCACACAAGTGCTAAGAGAACTGGAAATTTCTTTAAGAACTAACCATATTGGGTAAGTGTGCCCATTTAATATTTTAGCTTCAAGGCTTTTGGACACTTTACAAAGTGACTGTATCATAGCCAAAGAGTTAAGCTTCCTTAATGTTCATTATAAGTTAGGAGACTGAGGTTTAGGTGGGTGGACCTTGTGTCAATATTTGAATTGCTCACTGTATAAGAATCAGTAGAAGCAGGACAGACAGTCCTTGATTTGGGACATTTATAGCCATTCTAAGATTCTTTGCTTGGATGCAGTAGTAAGTGCTTCATCTTTTGTGTGCATAATAATTCTTTGGCAAATTAGGGAAGCCCAGCAGGTAATGTAGACAGATCCTGGAATATC
Organism: Desmodus rotundus; assembly: GCF_022682495.2. NCBI lineage: Eukaryota > Metazoa > Chordata > Mammalia > Chiroptera > Phyllostomidae > Desmodus > Desmodus rotundus. Next base: position 142,711,091 of record NC_071388.1, read on the forward strand.
TCTGAGTCTTCATGTGAGTTCTCTGAGCTGGTTATTTGAGATGGTTCCATTCTCCTTCTGTCAGTTCCCTGGCCTTTCTGGCCAGGAGGGGACAAAAGCTGTCCTGATGTCACCTGATAGACCTCATTGCACTTAAATACTTTGTTCTGAGTCTCTTTTTCCTACATCTCAAAACTTCAGGACCTTGAAATGTAAATCCACTCTGGAAAATAAAGTTTGAGGAATCCCTGCGCTGAGCATTTCTAAGAGTTTATCATGCAACAACGTGGTGGCTTTGCCTCAAGCTAATACAGGTTTATGGCATCCCCACGGATGCCTGGGGTGGCATAATTGTAAGGTGCCTTAAAATGAGATGCTTTGTCTCCAAGGCAGAGTGATATCAAGTATCCCATTTTGTGGCCTGAGTTCTCCCTGAGGTTTCTGTTTAATGCCTTATTTAACACATTGGGTTTTGACTCTTTGAGTTTTACAATGAGAAGACTATAGACTTCAGATCTTTCAGAACCATCCCTTGTGACATTCTTGTGGGTCTACTGGAAATGAAGTCTTACAGGTAGATATATTATTTTGTAGTTTCACAGAGTATTCTGTAAAACAAATATATTACATAAACAACAGTTTACTTCTACTTTAGACCGTGTTTGCTGTAAGCCATTCAAATGGTTACTTTTCACAGTTATTTCAGAATAAGCTTTTTAAAACTGCAGAGATGCAAGGTTGAAATCAACCCAGGTGGAGCCTGGGTGAGAATGTTCACTTCCTAAAGGGTGACTCTGCACGTGTGTCACCTGGAGAATGAAGTATGGGAAAAACAAACGGATTCTAACCTAAAGTTGAAAATCATCTTTATCCCAGAAAAATCAGATATATAGACAGTGGATCATAGAATCATGATGTAGAACTGGAAGAGAGATAAGGATTACCTAGTCCCTCACTTTATAGATTAAAAGAAATAAGGACTGGAAAAGGTGAGTGAATCCCACAAAGTCTATAGCTGTAGAGCCAGGTGCTTTGGTTCAAAATGCTGTGTTCTTTTTTGTATGTTGCCTGATCTGGCAGCTCTTTCCCTGAAAGGAAACAAGGTAATCGGGGCTCTGGGATCAAAGCAACAAGGCTTGTCTATTGGGGGTGAAAGTGGTGGTAATTTAATACAGCTGAGCGTCCACGCTTAGGAAATTTCCATCCTTTACAATATTTGTAGATCAGGAGCTAGGTTCCATTTGGTAAGGTCCAACCCTATACTGTTGGCCCCACTTCTTGACTGAAAGTGTTGGAATGAGCTGCAGCCAGGATTTCTACAAATTGTCAAAAAGCATTTCTTCAAGCACTGCTGGGTAATGTGAAATTGACCATCAAGTACCAAAGCAAGATGATCATTCCCAATACAAAGTTGGCTGAATAGTAGAGCCCTGGTTGGGCCGAAGCCAGTGCAAATCTGCAAGCAATTGGGGTGGTTTGATGTTTAGGATACTATAGGCATGTTGAAAGATTCTTACATTGCTTTCATCTTGTCCAGCTGAAGCTTTCTGTTTACCACCTCTGTGGGGCACTCTGAAAGCTCTGGCTTTAGCAGCAGAAAAACACACAGAGGTGCATTGTCTGTTTTTTGCAACCAATTACTGGCATAACCTTGTACAGATTGAAACCATGCACCGGGATTTTGACCTATCTTACCTGTCCTGAAAATCCAAACCTGAACTGGACTCTTCATTATGGAAATTAACTGGCTTGAGCTCATTTGGCTGGGAAATTTTCTGAAAGGTTGCTTAATAATGTGAATATAATTGACTAATACAATGAGGAATTCTTGGAATGCAAGGTGCTAAATAAGGGGCCCATAGAGTTTATTGCACTCTTTAAGGCACCATAATAGAAAGGTAATTGGGTGCCCATTTGCCTTATGGAAAGTGAGATCTGGGTTCAGACTTTTGCTATGCCCCTTATTTGTGAATTGACCTTAGATAAGCTACATAAACTCCCTATACTTACTGTATGATCTAAGTTAACTTCCTGTCTATAAAATGAGGATAATAATACTCCATAGGAATGTTGTAAGAATTAAATGAAATAACTTAGAAAAGATCTAATATAGTGTTTTAATATATAGTAATTACCATATGATGGCTTTTGCTTGTTCTGCTTATTGAAAACAATATTATAGCTAGTAATAATTCAACAATATTGTGTAACATATCCCTAAGGAATTTCATGGAGAGAATGTTGCCTTCTCTGTCTAAAACGACCCTGACACCTAGGAGATTGTTGCTTACCAGATATTAAAAGGAAGAATGACATTTAAAATCTACGTGTCCTAAAAAAAATATTCTTGGCACATACTTGGATTTCAAGGTTAAAGTCTAGGGCTTTGCTGAGATAACATTCCAAGCTATAGCTTTGTCAAGCAAAGGGTTTGTTATGAATTTTGATATTAACCCAGAACTCTATAAATGGAGCAATCTTCTGAGAAGGAAAATTAATTTTCTTTGAGCCAAATTGAAATAATAATTGGGCTAGAAATAATCTCATTCACTTACTCCCAGGAATTATAGTAATACTGAAGAATTGGATTATGACTTACTCAAACTCTTTAAATGACTTGAAATACCCTTGAAAGGAGTCAAGTACTGTTTGGACTCTTTGGCTGGGCAGTGTGAGTAGGCATATGTCACGGTGTTTTGTATGTCAAGGTGATTCAAGTGGTGGCAACAGAGGTGAGCTGGATAGGTTTATAGGCTTTATTCCACAGAACCAAGGTGTAGGCAATCTCTCCTTGAAGGAAATTTATTTTAGTAAAACTCCCTATTTTGATAGAAAATTAATTTTCATCCTGAGTACAAAGTTGTAGAAGTTCTGAAAGATGCTCATTTCACTTTATCTCCTTGGGAGAGTTGAGAGAACCAGAGTGCGGGAAGAATGTGTGAGCTGGCAGGTTTGTAGAGAGGGGGACAAGCCAAGGAACTGCTCAGGGGCATCCTCCCTCCTGGCCCTAGGGCTTGTTTGGGGAAACAGTGAGGAAAGAGCAAAAAATAACCAAGGCTGGTGTTAAGAAGTATAAAACCTGCGTAGGAAGTGTGTTCATCAGGCTAGCCTACAATTAATTCATTCTTCGGCGGTGCTTTTTGGAAATTCTCAAGATCATAGTCGTTTTGTCATGTATTAAGCACTATATTAGGTATGTTAAATGTATTATTTATTTCTTATAAAATCTTTTTTATTGAATCTCCATTTTACAGACAAGAAAGCTTAGTCAGCTATTATCTTGCTACTTAGTACTTAGCAACTTAGAAGCACTGAGATTTGAACCTCTATATGTGTAAAACCTGTTAGAAAACCAGCAGTCCTTAAATTTTCTGATTTTAGGATTCCTTTACTCTCTTAAGTTATTTTGAATGCCAATAAGCTTTTATTTTTGTGGTTTTTTAATGGATACATTTAAAATATGCTTCTTTAGTAAAATTTAGTATTTATTAACCATTTAATAAGTATAAATATATAAATACAAAATAATAAATTAATATGGCACAAATAACATATTGCATAAAAGAACCATTTTCCAAAGCAAAAAAAAAATTAGTGACAGGGGTGGCATTAATTTACATATTTACAAATAGCTTTAATGTCTTGTTATACAAGGCAGTAGATTCTCAAGTCTTTGTGTTACAGAGCAGGTGGGGGGTGGTTCACGATAAATTATTACAGAAAGGATTCCCCCTTTCTGTCTCTGGAGGTTCCCCCCCCCCACACGCACACCTGCTAGTTTCGAAATGCCCGCCGCCAGAGGAAAAACGTCTCTCAATGCCAGAGACTGGTGAAAAGGAAAGGAATTATTTATTTAAAAGTTACACAAACTTAGAGTAATGACTTAATGTCTTCAATAAGATACTAAAGTCCTTTAGAATACCCACAGATGCACAGTCCTTCCCTCTCCCTGTGCCCAGTCTGGGGTACTGTGTCTCAGGAAAAGTAGAAGTCCGTGGTTCAGGCTCCTGGCACCATCAGCTGGGTGGCTGCTGCAATCTCCAGTTAATCCAAAACCATGTGGCACCTTCTCATGGCCCACCAGCAAGAGACCTTTCTCTCCTTTTCTTCTTGGCAAAGTCTCTCCTGCTGCCTAAGCCGTGTGGCAAAAAGAAGCACTCCAAAACCACATGGTCCTCTCTACTCTCCTTCAGAACCTCGTGGTCCTCTTCCTTTCCTTCAGAACCGCATGGTCCTTCCTATTCACTCCAGAACTGTGTGGCCCCCTATTTACTTCAGAACCTCGTGGTCCTCTCCCTTTCTCCTCAGAACCGCGTGGTCTTCTTCTTCTATGGCTGCCATGCCTAGGTTTAAATCCCAGTGCCCATCTTCCTTTGCAGCCCCATTTCTGACTCCTCCTACAGTCAGTTACACCTGCCAGCATCCCCGTATTCTTCCAGCTTTACTGGGCTGCCATAGTAAGTCTGGGCAGGTATGGCCCCATGGCATGGAGCCAATCATCTCCAAGCTCTCCCGCAGGCCCTGTAACCAGGGGGAGTTGCTTTCCAGTCCCATCTTGGGTGGAATTTGGTCCCATCCCCCTGGCTCAAAGCATGGCCACAGCTATTTAACACATCCATGAAACCAGTTAAAGGTTATAGATATGTTAAATGACTGTGCCAGGGGTTAGCTGCAAAGCTCTTGCTACCCAAAACAGCTCTGAATGGCCCTGTTCCATGTGTCCCATCCCCCCTGGCTCAGGCTTGTGGGGGTGAGGACATCCTATATATATTTTCCTAATATTTCCTGAACACCTTGAGCTCTGGACCCCATTACAAATCCCTTCTTGGGGCCCTCCTCTTGGCTGCACCCTGCTTCCTTTGCATTCGGTTTGCTGTGCTATGTTGTGTTGTTTGGTGTATATGAAGACAGCCTGGCCTTACATAGACACACACCTAGAAAAAGGAGGAGTTGTGTTTTTTTATTCTTTTCACATTTTTTATATACAATTTTATTTTTAAAACACTTTTTTCAATTATAGTTTACATTTAATATTATTTTGTATTAGTTTCAAGTGCATAACATAGTGGTTAGATCTTCATATACTTTTCAAAGTGTTTGCCCTGATGTTTCCAGTTCCCATCTGGCACCACACATGTACATAGTTATTACAATGTTATTGACTGTATTTCCTATGCTGTACTTTACATCCCCATGACTTTTTGTAATTACCAATCCATAATTCCTTCATCTTTCTCACCCAGTCCCCCAATATCCCTCCCTTCCAGCAACCATCAGTCTGTTCTCTGAGTCTGTTTCTGTTTTGTTTGTTCGTCTATATTGTCCTCTGGATTCCACATCTAAGTAAAATCTTCCTCTGACTGACTTATTTCACTTCACATAATACCGTCTAGGTTTATCCTTGCAGTCACAAATGTTAAGATTTCCTTCTTTTATTTTTTAAAAGGCTGAGTAGTAAGTAGTCTGTTGTTTAAATGCCCCACCGCTTTGTATCCACTCATCTACTCATGGGCACTTGGGTTGCTTCCATATCTTGGCTTATGTAAACAATGCTGCATGAACACAGGGATGTATATATTCTTTTGAATTAGTGTTTTGGATTTCTTCGGATTTATGCCCAGAAGTGGAATCACTGGGTCATAAGGCAGTTCCATTTTTAAAAATTTTTTGAGGAACCCCCATATTGTTTTCCACATTTTTATGCTCTGTTATACTAAAATCCATTTTACTGCCTTGCGCTTGAATGAGTCTTTTTACCTATTAGTAATTTTCTACTATCATGAATTGGTCGTTTGGAAAACATTGTTTCACGGAGTTAATCTGATCTCCCAAACATTGACACATTTTATTCTACACTATGAAAGCAATCACATTTGTTAGCGATCACCAGTCTCATCAGAGTGTACTTTAACTGTGGGGAAGCTGTCAAGCTCACGGTGGTAAATACAAGTGTTCCAAAATTCTAACTTTTTGTTGTTGTTTTTGTTTGAAAGCTCAAATTTTATCATCGACAACAAATACCATCAGTTGCTTTCCTCAAAATGACCAGCTCACTTCATTCCCTTTTGAAAACATACCTGCCAAGTACCCTAGAAAGAATAACCATGGTTTGTCAGTCATTTTACATTCCACGTAAAAAGGTGGTGGTTCAGTTTGCAACTCAAACAATGGGAGGAGTGCTTTTCCTTGAGACAGCTGTGGAACCTGGGCAGACAGCAGAAGTGCTTTGTGTGGCTCCCCATTTTGTCACAGAAAATTACAGATGTATTTCAGGAAGGAAGCTTTAATAAAATCAGTATTGTTATTGCTTTACAGGGACTGTTTCAAGTGAAGAATGGGTGTGTTCTTTGGTGTCAGCAGTTTTACCCACTGTTCTTTTGTACCATTGGGACAAGTGTCAGCACAGTGACAAAAACAACTACTTTCTTAAATTTGTATGAAAATACTTATAACTCCACACACCTCTGGCAGGGCCTCAGGGACCCCTGGTGGTGTGTGGGCTGTTCTTTGAGAACCAGTTTGTGATGCTCTCTCCTAGATTTGGTAGCTAATGATGAGTCCGGGTGATGCTTCTCTTTTCTCTCTTGCTTTCCATGCTTTTTCCCCCCATGATTTTTCAGCCACTGTAGTTCCCACCGTGTCCACAGTAGCTCTCAGTAGGAGAGTGGCAAAGGGAATTCACTGTTGTCCCTTCTTGTGTGTCTAGATGAGAATAGTGCAGTTCTAAGATTTGCGGGGTAGAGAGAAAACAGCAGCTTGGAAACGAAGCTTTGCCCCATCAATAACAACAGTAACTATTGGCATCTGCACTTCGATCCCTTCCTTGAAGAAGGTTTCTTCCAGAGTTGTTTTTCACGACCGCATCTCTTCTGGCTCCTGAGCATCGTGAGCTGATTGGGAATTTGCCTAATTCACATTTACAGCATGTGGTAATTACAGGGACTCTGTGAGGTACTTAGTAGTTGATGCACGCTGCCAGAGTCAGAAATAATTCTACTCTCCAAAACCTATAACTACCCAATTGGAAGCTGTTCGCGTATTGGTGATATATAAAAAAGTGTGTGTAGCATGCACAGAGGTGAAAATGGAAAGTGTCTTCAGGAACCCTGAATTTATGCTATTACATTGCATGATTATATACATAAACTTGTAGAATGGGGAATCTAGTTTTTTTAATGTCTTTAGATTCAAGGTACTGCTTTGAAAGTTGCCCTTTTTTTCATCTTTACCTGTTTTGTTTCCTCTTCTTTCATTTCCACAGAGGTCCACTCTCACCTCTGTTCTCTCCCTAGACAGAATATCCCAAGCGTGGGAAGGACTTGGATTAAGAGGACAGGGGGAAAATGAAGGCTGGGTGTTTTTTTTTTTTTCTGTTGTTTGTTTTTTTCCCCCACAATTATAGCTTTTTTCCTGAAATGAGTTTACTGACCTGATATCATTTGACAAAGGTGTAAGGTACTCAAGCATGATAGATTTTTATCTTATTATTTCCTAAGTCACTTAAGGATGGCTAGGCCAGATCAAAGACTCTGGGAAGATTTTGTAGCTTAGAAAAAGAGGTTAACGACATGAAATTAAACCTCTCAGGGCAGGACACAGTTACCTCTATCTAGCTTTTTAGGAACTGAGCAGCTGGCTACTGCCTTTTACTTTGAAAATTGTTGTTCATGCACTTTTGATTAAAGTCTCAAAGTAGGAGTGGGGGTATTGATAAGGACATTGGATTAAAGTAAGAGGAGCTGATTAATAGTCTGTCTGTGGCCCTGGCTGGTGTGACTCAGTGGATTGAGCGAGGGTCTGCAAACCAAAGGGCCGCTGGTTTGATTCCCAGCCAGGGCACATGCCTGGGTTGCAGGCCAGGTCCCCAGTAGGGGGCGTGTGAGAGGAAACCACACATTGATGTTTCTCTCCCTCTCTCTCCTTTTCTTCCCCTCTGTCTAAAAATAAATAAATAAAATCCTCTAAAAAAGCTTCCTAAAAAATAGTCTATCTCTGCATCAAAATATATACATGCTAGCATTTTGAGTCAAGAGAATTGTAGCTGTGGCTGTACTTGGCTATTTCCTGACCTTTTTTTTTTCTTTCTTCCTGTCTCCTTTTCTTCCTTTTTTTTTTAAAAAAAAATTTTATTTCCTCTTGAGTTATTTGCCTCCTATCCAGTTTGTGCCTGGACTTTCTTCCTTTTTTTTTCCTTCAAACTATAAAGAAAAGTTTATTTAAAAGGTCACAGAGGTAGAAGAAGTGAGCCAAAGAAGTGGGCTCAGAAAACAGTTACAGAGGGAAAAGAAGGGCTGGGGCCCTGGAACTTAGGAGAAAGCGAGAGGCAAGGAGGAGGAGGAGGAGGGAAAAGGGGAGGGTGTGCTTCATAGAAAGCCTCACTGGTCCTCTTGTCTTGAGGGTATTTATCTGGAGGTCCCAGGGGAGGATCCCAATAAAATATTCATCAGCTTTCTAGGTGTGGTCTTTTAGGGTCTTGGTCTGTACTGATTGCTCGGCCCCAGGGTAGGGTCATTAGTCACTGCATCTGGTCCTGATGTCAACTACGGCCTCACTTGTCTGCTTTTGCTGCTTTTCTGGGCCTGCAGCTGAAACACAAATGATGCCTAGGAGTGTTTGATGTGGGTCAAAACCTCATTGTCCTGGGGGCTTAATGCTCAAGGGCTGTTCTCTGGTCCCTTTGTTTTTTTCCCCTCTAAAGGAGTCTAACCCTCATTACCATGGCATTTTAGAGGAGGAAAGGTCACCCTGGGGTGAGGTCCTTGTTTCCCCAGTTTTGCCCATTGCTAGGCACCTGGAGCTTTTTGCCTGGCTTTTTGTACCTGGCCCATCGTCTTTCCTCTGCTCTTGTCTGTCTCCGTGGCTGGACCTTCTAAGTGATGGCAAGATGACAGTGGTTGAGACAGTGACAGATCTACAGACTGCCCTGGACCATCTCTACTTTTTAGAGGCAGCGTCTGCAAAATCAACCAGAAGGAACTGCAGGGAGTGTTTCTCAACTCCTAAACTAGAGTATTCTCCTGGCCACTGAGAATATGTAGAACTGACTGCCCTGAAAAGTCTGGCCCCTGTGGTGACTTCTCCTGTTAAAAAAGATGACCCCCTGTGTCCAGCTCTGGGGATTCCTGCTGAGCACACACCACCAGGGCTGGTCAAATGGTCGGAGCCCACAGGCCAAGACCAGTGGGGAGGCCTGAGAGGAGCTGAGCGACTTGAATTTCAGGAGCAGCTAGTCGTCCGATTTTCATAATGAGTTTTAGCCTTTCTTTAGTCTCCTACCAATTGTAAAAAGAAAAAAATTCTTTCACTACCTATCAGTGCTTAAAAATGTCCAGTATCTCCTGAGACCTAGCTGTATAGGGACTAATTAAAATAAATCAAATGAAAATAAGTATCTAGAAGCACATACTATGAGATTGTGTATGTTGTGGTTTTGAAATGAAGCTTCAGCCTTGACCGTAGCTAACCCTGTTAGTTTGGGTACGCTCCTATAATAAAGCCACTTTGCATGGCCCAATGGGTGGTGTTTTTCCTTGCCAGTGTTGCCACACTAGGTATCTTTTAAATTAAATGTTACTTGCTTATGTGGCTATGTGAAATGCAAACGTTTTGTGACAGTCTGCCTGAGGCTCTCAGAGGGAAATACCAGCAAGCTATCTTGTTTTCCCACCTTGTTTCCTCTTGGAACCAGCTGCAGACATGCCTTTACTCCCTGGGCAGGGCAGGGCTAAAAGAAAGAATGAACTCTGAAGATAAAACCGAAACAAAGAAAACATCTTCCAAGAAACAAACATAAAAAACAGGCATCCTGAGTCCACCAGACCTTTTTCTTCTGGTGAGACAAAGACCTCAAGGGGCTGCTCATCCTTAAGGACACTTGGCAGGACTGACATATTGTTCTAGCAACTTCTGTGGTAGCAAGCGTGCTCCCAGCTGACGGAACACATGGGCTTGGTGCGCATGGATGAAGGCAACTACGTTGGAATGTCCTTGGCAGGTGTACCTCAAGTTCCATTTCTTTGATAGGAGCGGACCTTTTTACTTGTTTGTTGGAGTTTCAAATCTAGTGAAGGCTTAATGGGGTATCACATGTTCTCTGGGGATGGATGCTCTGGGGTAACAGCTGTTTTTCCTTAGTACCTGAGCATTCTGCTTGACCAGTCCACTTCATCTCTAGGAGTTATCATGAAGAATGAATAAAAAATTAGAAAAAACAGTGAACTTCATTCACATCAAATCCACCATTCAAATGTAAGGTGGTACTATTTTTAAAAGAATTTTTAAAAAACATGGTATTTGTCACGTCCCAACTCTGATGATGGTATGCGGTGTTGGCAACTTCTTTAAAGGTTATAACATTCATGGAAAAAATTAAGCAAATCATCCCTATTGAATTTCCAGAAGCCCATAAACACTGGTCTCTCACTGGCCAGTTTAGTGTTTTCTGCAGCTTAGTGTGGCAGGAAAATGCTGAACGTGGATTTGGACCCACGCCTGAATTTCAGTGGTTATGTCGTCATGTCCCCAGTCCGCCTCCCTCCCCGTGCAGCCTTGGCTCCCTTAGCCAGCAGGCTGTGGATCAGTTATGGGGGGAAAAGTACATTAAGCAAGTTCCTTTTTTTAGAAAGTTTCTTATGGGTTATCTTAAGCCTCTTAAGCAGTAAAATGCAAAGAAGGCACACATACACCTTTTTCCCCATATTCTGGTACATTGAAATGTTGTGGTTTTCTTCATTGCCCTAGAAGCTCCTGCCTCCTGTGAGAGAGTCTGGGCATCCTTACACCGTATTTTCTTTCAGGCAATGCATGTTTGTGGTGGAAAAAAAAATTTCATTGTGGCTTTTCATGACTGAGCATGTGATGAATGTCTCCAATAGATTTTTCTTTTTTCTTTTTTTTAAATAGATGGGTCAGAGAGTTTTTGAATGAAGAAAACAAAGGCCTTGATGTTCTAGTGGAGTATCTGTCATTTGCACAGTACGCGGTAACGTAAGTAAACCTTGGCTTGTTTCTTTTGAATTTTATGTGGTCGTAGATGATGCAACTCAGTGCTACAGTTATACACTGCACTGATGGGAGAAAGCAGAAACAGATGTAGTGTGGTTTAAAGAGGCTTGTTTCTGTTCAAATAACCAAAAGCAAATCACGTAATTGTTGTTAGAAATGCTTTTAAGGCAGAAATAAAACAGTGGAGTAAAAATTACCCTTCGAGGAGTCCTTGTTTTAAAAAGAACTACTTTCTTTAGTGCTCAACTTATATATATCCATATAGTAGGGTACTCTAGTACTTACTGAAAGAGTAGATGATACATTGTTGAATGAATAAAGCCAGATACAGAAGAGTGCCTCCCTTTTTATTTCTTAGAAAATTACATATATATGTATACCTGCCTATGCTAGTAAAGACAGAAATAGATACCAAACTGGAGGAAGGTTAAATTGGAGGCTTTTTCTTTTTACTTTACATGTACTTGTATTGTTTTGATTTGCCTGTCATAAAGGTGAAATAAACTGGAGTCGAACAGGAAAAAAATTAACTTATTTAACCTAGTTTTCATTAATTTATAAAATTTTTCCATTTGCTTTACTTCTGGAAAGATTTACAACAGGAGTGAGAAGTATACATTTGAATGCGATATTCTCTTCTCCACATTTCCTCCTTTAATCAAAAAGTATCTGTATTCCTGTATCCACATATACTCTCACACAAGTAGAGGAAATAATATTGTATTTTTAATTTGACTGGAAGACGTTTTGGCTCAGGTGGTATTTTTTGCCCCCTCAACTCTTCTTTTATAAGCAGTAACTTGTTTTTTGTATTGCCTCACTCCAGTAAAGTCCCAGGACCTAACCAGATGCTGCCTTATATCCTCATCGCTTCCTTGAGAATTTGCAAGGAGAAAGCTGTAATCATCCCTACCTTGTGGATGCAGAAGCTAAAGGATTAACTGAAATGGGCTCGATGAGTTTCAGTCTCCATAACTCTTGTATATTATATGGAATAGAGCAAGAAAAACCAAAAGACGAATTCTTATCTTCCTGAGAAATTGTCCTCGGAAATATAATCCTAGTTTTTATAGCATAGTCTTCCAAAGGTTGTTTCTTACCTCCATTCTCTCAAAACTGATGATCTCCCTTTACACTGATTATTATGATAAACCAATAATATTGCCCTGTTGCATATTTTAAAATCTGGAGGAATATTCATGGAATTGGGGACGGGCTAAGAGACCTCAGGAGTAATGAAGAGAGTGGCGTGCTATGTGTTAAATGTGTCTGCTGGGCCCTGGCCCTTTCCCTGTGTCACACAAAGCCAACGGGAAATGGTGCTACCACCACGAGGGCGGGCCTCTCATCCACGGCAGGAGGTCAGACCCAACAAGCATCAGAACTCACAGCTTTTGCTTCCCAGTCTTCTACTTTTTTGGATTAGCTTTACTTTTTTTTCCTGATGAGTTTTTTTTTTTGCATAACTTAGGTGAAAAATTATATGTAGATACAATTTGTGTTCTTTCTTGAAACTAATGGGCTGAAAAATGTCCTGTCATTCCTTGGCATGTGACAGTTTCCTAGCTCGTGTAATGTGAAACAACAGGCTCGGGCTCTGTCCCTAAGGTGTTGCTGTCCCTGCTGTGTGAGATCTGGGGACGAGCTGGAGGAACACGAGGGTGCAGAACAGCCGAGCGATGCGGGGGCTGCAGAGTGCCTCGTGGAGAGTGTGGAAGACCTGAGTGATCTTGGGCTGTCCCCTCGGCTATCCTTCCCCAATATCAACTCTAGGATCTATGTGATTTCTCAGTTCCACTGCCTCTCTGTTCAGCACTGTTTCCCGAGTCCTAAGGCATGACAGATTTGTCAGGCCGAGTCAGTGACTTCAGTACAGCAGTCTCTGACATCTGGATTAGTACGCAATGGATGGAGAGCATCACCTAGTTTACAGATGATTGCTCTAACCAAATATTTTATTCTGGCAATCATACTTCTCATAAAAGTCATACTTTTTCATAAAAGCATTGCTGTTTCTTCTGCTGTAGCTCCAAGATCTTCCACGTGATACTAATTATGGCTGCCTTCTGTTTATTCTCTATCTGATCAGGTGTTGCTTGGTGGAACTATGGGTAGAAGCAATTAATAAAATATTTTGGGGGGGAAAGCAGAGCTACTCACTTTGGGAGGAGAAGATGCATAGAACACGAAGCCTGCCTGTTTAAAAACGCTGTTCCTAAAATTATACAAGAATGAGCGACTTAAGTTGCCATTTATTCTAACATGGTTAACATGAGTAATAACCTCAAAAAATGTCAAAGAAACAACAGTCCTACTTTAAAGAGCACCACATTGTGAAGAGATTCCAAAATCAAAGCAAATTCATAGGTTTGTGAGTAATGTATCACATATGTTTGGAAAAGCACACTTGCCAGCACACTAGGAGAAAATGCTCAGTGAAAACTGATGGGTAGGAATAAATTAGTATAAGCCTAACATATTGACTTGTTAAAGCAAAATGAAGACATCTGTGAGATTCTACTCCCCACCCCCCTACCTTCACCTTCCATCTTAGCAATGTTGGCATTTGGAAAGTTAGTGAGTTTTATAGTAAAATACAAATAGTACATCACTATTTAATTTTTGCTATTGTTTAACTCTTTGCCTGACCCAGTATTTGTCTTTCTGTATTTTCAAAGTCTCCTCTGAATCCATAGACGTTTTTTGTATTTCCCTTTTAGTTTACTTTGTTTGCAAAGACTGTCCACATTAAGGTGCAGATGTATAAAAGGAAGGAGCAAGGTATGCACATCCATGTGTTTGTGTCAATGTGAATCTTTAAGTCTTCTGTGGCATTTCTCTTCTGTTTTAGTTTTGACTTTGAAAGCGTGGAAAGCACTGTGGAGAGCTCGGTGGACAAATCAAAGCCCTGGAGCAGGTCCATCGAGGACCTGCACAGAGGGAGCAACCTGCCCTCCCCCGTGGGCAACAGTGTGTCCCGCTCGGGAAGGCATTCTGCACTGCGGTGAGTTCCTTTCATCAGGAGTGAGGCGAATTTGGAAGGATGCATGGGGACAGCAGTGTCCCTCGCTTCTGTGACGATCTTGGGCCATGTATTCCTGTATCTTGCCACGAAGCTTGCATTTTCAGTACTTTGAAATGAAAATTTCTCCAGGAGTTCATGGGATCATCACTTGGGCTGTACTCTGTAGCATTAAATAGCTTCCAGGAAACACCATTCCGTCATTCCGCACAAAGAGAAAATTCTGCTGCCAAATGATACAACAGCAGAGTAGTCTGTATAGGCAATTAAGTTTCTGAAACCAGGGAGATGCTGACATTGTGACTTAGACTTGGTTTTCTGGGTAGAGGCAGCACATCGAGATTTGAGAATCTCAGGAATAGCTTGTTACTGTTTCTACCCTGCGCCTCGCCTCCTTTCCTCCAGTGGTAGCTGAGCTGTGTGTTCTGTGGGAATGTGTTCTTTGTCACAGGTGTGGAACGTTATAATGATTTTAATTAATTTTTATTAGTGAGATGCCCTTAAGCATGTTTCTTTGGTTAGATGTGCTCAGTTGTCAACTTTCTATGTCCTTCTGAGGATTCCTTCTCTAATCTCTCCTGGTGGAAATACCACCATAGTAAGGGAGGGTGGGTGCCGACCACCTGCACCACTAAGGGGGATAACGTCACTGAATCGTTTATTCACTCATTCCTACAATTATTCATTCACTGAAAAATATTTTGAGCTTCTGTAACTTGCCAGGCACTGTAGATGGGTGTGCGAATCAAAACTACCTGCCAAGATACAGATATCACCTAGGGCCAGTTCATAAAGCTTTCCATATTCCAGGACTTTAATAAAATTTCTCTTATTTCAGGCTTGATCTGGCAAGTGGACTTTGTTGCCGTGAGTGTTAAAGATCACCATGGTACTGGAGCGTTTAGCATTTGCAATAGGCTGAGGGCTATATAACCTGCAAGTCTGCATCAGCCTTACATGTGAACAGGGACATATTTGGGCTGACTGGGGAGTTGAAGAAAAAGGCCAGTTGTGCGTGAAGAATTCCCTGATCACCTTGGTACTTGAATAGAAATTCTTATCATTTGTACAGATGTAATTATAGGTAAAGGATCTAATTGACAAAGTGGATTTTAATTTGCTTTTCAATCATTTCTTACCTAGCAAGTATCATTTATTGACTAGCTACCACCTTAACAAGGATTCATTTTTCTGATTAGTAATTCATTATGCCTGTTTTTCAATTAGCAAGACTGTTCATTGAGAGTATGTTGTTTCTGTAGAGTGGGAGAGTCAGGAAAATGTGGGGAACATTCCAGGTCCAAGGAGAGTTGTAATCCCGGGCCCTGGAAAGCATGGTACGAGACATCAGTTTCTGATTTACTTCACGGTTAGCTCCAGCTAGATTCTGCTAGAATTCATTTTAAACTGGAAAAAGTGACCTAAAGTATAGAGAGATGGGCATGATGGAAATGCTTTTCTGAGAAACTCAGGAACTATATGGTATTTCTGGTTGGCAGGTGTGCTTGAAGGTGACCAACTAAGAAACCAATATCACACTTTTCTGTTTTGTGTTTGACCAGTTTCAAGCTCAGGAACAGAACATTGGAATTTCCTTCATGGGTTCTAGTCACTCAAGAATATCAATATGGCAGTAACTTTCCTGCTACTTTTTAATCTAAAGCTTAGATTTTTGTTTTTAAACAAGGTGTATCAATGATATTCCAGCTCTTGTGGTTCATGGATTTCTGCCTGGATTCAAATTATTTGGTCATTTGATAGCATCCGTGACTTACAAAAGCAGCAATCAGAAGTACGCACATATGGTACATGTTGCTTTTCATATACCCGAAGACTGTTTACATTTTTTCTCTTCCTCCTTCTTTCTCTCGCCCCTTTCTTTCTCTGCTCCCCACACTTCTTCCACTTTTTGGCTTTCTTTTATTGCCCTTCTTTTTCATTCTGCCATCTCATTTCTGATTGTCTTCTCCTCTTCCACTTTGTCCTTTCTGTCCCTACTGTCTCTTCTTCTTCTGGTTCCTTTCATCTCTTACACCACCACCAGATTGGTTTCTCTGCCTGAGTATCTTCAGTTCAAATGCCACCAGAGCTCCCTGTTGCCTCTGGAGCAGCTTCACTTTACACACTGATGATGAGGCTTCAAACCGGAAAATCTCGTAAGTCATGGGAGAAAGTGACACCCAAGACAGCTGGTGGTGCATGGTGGCAGGGTGCTGTAACTGCCCTCTGTGTTATAATATGACAACCTCCTGGCTTAGCACCCTTACCTAGTGCTGGGTGTGCCCACTGCCTTTTAAACTTGGATACACTCTGTTATCATATCATGATTTCTCATTAAGAATTCAAACCTTCACAGTATATTATATATATTTTTTTACTATTGCAGGGTTTTTTTAAAAAAGAAAATGAGGATATTAATTTATGTTCTATAGAGATGATTTATTCTGGTAGCTTTGTTTGATTTTCTTTCCCTTATCCTAGTATCCAGATAATAATGTAGACTGAGTAATCTTATCCTAGATATTACTTGGTAAAAAGAGTGAGTTAAACTTGGAAGAAGAAATGAGATTTTAAGAAATTTAAAACACTTTATAAATGGGGCTTGATTAAAGAAAAAAGGAAAAACACTCTGTTTTTAAACAAAATTCTAATGTTGATGCACACTCTCTTTGCATTCAGACTTTATTTTTTAACTGTTTAAAATGGATTATTAAGCGTTTTGTGACATGACATTCACCCTAAGTTATATCAACTGTTAAAATCTACATTTCCATACATTTGTCAGCTTGGCCAGTGCTGAAAATGTTGATACTGATGCAGTAGAGACATGGATTGTGCTGTTCTATAAACGTAGAGCTGGTGGACCTTCAGTTAGGACAGACTTCTGTTCACGTGACCACAGGTCTAGCTAAATTAAATGATTTGCAATGCACACATCTTGTGTATGTGCATGTTTGATTTTTGAAGACAAAGATTGCATTACTTCAGATGCAAGAGAAAGTAATTTCTAATATTAAAGAATGTCATGGTTAATGCCATTGGACTTAAGTAAGCAGTGACATAGACAATAAATAAGTGTTCTGAGTTTTTAAAGAAAGAGGTGGGACCCCGAGAGCCTGGAGGGTGAGGCTGGGTTTAAACTGGGACTCTGGGTGACGGCCAGAGTTGGTTCTCAGGGTGAGGACGGCTGTTCCCGGTGGCGGTGAAGTGAAGGAGGATGAGTAGAACAAAACCTTATATCAAAGGTCAGTGTGTTGGGAGAGAGAGGAGAACCTGTCCTTTGCGGGACAGAGGCTTTGTGATGGGGGTGGAGGGCTGCCTAATGGAGAGCCTGGTTTGCAGACATACAAAGTTTGTAGGCTACCTGACTGACCTTCTCCACTGTGGTGAGGAGACCAAGATCCACATTTTCTGTAAGATATTAACTCCTATTAATATTTCTTCCTAAGATTCCTCAGAACAAATTTCACCGTTTTTCCTGAAATTATTAACTTCATGGAATGGCATTTCATGAATAGACATCATCTGACTCTTTGCCACCTACATGCATAGTGGATTTATATGAAGAGATGAAGAGTTCACATTTGGGTCCTTGTTTATACATCTTAATACAGTCATCTCATTCCTGGCAATGTGTTTTAGGGGAGTAATTTTTAAAAGTGTTTAAAAGTGGGCACGAAGATATAGATAGCATTGTTACAGGTTTTATTGGTGGTGGTGGGGAAGCTTTTATCGAGTGTCCACTGCATGCCAGGCACTGTTCTAAGAGCCTTCTGTGATTTACTGCTCACAGTGCTCTGTGGGATAGCTGCTCTTACTGTCCTTGCGAGGCAACTGAGTCCTTGAGTAGTTGAGCGACTTGTGTGGGATCAAACAGTAACTAAAGGAGGTAGCATTTGAAGTAAGTTGGCCAACCCCAACCTCCATACTACATTTTCCTGCCTGTTTATTTATAGGACGATTTCCCCCCCTAGTAAATATAATGTTTTCATATCAAGCTGTCTGCATGTCCTTAGTTAAGTTGTCCCCTGCTCTTAACGGGCTTTTTGCTCCTTCCAAGAAAATGTGGCATTTTCTGCTTCACACAAAGATGTCACCTGAGCTAGTGGAGACCCTAATCAATATGCCGTAATATTTTTATAGCTATTAGAAAATAAGTTCATATATAAATGTATTTTGTAAACAAATGACAAGACCAAAAGTTCTATATTTATATAATTTTATTTTCACTTATTTGCAAATACGAAGACATTAAAAGGAAAGTTCATTAAGTGAAAACTGACTTTTTTATCAATGGGGAGAATATGCGTGAACTTTCTTTTCAAATTTTTGTTTTTATCATGTTTATCGTGACGTAAAATACATATACTACATACCCCTGAATCAGGTAGGCAGAGACCACATGATAAAGCCCCTTGAATGGTGGAGTCTGGCTTTTCCCCCAGAGGCAGTGGGGTGGGAAATCACGTGAGGTGGATGGTCTTTGCAGGTGAGTAGGGTCTGGGGAATGCTTGGGGAGTTGACTAGAAGAAATGCTCGTGAGGCAGCTGGCACTTGGAGCTACACACAGAGAATCTGAAACTTAGAATGTAGAGCAAATATAAAAACATTTGAAAACTGACTTGGTGGTCAAAGAGGTTAAAAAAGAAGAAGAAAAATTTTGTGTATGATTGAATAGAAGAAATAGAACCATTAGTGGAAACAGGAAAGTTGTAATTTGGAAGGGATCTTAAATGTCCTTTAGTTCGACTTTGTATTGTTGATGAGGCACCTGAGACCCAGCTCTAAAACCTTGTTTTTCGAGGAGTTACCTAGTTCCTGTGAACCTCATTCCATGTATGGACTAATGGCCCATGTAGTTTTTTGGCCTTTATGGCAATAAATACTGCTGTTCATAGCAGTTTTCCTGATCTCTGTGTCACAGTGATCCTATTTAAAGACATGGGAACACCAACTCTGTACCAGTTTGCTTATAAAGTAAGGGGAATTCTAGAAGAGTTGAACTCTTTCAGGCTCTTACAAGTTCTTTTATTTCAATAATTATCATTTACCTTCAGTTTTAATTGTTGGGGGTGGGGGAAATCATCTAATATCTTAAACCATTATAATATCACATAAAAAAAGGTCTTTGAATTTGATAGTTAAAAGCTAAAACACTAAAAAAAAAAAATTAAAAAAAATTTTAAAAAGCTTGAAAATTAAAAAAAAAAAAAGCTAAAGCACTTTTTATCTCAATTCATAATATGGAGGTTGAACTCAGTTTTGTTAATTTTTCAGCTTATATAAATTAGGAATATAATATCTGAAATGATCATCATTCTCTTTTTTCTTCCCTTTTCTCCCAAATTATACAAAATCAACTCAGATCTTTTTATAGTGTTTATTATTGAGCGTTGTCATCTGTATTTTATTCTACAAGTGTCTCCTTAACTTTATTTATTTTAAATCTTCTCTGGGGAGGATATTGAAGAATCCAATCTATTCCCATAGACACCAACTTAAATGGGAAAAAACAACAAAGAAAAATATATTTAAAAATTATTCTCATTAGATGAGATAGCAGATGTTGATTAAAATGTTCATTAACAATTTAGAAAGGTAAGGAGCAGAAGAAAAAAGGCATAATGAGGAGACAGTCACCAGAGGAAACACCCAAGTTTCATTTCTGAGGGAGGAAAAATGTTGAAGATATTTCTTAATCTGATGAAAATCTGAGGTTGCAGAAAATGAAATAACCATCTACAAAATAAAGACTTTCCAAATTTGCAGACTTTACAAAAATAGTCTGTAGTTACAAACTTTCAATTTAACTTCTTGGCACATTGTAAGCAGAAGTAACTGAAAATGTTAGGATGTTATATTTCTTTATTTCTTTGAAGTTGCAAAAAAAGAAAAGTTTACTTGGGTTAAGAATGTGCATTCCAAGTATTCAGCTTGGAGTTTATTTTAATGTCCCTGCTAGTGAAAACAGTGACAACTTTAATTATATATAGCTTATGGGTATACTACACCGACAGATTTGTCCAGCATTTCTCACTATGAGTTTAAGTTCACTTTGTTTTATCTTCGATCCAATGAAAAGCCCACTGAGAGAGACTGTGTAGAAGTGGAAAAACAAGGCACCCAGCCAGTGCATTGTTGGGGAGCTGTCTCACAGATCCTCAGATCAGTGGGGGTGATAGGGTCTGGGGTCTGCCTCACATGTTGTGGGATTAAACTAACAATTCCTGTAAAGAAGGTGGCGCAACAGTGAGTAGTCAATAAATGTTAACTGTACGGGATTGAGGGAAACACTGAAGATGACTCAGCGGATTTCTGCAGCTGTGGTCTGGTACTTTCATCAGCAAGATTTATTGTACTTAATGTTGTGAAGGGTGCTTTGCCAAGTTCTGAGGACACAGAATGATACATGTGTATTTGTATATGATTTACGACTGATAAAGGACTTGTTCATACTTACCGTATTATATCTTCCTAAGACCTTCAGGAGGTAGTCAAGGGTTATTGGCTTCATTTACAGATGAGGATGCTGGTGCTCAGAGAAGTTGTCCATAGCTAGTAAGTGACAGAGCCAGGATTTGTAATCGGAGCCTCCTGACTTCTTTCTGCTGTGTTACAGTGTCCTTACGATTCGATTCAGAAGAAGTGTATATATGTTTGTGGGTGCTCGTGCACATCCAAACTAACATACATTAAGTATGGTGTGAGTATAACCAAAACTAACATGTGGAACTTCAGAGGCTAGAGTGAACAACAAATTCTACGACAGATTCATAATGTGGTCTGGATATGAAATAACAGTGAGTGAGACTTGGAGGAGTGACTAGGAAGGGAGAGGAGCAGAGAGGGTGGCACAAGCAGCGGTTCAGTGGTAAGACTGCCTGGTTTGCCTAGGAAACGGTGAATACATGAGTCTGGCGGGAAGTAGGTCAGAGCCAGCTTATGCACTTCTTTGAAAGCCAGGTTATTTGAATTGTCATTTTAGCTCACTGGCAATGATTTACTGAAGGTTTATGAAAAGAGGAGATAATTTGGGATAACAGAACTCTTTCTATCTAAAGGTCACAGGAGATAGATGGGTTCGTTGCACACTTCACTTAGGGATCCATCCTGGTTCATTAGCCGCTCAGTAGCAAATGCCTTTGTCAAAGGGACTATAATGAAAAATCAGAAAATTAAGACTTATAATGGCTCTCCATTCATATGATGGAAGAGTGTTCATTCACTTACTCTATTCAGAAAGGATGTACTGAGACCTTTTGATTTACAGGGTCTATTCTAGATGTCATTTGGTCCTATAATGGGAAATGTAGATGAATAGAAAATTTTAATAACTATAACAAAATTTCATTAGGAGTTTTGTGTACTTTTCTCTCTCTGTCTCTGTCTATCTCCCTTTACCCCCACTTGAACTATCTGGATTCAACTCTTTAAGCTCTATTTCTTTTGGCTATAGAGAGTGTCAGACGAGTGCTTGGCTCATTTATTTTAGCATCATATATTTTATGAGTTTAAATGATAGAAAAAATATGCCCAAAGTAACGTCATGTCTGAAGGGTAGGAAAGAGGAAACCTAAAACCCCGAATCTTGGTCATGTTGTATTAGCCCAGACTTTGGAACCATAAAAGACTAGTATAATTATGCCAAGTTATGTGACATACCCAGTTGGCATTGCATTGCAGCTGGGCCGAACGCCTACATTAGCTTTCAAGGTAGTTTTAATTACTGTTCTTTATTTACAGGTAGATATTAGTTTGATGTCTGAATAGGTAGACTGTTTGAAAATTCTTTTTGTAAGAGAAAAAATATATACCTTTTCTTTTTCCTGTTGCTGTTAGAACCTAGAAATTAGAAATCTCACAAATGTTGGCATGCAAGTTTCACAGGAAAGTTTGGAAACCGCCTCCCCTCCTTTTTCGTTTTTTCTTTCTTTCTTTTATTTGCCAGACTCTGAGAGGGCCTGATTAGGTTGGTTCAGGAAATGTTCACGGAAGGTTCTGCAGTAATATATTGTCTGTGGCTAATACAGGCTCAGAGGGAGAGGCAGACATGCCTGTGACCCACATCCAACAAAATGTCTAGCAGGCTCTCCCTCTGTCTTGAGCATGCTCATACCCTTACCCGTTTTTCTTCCCCAGGCGTGCTTTCTGTGCCTCTCCTTCTCCAAAACAGCAAGGGCCCTTCTTTTGCCTCCATAACTGGTTTCCTGAGCCCATGCAGCCTAGCTGGCTCACTGCTTCCATGCTCACTTCTTCTACCTCTGTAACTTTCTGAATACCCTTTTGCTTGTAAAAGAAAGAAAGAGAAAATGTCTAAATGTCACCCATATATTGTCTTAAGCATATGTTAAGACAAGACATAGGCTTAAGCATATGTTAAGACAATATATGGCTGATCTGATGTATTTGTCAAGGCATCACTGGGTGAATAGCAGCTTCCATATATTTGGGTTTACTGTTCAGTGCTTCGAAGATGTAGACTTCTGAACAAAATCCAGTATTTGATCACATCCAGCTTTTGCTCAGGAGTTGTGTCTTTCTCTTGTACTCCCAGAATTATCATATACACATTATTTATCATTTTATTCTTAAATTTATCACCATTATTTTCTTAATGTACTGCTTTTATTTATTTTTATTTTTAAAAATATATTTTATTCATTATGCTTTTACAGTTGTCCCATTTCTCCCCATTATTCCCCTCCACCCTGCATACCCCCTCCCACCCGCATTCCTCCCCTTTCGTTCATGTCCGTGGGCCATACATTATAAGTTCTTTGGTTTCTACATTTCTATACTATTCTTAACCTCCCCCTGTCTATTTTCCACCTACCATTTATGCTACTTATTCTCTGTACCTTTTCCCCCTCTCTTCCTCTCCCACCCTCCCTGATAATCCTCCATGTGATCTCCCATTTCTGTGATTCTGTTCCTGTTCTAGTTGTTTGCTTAGTTTGTTTTTAGGTTCGGTTGTTAATAGCTGTGAGTTTGTTGTCATTTTACTGTTCATATTTTTGATCTTCTTTTTCTTCGGTAACTCCCTTTAACATTTCACATAATAAGGGCTTGGTGATGATGAACTCCTTTAACCTGACCTTATCTGGGAAGCATTTATCTGCCCTTTCATTCTAAATGGTAGCTTTGCTGGATACAGTAATCTTGGATGTAGGTCCTTGCCTTTCATGACTTGGAATACTTCTTTCCAGCCCCTTCTTGCCTGTAAGGTTTCTTTTGAGAAATAAGCTGATAGCCTAATGGGCACTCCTTTGTAGGTAACTGTCTCCTTTTTTCTTGCTGCTTTTCAAATTCTCTCCTTATCTTTAATCTTGGCTAATCTTGGGTAATTATGATGTGCCTTGGTGTGTTCCTCCTTGGATCCAACCTCTTTGGGACTCTGAGCTTCCTGGACTTCCTGGAAGTCTATTTCCTTTGCCAGATTGGGGAAATTCTCCTTCATTCTTTTTTCAAATAAGTTTTCCATTTCTTGCTTTTCCTCTTCTCCTTCTGACATCCCTATGATTCAGATGTTGGAATGTTTAAAGATGTCCTGGAAATTTCTAAGCCTCTCCTCATTTTTTTGAATTCTAGTTTCTTCATTCTATTCTGGTTGAATGTTTCTTTCTTCCTTCTGGTCCAAACCATTGATTTGAGTCCCGGTTTCCTTCTCATCACTGTTGGTTCCCTGTACATTTTCCTTTATTTCACTTTTCATAGCCTTCATTTTTTCCTCTATTTCGAGACCATACTCAGCCATTTCTGTGAGCATCCTGATTACCAGTGTTTTGAACTCTGTATCTGATAGGTTGGCTATCTCTTTGTTGCTTAGTTGTATTTTTTCTGGAGCTCTGATCTGTTCTTTCATTTGGGCTCTATTTTTTTTTTTTTGTCTTGTTGCTCCTGTTACTAAGAGGTGGATGGAGCCTTAGGTGTTCACCAAGGTGGGGCAACCCACATTGCTTTGTTGTGACGTCTGTGGGGAAGGGTCCAAGAGGGAACAGTTCTGCTTGCTGTGCTCTCTGCTGGATTTCAGTCACTTCCCCTGCTACCCACAATCAAATTTGGCCTTTCTGGTGATGATTCCCTGGTTGGGTGGGTTTGTGTACTTTATTTCTAGGACCCTGTGGGTATATGTTCTATCACCCTGTGGGTGTCTCCAGAGAAGTCTCCTGTGAGGCTGGGTGTTTCTCCTGCTGGTGCCTCAACCCCCACAGGTGTTTTCAGTGAGACATTTTGAGGCTTCAGTTCCCTACACTGGAGCTCTGGGTTGTGTGGTCTGTCTCACTCCCCAGTTGCTCCTCCCCATTCATCAGCATGGGAATATGGGGCCGCCTGCTCCACCAGCTGCTGCCTTGCTGGCCCCGGTCCTCCAGCCGCCACTTCACCCACCCTGGTCCTCCAGCCACCACCTTGCCACGAGTCCTCTCTGCCTGGCTGCCCATCTCCGCCCCTCCTACCAGACTGGATGAATGAGTCTTCTTTAACTGCTTGGTTGTTGGACTTCCATACAGTTCGATTTTCTGTCAATTCTGGTTGTTTTTTTATTTTAAATTGTTGTTGTCCTTCTTTTGGTTGTGCAAGGAGGCACAGTGTGTCTACCTACGCCTCCATCTTGGCCAGAAGTTGATTTTATTTTTTTAATGCGGTTAAAACACTTAACATGTGATATATCCTTTTAACAAAATTTTCAGTGTATAATACAGTATTGTTAACTACAGGCACAAGTTTTACAGCAGGTCTGTAGAACTTATTTACCTGGCATAATTGAAACTTCATACCTGTTGATTAGGAACTCATGTCTACCCCCCACTCTCCATGGCCTCAGCGACCACCATTCCACTCTCTGCTTCTGTGAGTTTGACTATTTTAGATGCCTCATATAAAAAGAATCATACAGCATTTGTCCTTCTGGGATTGAGTTGTTTCACTTAGCCTAATGACCCTCAAGGTTCGTCCATGTTGCTGCATATCGCAGAATTTCCTTCTTTCTTAAGGCTGAATAATAGTCCATCGTATGTGTCTACCACATTTTCTTTATTCACCCCCCCATTGATGGGCATTTAGGTAGGTTATTTCTGCATCTTGGCTGTTGTGAATAATGCTTCAATGGACATGACAGTGCAGATAATCTCTTCAGGATCCTGATTTTAGTTCTTTCAGGTAAATACTCAGAAGTGAATCAGATCATAGCAATTCTATTTGTAATTTTTTTGAGGAACTTTCATATATTCTCTAAAGATTTTACTATTTGTAGAGAGAGGGGAAGGGAAGGGAGAAAGAGAGAGAGAGAGACATCAATGTGTGGTTGTCTCTCTCATGTCCCCTACTGGGGACTTGGCCTGAAACCCAGGCATGTGCCTTGACTGGGAATTCAACCAGTGATCCTTTGGTTCACAGGCCAGCGCTCAATCCACTGAGCCACACTATCCAGGGCCATTATTGTTTTTCATAGTGATTGTATCAATTTACATTCCTATGAACAGTACACAAAGGTTCCCCTTTTTCTACAACCCTGCTCCCACTTACCTTTTGTGTTTTTGCAAGTGGCCATCCTGACAGGCGTGAGGTGCTATCTCATTGTGATTTTGATTTGAATTTTCCTGGCCATCAGTGATGAGTATCTTTTTATATACCTTTTGGCTATTTGTGTGTCTTTGGAAAAATTCTATTCAAGTCCTCAGCCCATGTTTTAATGAGGTTACTTAATTTCTTGCTATTGAGTTGTAGGAGTTCCTTATGTATTTGGATATTAACCCCTGGTCAGATATTTGGTAGCATTTTCTCTCATTCCATAGCTTACCTTTTCACCCTAATTCTTTCCTTTAGTGTACAAAAGCTTTTTGGTTTTATGTAGTCCTATTTGTTTGTTATATTCCTAAACATGAGGAACCACTTCAAAATAGCCGTAGTTCCTTTACAATGAGTAGTTGTTTAAGGACGGCAAAGCAGGAATCTTTAATTGGAACTCCAGGAGCATTATACATAATTTAGGCTACTAACATATCTCTGGCAAGAGAGATTCCTATGTATCTAATCTGTAGTCAGGCAGATCTACTGTAGTAGCTACAAGAGACTCCTTCCCTGGATTTCCTTTGCTGGTCTTGCCATTCTTTTTGCCTCTAGGAATCAGAAATTCAGGTTTTATTTGCCCTGTTGTTTATTAGAATAAGTCGACTGGTTGACATTCATTGATCAGTCGTTCTGAAGGGCTTTGAAAACAGAACTGCCTTCCTTCCTTGTAGCACTTGCTGCCGGTGCTGTGCGGGGTGAGCTGCTCACCACATGCTTCTCAGCAGGTTCATTGCCACACATGAACTGGGTGGCTCAGTTGGCAGTTGTCCACCATAGTCCTAAACAGGAAATGTTTTGTATGCATCATTTGATTTCACTCATATGTGCAATCTAATGAACAAACTGAACTAACAAGCAAAATGGAGACAGACACATAGATAGCAGGATGACAGCTAAGCGGGGGAGAGCAGAGGGTAGAGAGATTGAGCAAAAAGAGAAATGGACTCATGGACCTGGACAACAGTGTGCTGATTGCAGGGGGAGGAGTTATAAGGGGACTAAATGGTAATGGAAGCAATACAATAAAATTATTAAATAAAAAATAAAGGATACTTATAAAAATTGCCTTGTTTTTTATGCCTTTTAAACTCACACTAACATTGACTTTTAATTTCTTCATTTATTTTAGGTATACATAACTACTGGTCCATAAAATTAATACAGGTGGTTAGAGTCATTTCTCTTTGGTTTTGATCTTAGGTCAATTTTATAATCTCTTTCCATGTTCTCAGAACTTTCTGAATTCCAGTTGGCAGCCCGTCCCAGCTAGTGTCTCCTCTTTGAATGCTAGGGTCACATTTAGTTTGGGTTCAGTGCTTGACCAGATAATGGGCAATTCTCAGAACTGGAGAAGAGGGCCTGAGAAATTTGGCGGTGTCAGTTTCCCTACACAGTTTCTGTGAAAACGTCCTCTTAAAAACCGGGATTTTCTTAAAACTCGTAAGACTTCAAGAAACAGCCCTGAATATCTCTTCTGCATTATTTTTCCTACATATGGCAGGAACTTCAAAAGTTATACCCAGGGCTGCTTTCTGCCTCTGGGAAAACTCCCTTTCATGTCTGAGCATTTAGAGCCCCAGAGCTCTGCTTGCCCGTGTTCCCCCCAGGGAACCAGGGGTCTCAGAATGGTGTTTAGATGGCCTGCCCTGGGAGTCTGGGCATTGGACTCAATGATTCCCTAAATATTTCATTCCCCTTTTTTTCCCTCTGGAATCCAAGGGAGTTGTCTTTGACCCCCAAGTCTCAGGGAACCTGCCCGACATACCAGAGAGACCTAATTGTTTCAGGACTTCATTAGACCTGTACCCAGCAACTTGAAGGAATTGTTACACTTCAGAATGAATGCATTGGGCAGAAAATTGTCTCTAAATGCCTGTTATGGGATGTCAGTGAAAGTGGTAGAGTAAGGACCTCGTAAATGCTCTTCTCCATAAAGCCAATGAGAAAACTGTCAAAATATGCCAGAAGCAACTTTTTCAGCACTTTAAAAATTCATGTTTTTCTGCAGTCTGGGGAGCATTCATTCAGGAAAAACGAGTGAATCTAAGTAAGAACAGTTAGTTTTGTGGTGTTTTATCTTGCTCTGTTCGCCTCCCTCCCTTCCTCTTCAGTTCCGCAGCCCCTGGAAAACCAGTCGCTCCACAATCAGTGCAGACCATTGGCCTGGCAGCCAGTGGAGGAGGACGAATGGAGCTGAAGGTCTTCCCAGTCCCCTCCTTCCTCCTTGTCCTAGATTAAGCTGTGAAGTACCATGAGGTTTGAGAACTACTGGTGAAGAAGCCAATTACAAGTCTCAGTAAAATGCACCATTTAGCTGTTGACAGAATCTGGGAACACGCAAGACATACTACATGGGGCAGGACTGAAGCTCATCTGCCTCAGTTATACACAGGAGACCATGCAGACACCAGGGCTGCCTGTCATTGGGGCATTTTTAATACACCTCCGTGAACTGGATGGACAGTCTCCAATCAGTTCCAGTAATCTCATAGTAGCTTCGGGGAGGAAGTATTACAGAAACTGGTTTCGCTTTGTGTAATTGTGTAACAGAACATGTGCCAAGGGTATTAGTTTCCCAGAGAGGCACCCATACCTCCTCCTGAGTCACCAGCTTAATTCCTGTCCAGCTCAGGCCTTTGTGGAAAGTGTATTCAGAGAGCTAAAGTAGGTGGATAACTGCTTGGGAGAGGTGAAGATCGCGTGGCCTGAAGGCTGTGTCACAGAACCTTATCTGCCCTGGCAGAGATAGTGTATTGAATTACGTTCTCTTATATTTATGCAACAGCACCTGTACATACAATATTTGGCAGTTATAACCAGTTTCATTTGAGCTGTTGGAGTTTTTAATTGGTGACTGATTGTTGCTGTGATTTCCCAGCGCTACAAAGGGGAGTCACTGTGACTCATACACCTGGTGGAGTTTGGTGGTGCTAATCAGTTACCTTCATCCTGTTTTTAAATAAACTGTTAATCACTGTATTCCGGCTTATTGACCTCCACGTGGGCACTTGTAGCACCGGGGAATAAGATTTTTTCAAAGCTTAGTTTTTCTGGTGGTGATACTTGGTTTTTTGTCACATGCATTGTGGTAGAATTGGCCTCACCACAGCACCCCTAACCTTTGCTTTATGAAGATAGACCAGGACCAGCTCAGAGGCCTTCTAGGAAATGGTCCTCATGTAGTGAATGAAGCAGAGAAAGCATTACAGCCACTTTCTCCAGTTAGCCCTCTGTCTCAGGGGGATGTAAGCCTGGACCATCTACAAGAGTTTTTCTTATGAAATGTTTATTTCTTTATTTGGGAAGGAATACACATCTCTTGTAGTACATTTAACACATAGACAGAAATATGCCCTGGCTGGTGTGGCTCAGGGGGTTGAGTGCTGGCCTGTGAACCAAAAGGTCGCTGGTTTGATTCCCAGTCAGGGAACATGCCTGGGTTGCAGGCCAGGTCCCAGTAGGGGTTGCAAAAGGCAACCACGCATTGATATTTCTCTCCCTCTCTTTCTCCCTTCCTTCCCCTCTCTCTAAAAATAAATAAATAAAATCTTTAAAAATAAAATATAGACAAATAACGAATGGCAGTATCTTTTAATTTCACCATCCAGAGAGCCATAAGACAGGCATGTTTTAAGTCTGCACTGGTAATATTTCATGCTCAGTGATGTTCATTGTCATGGCACCTTGTGATACTCATCCTACAATTTGGCCATTCCTTTTATATTTACTTGTTGAATTACAGCCCCTTTTAAAAACAACTTTCACACCTAAAGACAGCTACCAACAGGAGGTCTGTGTTAACTCAGTCAAGTCTGGCCTGATTGAGAAAATGTTGGCTATATGAGGATTTTAAGTTGGAAGCTTTGCCAAAGAAGTTCTCTTTTGAGAAGGTATGACTGTCTTCACTCCACTGTATTGTACTGTTCAGGTGTGTGTATTGTTATTGAGTTTATTTTACACATTGGTAATGTGTACGTAACAGACGGGGTAGGCTGGGGCTGGAGTGTGAACGGAGCACATCGTTAATACAAGGACTATCCGATAATAAACATCTATTGCTGCTCAACTAGGTGGTAAGGCCTCGAGGGCCAAAACAACATCTTTATCCTTCATGTTCCCTTAGCAATTTAGCAGAGTCTAGCATAAAAAGTAGATGCTTAATAAAACCAACTCTGGGGCTTCAACAAGAGATTTGGTTTGATTTTCTGTGGCTGCTAGAGAGCACCAGAGGCCACTTCTTCTAGATCACTCACCTTGTCCAGGTGTCCTTGTTGTGGTGAAGTGGCTGCGTCTGTTGTTTTTGGTTAATATTTTGGAGTCAACTTGGAGGAAGCTATTAAAACTAGATCCACAGGAATAGGTTTTTTTGGGTAGTATCACTGTTGTGCTTTGCAGCTGCATTTAAAACCTGTCCAAAAAGGAAAAAGGTATGTTACTCAGATGATAAAGCAAATAAACTAAATATGTTATTACATAGATTGTCAAATTCAACAAAATGCGAATGTGGAAGAGTAGATTGATGTACATGCTAACCTGTGGCACAGTCCCTAAAATCTAGCCTTGGAGATTTAAGCTGATCCTAAACTAAGTCCTTTGCAAATATTGTATTTGCAGACGTAAAGAGTTGTGACATTAATCAGGGTACATTTACTTAATGGCAGAAAATTCTTTTAGAGTGAGTTTTTCAAAATACAGTATACTGCAAAATTTCCTATTAAGCTAAAAAAATGCACACTTTCCTGGTAAGTGATACAGGATAAAGAATTCAAAAAGAAAACTGCCTACCAAGTGGATTGGCCACTCTGTTCTGAAGAAGGTGCTCAGGCTCTACGGTTCTCAGCAAACTAAGCCTCAGTGCTGTGATCACTGGGGGTAGGGAGAATGACACCTGCGTAGGACTGCAGCCGAAAACGTGGTCAGGATAGCAGGATGTGAGCATTGGACAAGGAGCTTGTCAGCACAGATGGCTGTAGGAAGTGACAGGTTGTCACTGAGTCAGGTCGAGAAGCGTCTTGTAGAAGGCGACTGCCCTGAACCCCAGTGAGGAGATGTGGGGTCTGGTCTGGTTTCCTCTCATCTCTTTCCTTCCTTCTATTTGCTCTGAGGATCTAACTTCCCTGGGCTTCAGTTTTCTCACCTGTATCAGGAAAGGTTGGCCTAAGGACCATCACAGATCTCATTCAGCTGTCATCACTCTGTTTTTCTTCTTATTGGTTGTGGTGGTGGGGTTCTGTATTTACTGTAATGCTATGATTTAAATATATGTGCAAATGTTTCCATTAATACCTAAATAAACCAAAAGTTGGAGAAAAAAAATTTAGATTAAATACAATGAACTTTAGTAAAAAGCTTTTAGCTCTATTGTTTTTAACCATAGACTATTATTAATAAAGAAAATGCATTGTTTTTATTTATTGATATCTTATATTGTATATTTTCTAAACTTCTTAATATTGATAAATATCATGTGCTATTTCATATTAAATATACTTTAAATGTTGGTCCAGAGTATCTATTTGAGATTAACCATCTGCAACAAGAAGTCTTTTGTGTTAATATTTAGTAAATAGAATACTCTTGTAATGAATTAATTTTTGCTGGTTTCTGCAAATGATGACAAAGACATACTGGCTTTTTAGAGTCTTGTTACCATGTAGCTGAAGGACTAGATTAATAAATAAGAGTAAGGAAGCTGTTGTGTTACTTTGCATCTCTTAGGAAACACCATAAATGCATAAATTTGATCCACTTGCCAGAGTCATTGCAGTTTACTTTGAAGTGGTGCAGAAATGCGCGACTGCAGAACGACCTGCCCCACCTTCTTAACGAGCACTTTGCTTTGGCCAGTAGACCTTCTGCAGCCATTGCTGCACATCAGTAAATTTAGCAAAGGACAATTGATTCTCTTGACATTACCTTTCCTTTTAAACTTACTCTTAGATGCTTTTACGCTAGTAACAATTGCTTTTAATTAATAATGACGACTAGCCCTCTAATCAGCTATTCTGTACCTAACAAGTGATTTCGCTAAAGAAACCCAAAACTGAGGTTAAAATAAGAATGGTAGAGGAGGGGACAGAATTTCAGATGCAGACCAAGATCCCATGTTCTTGGGTCACACTGGTGTGTGGCTATTGTTTGAAGGTGCACCAGTCTCTGTGAGACCCCCATCAAGCGTGTTAGCAATCCTGCTTCGGCAGGGGTTACAGCAAAGTGACACATTTAAAGTCACATCTTAGATCTTGAAATCAGGCTTACAGACACCAAAGTCTGAATTTGTTTCCTTGACTTTGTTTTTGCATTCCAAAATGAATGAGGCCACCCTTCACTGCCGAAACGTTATTTCCCAGTGTGAATGATGCAGGAAGTCCTTGAATAAAGCAGTTTTCTTATGACCAGCGTGGTGAGCAAGCTAAGTTTTACACATTCAGGTATATTGAGGAAAGGGATATATTAAACTGTTTATCAAACATTTATTTGGCTCATGTGATAAAATCTTTCTTTCATTTGACAGTTTTTGAATAGAAAATAAAATTTAAACAGGCTGTTCAGCGGAACAGTTTTAAACAAAACTGTCAATTCAGTTTTCAACTTCTAGCCTGCACCTGTGGGACTTTTGAAAACTCTTAATCCTCAGTTCCTTAAAATTTTAAATTAGTTCAATTTGAAAAGGAATGGCTATAGCTTCTTTTGTGGAACATTTCTGTCATTGACGCCGTAGGGAAGCAGTTGACAGCTTTTGAAATTTGCTTTATTTCAGGGTTGGAGTTGCAGAGAAAACTACCCTCGGTGTTGTCCTGTTTCCTGCTTGCACCACGTTACATTGTCACCTCTTTATTGCTTGCAGGCTCTGAGAAACCTGCAGACCCAGCTACTAAGGCTTAGCAGGGTAGGGCCTGTAGAATGGATCCTAACATTGAAACATCTCAACCCTGTGAAATATCAGCATATTCCCATCCAAGTTTCAGCTGCCATTCCAGGCTTTAGGTGAGGGCTCAGAAGGTGGAGGCATTTGCATACTATTCAGGCTATGCATATCATTAGGGCCCCATATCACAGGCTGGTATCAAAGTTGCTAATGCATGACCTGGCCTACACTTAAACTGAATCCCGGACTCTGAAGAGCACTCATGGGGAGGTGCAGTTAAAAGAGTGTCAGTGATTGGAGGCTAATATATGAGCTAAGTTTTGCCCCTTCACTTGTTTGCAAGTGCAGTCTGCATGCCTGTTGTCTCAGATCACTGCAAATCTTGCTTGACCTACTGATCAGGAGCTGGGAGCTGTTGAATCCCACTTAGTCTGACTTGTTACATGTTTGAGTGGAGTTGAGGTTCATTGTTTATGGCGATCTGGCCGGACGAGTGATACCTATACACACAGTTAGTGCACCTCTCATCTACAGGAATAGCTTTTTGGTGATGGGTATAATGTTGGCGGTTTTGACCTGCAGTCCTCAAATAGGTGCTGGTGAAGGTAGAGAATGATGTCCTTTTTTTCAGTGCTTGTGCCTGTGCTAAGAGTGTAATCCATAGTTTTATAGAAGTTTCCCTTTTTATTTGTAGATATAATACTTTGCCAAGCAGAAGAACCTTGAAGAACTCAAGATTAGTCAGCAAGAAAGACGACGTCCACGTCTGCATCATGTGTCTGCGCGCCATCATGAACTATCAGGTGGGCTTGTGCTTCTGATCCTTCAGGAGAATCTGAACTTGGCAGACTCCGGTCTTGTTCTTTTTGGTTTCCTTGTATTATTTCTCTTTGAAGTAAATATGAGGATTTGATGAGATTCTGTTGGAAGAGAAAGGTCTGGTTTATTCTAATGCTCAAGACTTAATTCATTGCCCTCGTATTTGAATTACCTTTAATAATGTCTTTAAAGGGAAGGTGTTTGCCTCCTGCAGTGATACACCTGTCTAGA
Organism: Desmodus rotundus; assembly: GCF_022682495.2. Taxonomy (NCBI): domain Eukaryota; kingdom Metazoa; phylum Chordata; class Mammalia; order Chiroptera; family Phyllostomidae; genus Desmodus; species Desmodus rotundus. The sequence goes on from NC_071388.1 coordinate 142,744,582, forward strand.
TTGCTTGGTAATTGTTCGTGACTCCCTAAGACAGAGTAAGCCTTTGGTTGTGGGCAGTACCGGGAAACCGAATGAACAGACTCACAGGATAGGTGGTCAGTGGTTCTCAAAGGGTCCTGTGGTGAACAGACTAGAAGTTACAATTACTGGCTGCCAGACCTGGTGGGCCCTAATATTTATAAGAAGCACCTGGAGGATTCTGTTTAACAAGTCAGGTCCCTTCTTCAGGTGATTGTGATGTAGGTTTTCTCCAGTCTGAGAAGCACTAGGAGAGAGCAGCAGTGTGTGGGTTGGATTAATCCTAACAGCAAAGTGGAAGTTAGAGTCTGGAATATCTCGGGTGAACTGACGTGGGCAGAGGTATAATTAGATAGCAAACCAGGGTGAGAATTAGAAGAACATAATTCATATGTAAAAGTAGGATTTGCTTTCCACTTATAAGGAGGCTACAGGTGGATCCAAGAAGAAATGGAAAATAAATTCCTGTGTAAAGGGTCCGTAATTGAGTTCAAACACAACGTAATGGTGCTGAATTGAACTTAAGAAGGGAAACATACATTTATTCTTTTTCAGTCATTTAACATTTCTTTGCACATTGTCAGACCCTGTTCTGGGCAAGGGAATAAAGTGTTAAATAAATACCCTAGGGAGCATACTTTCTGTCGAGGGAGACAGATGGTAGCTAAATTGGTGAACTATGTGGTGTTCCAGGTAATGATGATGGCGAAATGAAAGCTAACATGTAAATACTTCCTACAGGTTTAGCGCTTTAAACCCGTTAATTAGGGTAAATCCCGTCATAGTCCTGTGAGACTGGTGCTATTACTCTCCCCATTTTATTGATGAGAGAACTGAGAGACTAGACAGAGAGGTAATTTGCCCAGGATTATATGGCTAATAAGTGGTGGAGCAGATTTGAACCCATGAAGACTGGCTCCTGAGAGCTATTACTAAGTGCTGTAGAAAAATCATTAAGGAATAGAAATAAGAAATGATGAAAACATGTGTTCTGTTTTAAATAGGCTGCCCAGGAAAGTGTCACCAAGAAGATAACATTTAGTAATAACTTAAATGAGGGAACAGGCTAGGGGGTGTTATTGAAGGAAGACTCCAGGCAGAGAGGAGAGCGAGAGCAAAAGCCTTGAGACAGGAATGAGTCTGATGTTCTCAAGGCACAGAAACGAGGGTAGGTTAGCTGGATCAGAATGAGAAAGAGGGAAAACTAGAAGATGAAACCTGAAGCTTAACAGGGCTTCTTGTTTGTGTAGGGCTTTACAAGCCAGTGTGAAAGGACACTGGCGTCAGTATGAGTGAAAAGCTGTTGAAGGGATCTGAGCAAAAGTGTGAGTTGATCTGACACTTGAATTTGTCATGATCGCTCTGGTTTTGGGGTTGGGAGTAACCTTGGGGGGCAAAGACAACAGGGCGTAGACCATTTAGGAGGCTGTTGCTTGAACTTAGGTGAGTGTCGATGGTGGTGTGGACCAGGATTACAGGAGTAGAGATGACGAGAGGTGGCAACATCCTGGTGTGATTTTGATGGCAAAGGCAGCAGCATTGGCTATGTGGTGAGGGCGGCCCCACGGCGTCTTGTCCTGGCACCTGTTGGATGCAGTTGCTGTCTACAAAGATAGGGAGGGCTGCTGCATGAGCAGGTTTGGGACACATGATTAGAAATTCTTTTTGGAGGATGTTAACTATGAGATGTCCGAGGATATCCAAATAGGGACCTTAAATAGGGGTTTAGACATGCCATCTGGAGTTCAAGGCAGAGGTCTGGCTGGAGATACAAATTTGGGAGTTAATTGATGGGATGTGAAGCCAGGTAAGTGAGTGAGATCAACAGGGGTATGCAGAGAAGCCAAGAAGTCCCAGCTAACCATGGGGTGTTCTGTTTAAATGTCAGAGCAATCAGGAGAAACTAGCTAGGGAGACTTAGAAGTAGGCAGGGGGGTAGATGCCATGGACAGGAAAGGTTTCCAGAAGAGCATGCTCACTGTGTCCAGTGCTGCTGCTCTAAGTCATGTAAGGTGAGAGAGGGTTGACTGTGGGCTCCAGCAAAGGGTGGGACATTGGTGATCCTGGCACATGCAGTTTCCCTGGGGTGACTTTGGGAGAGAACAGGGGGAGAGGAATGGGAGTCTGAGTGTTAGAGTTTTGCTGTAAAAGGTGGCAGAGACATGAGGCAGTAGCTGGACACTGGTAGGAGGGTCAAGCTTTTTGGTGGTGGTTATTGTTACTGAGGGTGAGGTAATTTGCATCATGTCTTCATGTTAATGGCAGTGAATCAGAGAGGGAAAAATAAGATAGGGGAGGGGAGAATTGCTGGAGTATACTCTTGAGTACATGAGAGGGAATGGGGTCGAGGAATCAAGTGAAGGTCTTGACCTTAGATTGGAACATGGGAGAGTTTCTCTTTAGGAAGAGGTGAGGAGCTAATCTGCACATCTGTGTGGGAGAGATTCAGGTGATGGTGGAAGCTGCTGGAAGCTTTTTTCTGCTTATACTTTCTCAGTGTCATTGGACATAAGGTCATGAGGTAAGAGGTAAGTTTGGAGGACAAGGAATAATCCTCAACTCAGCAGAATCAAGAGTGATTCTTGAGCCTGTTATTGAACTTACTTCATTTTATAGAAGGATGAGGTAACATGCCTTGGAGCAGCGCAGGCTTTGCTCAGCTTTGGTCCTGCGGGCCGTGGCACAGAGGAGGGACTGGTACAGTGGTTATTCACAGTGGAGTCCCTCTGAAAGCTTAAAAAGATTGCGATGCTAGGGTCCTGTCTCTTCTGGGTGATTTTAATGAGCAGCCAGGATTGAAAATCACTGGGCAGGAGCCTTTTCACCATTTTAATGAAGAGAAACATGGAGTTCATTCATAAAGAATGGAAATATGGTCCCTTAATAGTAGCATCATTCCTGAAAATTTTCTGGGAAGTATGTTTAGAGAATGATGTACTAGAGACATAAATGCATTTATGATGGTAGAAATTATACTAGGTGGAAACGTCAGGTTTTTGTTTTTAATCAACATTGACACTCCCCTAAGTGGACTCCTAATGCTTTGTTTTCTGCACATTAATTACAGTATGGTTTCAACATGGTCATGTCTCACCCACACGCTGTCAACGAGATTGCACTGAGCTTGAACAACAAGAATCCAAGGTAAGCCTGAGTTGTAATGCACAAGTCTAAATCTAACCAGGGAAAGCAGAGGGCTAGGTAACACTTAAGTTAGAGGTCGGAAACTTTCAAGTGTGACTCTTTGAAGTAAGATTGCCATTAGGCTCCTTGGCTGCATACAGCAGCTAAGTTACAGTCTTACATGTGGCAGAGTTGAGCAACCGACAAGTCCAGCTGTTCATTCTTCTCCTTAAGCTTTCATTCATTTTGAGGCCTACTTCTCAGCATCCTTGCAAATGTAGCAAAATTTGGTGGAGAGCATCAGGCTGCCAGGACGCCAGTACTGATACAGCTTAGCTACACCAGGTATTGCCAAAAGCTAACTAAAACCACAAACCCTTGTCCACACTTCACTTGCAATATTTAGATATGTAGCTTTTGTTACCAAACAAAAAAAGAAACACAAACAAACAAAAATACTTGTGTATGCAGATTTCCCTTTATATTCACTTTTCTCTAAAGACCATATATCATTCACATCACAGATCACTTGCAGAAGCCTGTCTTCATTAGCTCGTTTTAGTTATTCTCGTGTGTTGTTTCACATCCTGGTGAGGCATTCTGCACTTGAAGTGTGTTGTTCTCTTTTATCAGTACCTCTGTATAGAACAGGTATCTGAAAACTGTTAATGCAAGTAAAGAAACCTGGTTATAAATTAGATCCTTTCTGATTTGGAATGCAATGCAAACCGTGAAATCCTGTTTACATGTTGATATTATTATTTCAAACTTCCCTGGATTAAAACTTTTGCATCTTTGTGATTGCTTCCTTAGTTTACTACATTCGTAAGTAGTCGAGCTTCTCTGTGTCCCTGCCCTGCCTCCCAGGGAAGTCATGATTCATTTTCCTTAAGATAATCGCATTGTGGTTATCAGATGGGTCTTTGTTTAGAGGTCAGTAGTAGCTTTTAGTCCAGAAAATGGTGAAATACTGAAATCATCTTATGATGAAGAAACAATGCTGTCCTTGACATTGTGTTAGAAAAACTTGGAATGTATCCCTAGGCTCTCCTTCTAAAAATATTTCAGACGGAGTTTTATTTTCTTTCCTTGAGTCACAGAAAATACCCTTGTATTCGTAGAGCTGAAACCCAGCCCCTTTCAGATCTCCTGCAGAGGAAGAAGAAGGGGTGGGAACTTGCACTGCCATGGGGGATTTTTATGGCCCCATGTGCCAATTAGTAGATTTGAAATGTGGGGCATTAATTTCAATTGATTTTGAACTTTCTTGGCAAATGTTGTATCTCTGACTCTAAAACCAGAGACAATTTTTAAACAGTGGTTTGTTTTCTTGAATATTCCCAAGTTTCCTTTTGTCTTTAGCTCACTAATAAAACCTTTTCAGCCATATTGTAGTAAGTCATCTAATGATGGGACTAAAAGACTAATCTTCCCAGAATTAATTTTCATCAGTGAATAATTAGTAACGTAGCGAGAGGGAACATGCCTTCCGCGTTCGCTACCCTAGATGAATCACGTTATAGAAGTAGGTAAAGGCTTAGATACGTAATTTAGTATACCTATATCTGAGTGAAAGTTTAAAAAACGTACATGGACAAATATTTTATTATTGTATTTATCTTGGAATCAAGGAACAACTGATTCATCTTGTCACCTTCACTGATGTGTGGTTTTCCTTTTCTTCTTGTTTTGACAGAACAAAAGCCCTTGTGTTAGAATTGTTGGCGGCCGTTTGTCTTGTCAGAGGCGGGCATGAAATCATTTTATCAGCATTTGACAACTTTAAGGAGGTAGGAGGATCTTTAGTTTTGAAAAGAATCTTCACACAGCATCTTCTATTTGGACATCTTTGAACAGAATGATTTAATCTTTATTCTTGGGTCTAAGTGGTATAATAGTTAACTTCCTAAGACATCAGTGAGGGAGTACTGAACTTAGTCTAAATAGCTTGAATGGGTGCATTAAACTTTCTTTGGTGTGTCATTTCCAAGAAAAGTTAAAAACTGTTTGCAGTACTCTTTTTCTTTGGAGAACATAGGATAACCAATTTCCTAAAAAAATAAAATATTCTTTATCTTTAAAAAAAAAAAAGAAAACAGGTTTTGTTAAATGTATGTAGTTTTCATTATGGGTGATACTTGAGCATATACCGTGTAAGTTCCATGAACTCTTTCCTCATAGTTATTTCCCTCAAATCATATGTATTATCATTACTTTGCTGGATGCTATGAAAAACTTATCAAATGCACGCAGACACTGATTTTAGCAGTGTGATCCTGTTCTAGGAAAACAATAAACCAATGGACACGCATGGCTGAAAATGGAAATTAAATGACTGCAAAAGAAGAAACAGTTACATATGAACAGTATGACGCCAAGGGTTCTGGCCCAAAGTATGGAGACATCAAAGCTGCATAGCCAGTCTAGCCAGTTTCCCCTAGTGGTGGTGTGCAGCGTTGCATGGCCAGGAGCAGTGCCTGTTAGCTGCCCTAGTGCGTGCCCAGCATCTGAGGCTACTCTCAGTGAGACATGGCAGAAGTAGTTGAAGGTACTTGGAGGTTACCATCGGACTCAGCCATGTTGTGCCTTATTCTGGCAGTCCTATTTGATTCCAGATGCTTCTGGATTAAGACCCACGAGAGATTAAAATCCAGATCAGAGGGACTTCCAAACTCTCTCTCATCTTTCCTGGGGGCCTCTGGAGTAGAACCCAGCTAGTACGTATTGAGGACCCACTATATAGGTCAGGGGCTGTGCCAGAAACACACAGGAAATCATTGGACTCTATAAGAATATCTGTGAGACAAATACTAATATCTCCTCTTATAGAAGAATAGACTAAATTCCAGATATATTGTTTGCCACAGTCATATAGCCACATACGGGACAGAGCCAGGGTCAGGATTTGGTGCTCCTTATTCTGAACTTCGTTTCAGGTGGTCTTGGGGCCCAGTTCTGTGTGAATCTCCTGAGGGAAAGCATGAGTTAGACAGGACTTTGGAGCGCCACTCCCCCAGCCCTGCCTCCCGTGAACATATCACGCAGCATATCTTTTTCATACTAGAAGCACTTACTACACAGTTGTCAGTGGCCCTTGTTATAATATGAACTGTAGAACAAGCATCTGATTATGCTGTGGGTCCAGTTATGTCTGGAAGTTATAATTGCATAGAATCAGTGGTAATTAAAGTCAGTCAGTCGTGAGATGAATGTTAATTTTCTTTTGTCGTAGGTAAACTAGAGTGTTTTTCTCATGTGTATAGGTACACAAATACTTGGAGAAGTGAGTTTTGTCTAGCTGGTGTTAGCGCTGTGTGTGACTTAGGCATTTCGGGCGAGTGCAGTGTGTACTTAGTTAAAAAATCTAACTGGCTCGTCGTGATAAGAACTAATTAATTTTGACTTTGAATTTTTAGAGCTTTAACTAAAATCTTCCTCATTTCTGTAATTGCTTATGAGTAATAGTGGGTGTTTAAGTTCTGATTCTCCTCAGGCAGGAATTTGCATCTGGGAAAAACTCTACCACGTGGGAGAAGGGACCAGCACACAGCTGGTTCTGTGTGTGTGACAGGCCTGCACTGACCTTGGGCTGTGGGGACCGTGTGGACAGACCTGGCAGAGGGACTGTTCCCACGGCCATGTGCATGAGGGCAGGGCGGCCCTGAGGAATGGTGTTCTCATGGACGGGCCTCAAGGGCATCGACCTGTTTACCTGTTCAGTCTTAGGGTGGAAAAGTGTTTTTGTAAAAAAATGTAACGCCACTCACAGCCCAGAGTCTTTCAAACCCCTGTCTTTTTTCTTTTTCTCTCATCTTTATGTGAGTAGATCTAATTTTTCTTGAGCATCACAGTGAAGGGTGTATTCTTTAATCTTTTAGCCAAAATGTCATTGGAATCTTTTGGGTTTAGGGTGGTTTGGGAACCAGCTGTTCCTGATTAGGGAAAGTTGTCCTATGATCTCAGATGCCTGTGCAAATAGGGTTTTGGTCAGTGAGTAATACCTATTGAGCTGCCGCTGGCAGAGAGAGTACCATTCCAGGTACCAAGATACCAGGCAGTAGGGCCAAAGAGCAGTCTGCCCGCAAGAAGATTGTTTTTGAAGCCTTTTATTCCATTTAGTAAATTAAGATTCCATCCATCTCCTTAAGAAGGATGGAAGGGTAATTCCTGTTTGTGCAGTGGAGAGTGGGGTATGGTGGTTGTGGGGCTCCATATCAGCCATGAGCATTTATTTTTTGCATAAAGTAGTATGCATTGGAGTAGCCGGACCCTTTGGGCTTTGGTCACTGGTAAAGCACAGCCGAGCACACTGCTGTGACATGCCTCGGCTGCTGGAAAAAAAGACCACGCATGTTGTATACATTAGCAGGATCCCCCTGCCCATTTCTTCAGCAAATAAATCTGTTCTGTCCTATTTGACCACCACTCTTTAATTCAGATATAAATTGAAGGAAGGTATCTTTTACCTCTTGATAGATTTATATCTATGATTACATAATTCTCATATTTCAGTTAATACTCAGAATCCCAGCAACTTTGGCTTTCTTATACTTTTTTTCTTTTTGCAAAGAATCTTGCTGCATGTCTTATATCCGAAGTACATGTTTTAGGAAAATAGAGAGCGCTTCCAATTTAATGATATCTGATGGTGGTAAGAACATTAAACCAAGGACTTACTTTCAGTGGTCTAGGGGTTGGGGCCTAAGACTGAGTGAGCACCTCAATGTATATGATTGTAAATGAGTTCTAATTACATAAATTCTGATGGCAAACTTGTACAACCATGGTTTATGACATAACTGACAATGTGAGTATAGTAGTGAGCAGACGAAAACTAAACTTGTAAATCAACCATTATTCTCCTTGAATTCTGTGGTCTTAAAAAATGTTTTTTCCAGCACTAGCCAGTGGCTCAGTTAGTTGGAGCACAGTCCTATACACCAAAATGTGGGTTTGATTCCCAGTCAGGGCACACACCTAGGTGGTGGGTTCAGTCCCCTAGTTGGGGTGTACAACTGATTGATGTTTCTCACATCAATGTCTGTCTCTCTCTCCCCCTTCCTCTCCCTCTAAAAATCAATAAACATATCCTTGGGTGTGAGGATTTAAAAAATTGTCTTTTCAATTGGAATCAATGCATCTGGTTTTGACGTTGAAACACATCTTTATGAAAATCTATGGTCCTGAGATGAGGACAAGGAGTCATGTTTTTTCTTACTGGCTGACTTAGCCATGTGGAGGGACATCTTCCCACCTTCCCTAAATTGATACTTTTTTAGTCGCATGGCAACTAGATATTTTTGAGCGTTTGGTCTACCAGACAGAAGAAAAAGCCATTTGGAAATAAAGGTAATTCTTTTGGCATTTGCATTAGTTCAGGGTCTGGTTTGCAAGAAGCAGAAACTGACTCCACCATGCAGAGGAAGGGTTGACTGGAAGGTTGTTGAGAAGTGCACAGAGTGGACAAGGAGCCTCAAGAGACAGGCCTGGAAAATGGGAAGGTGCTCCTAAAACGTGACTCTCACGCTGCGCCCTCGCAGCCTAGCCACCATAAACTCTATTTGGGGGTCTGGTCATACTTCTGTCTCAAATAGCATGGGCCATAGCTAGCAATTTTCTGGGTCATAAAACTGTACTTACTGGTTAAGGACATCAGCTAGCCCCACTAGAGGGTCATAAACACTGTATTTAATGCAGTTTCCTTAGGAACCTTCTCCTAGACCTGATCTCCTCAATTTTTCTTGGACTTCCTACTTTTTTCCAGTGTGTTCTTTGATATATCTGAAGTTGCCTTTATGAGTCTCCAAAACTGGCACCACTCCCCCTCCCCCAGAAAAAAAGCGCTCCCATTTGAAATCAAAGGGAAAAAGTACCGAGGCCCCGTAGACTCGGCAACAGAATAGCCTTGGCAACAGAATAGCCTCCTATGACAGTAATAAAACCCTCTGAGGGCTTTGAGCTACCAGCTCCCCCAGGCTGCTGGGAGGTGCACCTGGAATTCATCAGGATTCCAGATCGATTATAACTGTGTTCTCATCTGCTTCCAACATGACAGCATCTGGCTTTAACAAATCAGTCTGAGGCCTGAGTTGGGTTATTAAAGGCCCAACTCCTTCCCACGTTTGGCCTGCTGGTACAGATAGATGGGGCCTTGTGAATGAGTCACTCAAGGCCACCAGCTCTCTTGTGCGGGACACTCTTGGCAGTATCCATTATTTTCCCTCTTGCTAGAAGGCTTCCTAAGAAAGCTGATGCGGTTTAGCTCCTGGGCATCTGAAAGCACTTGTATGCTACACATTATTAAGTTGATTTAAGAAAGCCTGTCAAGTTTTATTTACAGTGGACCAAATTGGGCAGGAAGGAGAGCAGACATTTTGGTGTCCTTCCAGCATCCCTCTGAGTTTATCCCCATCTAATCCAACCTCTTGAACGTTTGCAGGTGTAAGATTATAAATCCAGCACAAGACCGTCCGATAATTCCTTCAGTGGTAAAATTTTTAACATGGAGAGAAGGGTACTTTTTTTTTTTAGTTTCATTGAACTATGAGCAGTGTATCAAACCTCAGACTATGGGAGCTGCAGTTCTAGAGCCTGTGTGTATGTCACCATATCAGACCAGAATTAGAGTAAACTGATTCACTAAGACTCTGCTGTTGCCAGTCCCTCTTCCTAGGATCAGGAAGCAAAGTCACAGGAATGATTTTTCTGGACTGTTTATTAACTGTTGCTGTTATGGTTTGTGCATAATAAATAACCCCAAACTTAGTTTTATTCGACTCATACACTCTGTGGGTCAGGAAGTCATGCTGGGCAGGGCAGAGGTGATTGTCCTGTTCCAACATGCCGAGGGCCTCATCAGGGGAGATCTGATTGACTAGAGGCAGGACTTCATTCAAAGGCTTCCCCACTCCTCTTTCTAGTTTCTAGGCTGTGATGATTCAAAAGCTCATTGGAGCCTGTCAGCTGCGGGGCCTCCACGTAGAACTCCGTGTGGCTGGAGCTTCTCATAGCCGATAGCTGGCTTCCCAGAGGTGTGAACAGGAAAGAGCATCGGGACAGCAGGCATTTAGAGGGACAGAGGTCGCAACATGTCTTCTGAGCTAGTCTCAGAAGTCGTTGCTGTCACTTCCGCTGTATTCTGTTGGTTACAAGTGACTCACTAAGGTCAACCCAGATGCAAAGGGGAAGGTTATGACCTCACTTCTTGATGGTGGAGTGTAAGGGTAGGAGAGACTGCTGTGGTTATTTTTGGAAAATACAATTCACCTCAGTAACTTTTGGAGAAACACTACTATATCTCTAGTTGTTCCTCTGTTTTCTTTCTCTTCTTCACTCTTGGTTTCTCCTCAGGACCGAAAGCTTTATAAACTTTTTCATTGGAGGTAGAAAGAAATGGTTCCTACTTCCTTTGAGCCAGTGTACTATGGGCAAACTATTTTGAGAGCTTTTCTAGAGGAGAAAGGAGCTGTTTACATAGGATTCCAGATCCCCTGGTAATGAACTAGTTACTTCTTTAGCAACTGTGTCTTTACTGTCTAATAAGGAAGTTATGAAGCATGATCCAAGACCAGCCATTCTTATGGAAAAGCAGCTTGGGTGGCTTGTAAGTTGGGTGAGGTGGAGTCTCTGGGGATCTCCAAGGTGGGTCAAAAAGTGTTAGCCAGGTTGATGGACTCTTAGATACCTCTATAGTCTGTGGGTCCTGTGGGAAGAGGACCCAGAAAAGGGACACTGGCCTCTGCTTGCCTTGATGCCAGACACCTCAGCCTTCCCCTGCATGCTACTGGTGCCCCTCAAGCCACCACCCCATACCCAGAGCCCAGAGGGAGTGAGTCTGAGTAGGTGAGTCAGTGTAAGGGTTCTTTAAGAGGAACTGCTTGGGGCTCCAGAAGTTTCTTCCATCAACTCAATCCCTGCAGGTTTTTGCAGCCAGAAGTTGTGAGGATTCATCTTCCTGGCACTGGAACCCTGGGCTGGGAGGGCAGGTGTGGGGCTTGGACTCCACGCTCCCAGGATGTCCATCCTAAATTTTTATCTACCATATGTGGGTGAGGGACCAGCCTGTTCCATGTCTTCTCCTGCCTGCTAGTCTGGATGGATGAGGTTTCTTTAATTCCATAGTTGTCAGACTTCCATTCAAGTCAATATCTGTAAATCCTGAGTGATGGTTGTTCTGTTTTTCAGTTGTAATTTTGCTGTGGTTGTGCGAAGAGGCGAGCCATGTCTGCCTACGCTGCCATCTTAACCGGAAGTCTTGTGATGTCATTTTAGTGCAACTCACTACAGCTTCTTGGACCTTAGTTTACCTGAATCTGCAGTCTTAAAGGGAGCAGGGTCTGGGAAGAGAAAAGGTGTGCCAGGGATTTAGGGGCAGTTCAGGAAAAAACCTCACTGCTTATTCCAGAGTCTTCATATTGCTATGTAGCCTAAGGGTAGCAGAGAGCAGCAGGAGCGATGTATTCCCCAGTCTTCTCCAGGCATTGGCTGTTTAAATAGACTCTCTTGGTGGGTAAAAAAATGGCTGTTATATTTTGCTCCCAAAGTCAGTTGGCAGTGAGTTCACCATGAGGTCACTTTGACAGAGCAGGGTGTGGTCAGAGTCTGCGATTTGCTTCAGAAATTTTGCCATTCATATTTCTCATTCCTTGGGCCTTTCCTTTCACTGACAGTTACTGGCTCCCTCAGCTGCTGTATTCATTCACTTGTAACGTCTTCAGGACTTTCCTTTGATGTGGGCCGGGGGGAGCTTAAAAATAAGAAAAGATAGGAAAGAGGAAGTGCAAGAGGACAGTGGGAGCTGGGACAGACGAGATTCTTGTGGTAACTGGCGGACATTTGTAGAGAATGCCTTGCTTTCAACCTGACTTTAATTAGACCCTCCCTTTTCTCCACAAGTCTGAGTGCAATTTTTTACAACAGGGAGCCTATTTTTTTCTATTTATTTGCTCCAGCCACTTAAAAAAAACAGGGTGTTGCTTCCTTGTTATTTTTACTCATGTAAAAATGCCATTTCTAAAACATTTGCCAACTGTAAGGCAGTTGGCATATGTGTCCTTATTTCATATTTTGGGAAGATGGCAATGAAAGATATCGATAAAAAGTTGAGTGCTGTGTGTTGCTTTAAGACCCTTTGGAATCTGAAACAGGCTGGCACAGGCCACTAAACATGGACCTTTCCCTTGGGAAGTGTTTCCCCGACAATAAGATGCTGGTATGGTTGTAAGGTGCATAAGGGCGGTGGTGCGAAGTGCACACTGTGAGTTGCTACGGAACTGGAGTCAGAACTCTTACAGCTTCGGCAATATCATCACCAACTCCCAAAATCATTAGAATAATGGGAGTTTTCCGTTCCCAGTCGGGATTCAGCAGCCATTCTGGAATTTATTCCTGCAGAGCAGTGTTAAAGGTCTCTTTTAGGGTCACCTGGGTTTCTTTTTCCTGTAGGAAAGCACTGCTTCCCTGTTCTCTTCCTCCCCCGCACTCCTCCTGAATTGAATAGTAAGGATCATTTTTAGAAGTCAGTATCTTGGGATGTAAGTATACTTTAGTGTTCTTTATTTGTTCATTTTTAAGTAAAAATAGAAATCATTGTTTGAAAATGTCAAATAATTATGGATTATAGGTTATTTTAGTGGTCATTAAGTCAAGTGCTAAGCAGTGGCCTAGCCCCAGACCCTGGGCTTTATTAACCATCTTATTAAGTAAGCGTCTAGGTTCAAATAGGAAAATGCTTATGCTAGATATGTTAACCAGGAAGAAAAGATAAATCATATATATGTCATGTGTACATATGTGTGTGTGAATATATATTATATGTGTGTACATATTTTGAGTAACAGCATAAAGTTGTACTTTGGCATAATAACAAGCACTGAAGGGAGACAAATGAAAGGGTTTGAAGTGGCAGAGTTGCTTCTATTTTGTGTGTGTGTTTATTTCTGCTGCATGTAGTGTTTAGGGAGTAACATTATGTCTCACATGGCTGAATGTCCCCACTGTGTGGAGTTAGATTTTTCCTTCTAGTAGCATGTCATATGACTAGCTTCCTCTCGTCTTTTCTAAAGATGCCCAGTTATCTTTGTGTAACGTGTCTCCAGAAATAAAGGCACTGAGCATTACTACCTTTTCTCCAGACCTAATTAACAAAATCAAAATTCTTTAGAACTTCTAAGGAGTGGTTGAGAAAATACATTTCTTACCGTGGAAAAAGCACTGTTCTAAGACCAGGAGAGTTTGACAGAAAATAAAAGGCATGATTTTTGGCCCCCAAAAGTTTCTATCTTCTTGAGAAAGACAGGACTGACTTTAATACATACTTACTTAAGGACCAAATGTCTGCTAAGCCTAACAATAAGAAGACAGTAACTCAAAACTTTAAGAATTGTGCTTATGTTTATGTTTTTATTCCCTATTATAATTTAAACTAAAGTTTTAGGTGTTATTGCCAATGAATATGCTTGTTGAGCTTGATTTCCTGTTTGAGTCAGGTTCAGATTTTATTTGAATTTTAAATACTTATAAAACATAAGCACATTTTTATTTATTTGGGCTTTGTAGTCAATACATAAGGGTTTGTTTGGTTGGTTTATTTTAAACTAGAAAACAATCATCTTCAGAAAGAAAACATGAGCAGAGTTCATGAATCTATTTTACTTTAGGTTTTAAACATTAGCCAGTGAAGTTGTTATGGCATGTGTACAGAAAAGGCTTAAACATACATAGAAATAGTGAGGACACCGTTACTGCTTGCTCAGTGTCAATAGGGTAGTGTGTATTCCTTCAGTTCTGAGATGCACCCTATGAAGTGGGGATGAGGAGAGAGAAGTTCAGAGTAAAGAGGCCTACTGACATAATTAGTCAGTGGCAACCCTGGGATTTTTACACAGACCTGTTTACCTCCAAGGCTCATCATCTACCTCATATAACACATTATCACACACCAAACACTTTCTACACATGCTCATACTCTCCTTCAATTTTCTGCCAAAAAGCAGACCAGTTGGAGCAGTTATAGATTGGGTAGATTATTGGAGTGTTTGAAGTTACTAGTAAAATTCAGGACAAAGTGTGCTGCTTTTTAAGGCCCAAAGAGAAAGGATAGGTCTTGAGCAACATTATGAAAGAAGGAAGAGACGCGATGTGGTTGGTGGAGGGAAGTCTGGGGACAGAAGAAGAGATTGGCATGAAATCTGTCTCAGAGCAGGTAAGTCAGAATAAATGTGCTGGCTGGTGAGGGAAAACATCCGACTGGGACCCGTGTTCAGAAGCAAGCATGGCAGGCGGCAAGCATGATGCCGCTGCTGAGAAAGTTAATAGTGGGGAGATTCGAAACCTGTGATGAAACAGTCTCAACCAGAAGATAGATAAAAGGAGGAGGGAAACCCTGTCCGGGTAACTCAGTTGGTTAGAGCATTGTCCCAAAAAGCCAAGGTTGTGGGTTCGATGCCCAGTCAGGGCACATAAAGACTCAACCAGTGAATATATAAATAAGTGGAACAACAAGTCGATGTGTCCGTCTGTCTGTCTGTCTCTCTCTTTCTCACTCTAAGAGGGGAAAGAAAAAGGCAAAGGGAAGTAACTAGTAAAGTACTTTGCAGTTTATAAAGCACCTTTATATCTATTCCATTTGATTCTGTGGAAATCTAAGATAGACACTTTATGTAATTACAGTACATTTATGCTCTGCGTAAAATACGTTAGAGGAAAGAGTTGTTGGAGTTTAGAAGATAGCTATTTCAGGTCTGAAATGACTGGGCCCTAGACCAAGTTTGTGGCCATGACAGTGGATGTGAATTCACAAACTTGAAGAAAAGTCAGCAAGAATTGGGACAATCTACTGAATATGGGGACTGACATGAGAGGAGAATGAGAATCTATTCGATTAGTATACATTTAATTAGAAGGAAAGTAGCACAACCCTGATGAGCAAATATGAGAATTTTCTCAGGTGAAGGAAATAAGCTTTGCTTTTATTGAATTCATATGTTTTTAGTGATGGTGAAATACCTAACATCAGATTTTTAGTTCTGAAGACCTGAATGAGAGAACAGGCTTAAACAGAGGTGATTAGTGAGTGTGTGTGTGTGTGCGCGCGCGCGTGTGTGATTCAAATAGAAAAGGGGATTTTAACTAAGAAGATGAACTCACAGGGCACCAGTCTAGAAGAAGAGTAAGGAGGCCTGGCTAGAATGGGCTAGAAGGACGCTCGGAAGGGACTAGCACAGAACACAAAGGAAAGTCAAGAGCATGAGAGGATACCAGGAGGGTCTGGTGTCTTGTGTACAAGTTCCTGCTTTAGGTGGTGAGTTAGACAAATGGTCTCTCTATGTCTATTCCAAGTCTACAGTTTTATGTTGCTGTATAAGATTTTGTTTACACATGCCTGTGTGCATGCCATGTTTTAGGCATATGTATTCAAATAGTTACATCTGAAAAGAGTTAAGTGCTTCTTTGGCTGCAGCTATAAAAACCAGGTACCTATATAATAGAGTGATAGGTATAAAAATTTACAAACAAGGACAAAAAGTAACGTGTCCAAGGCTAGTTGGTAGGGTAGTAACAAGTTTAAAATGACAGTAGATCACTGTGATTTTAGACTGCATTGTGACTTTAGTTCCTAGTTCTATTTTATAACTGTCCAGAAATGGCCGTATCGTCTCTAAACCCAAGTCTCGTTTTAAAAATCTTCAGTGTGCCAAAGGAGCTTGCTGCCTCCACAACTAGAAAGTGCTGGGCACACTGTCGGGACCTGCCACTAGTAAGGGCCTTCCTGTGAAAGTGTCCCTGGCTTGAGCAATGTTTGAAAGACTGAGTTACCGAGTTGTTATTTGGGTTGTTCACTTCCCAGCTCCTCCATCAGACCCACACCCCAGACCCTGGTCTGGTCACTGCAGTTCAGCGCCATTCTTTCTCCCTTCGCCACGGTGGTGCCTGTGGCTCCGGCCCAGCTCTTTCATTCTATATCTCAATCTGCCACAGGTATACAGTCATACTTAGTTTTCACTCACAATGGTTGATGGAAGTACACAGGAGGAGAAAATGGCTCAGCAGCTCCCAATTATGGTCAACAGTCACTGTCGGTCACCCTTCATCACACTGTTGAGCTCCGACAGAACTTCCCCCCGCAGCTCTGCGTCACTGGAGAGTGGAAATGGCCAGTCGTGGTAACATGAGCTATGGCTCTGTTTTGTTTGAGCGGTGTGGTTTTGGCGGTGGAAAACTAGGGCCCGTTTCCCACCAGTAGATGTACGAGCAACACTTGTGGTACCCCAGATTTACTGGTACACCACTAAGAACAACACTGAATTTTTCGTTTTGAAGTATTTTCCAGGAATAGGTGTAAAACTAGGAGACAGTGTACTCTATGTGGTAGGTATAGAGGATGTGTTTAGTCCCTTGGTAAAAGATAATCATCTTTGTGTTGTTTGTGTGTGTGTTCTTGGTTTATGATATTAAGGGGGTCAGGCATTCCAGGATATGTCTGTTTATTTGGGTGAATTCACTGAGTCTGATTCTTCCTGAATTTTGAGAAACACATATAATGTAGACCACATGGGAGCGAACTGTTTCTGTATTTCTCTCATATTTTTGCTTGGAGTCTAACATTCACTTAGCTTTAAGAAAAGAATATCTAGCCTTATAATGAGCTTCCCTGTGACTGAGGTGGGCACATCCCAGAGACAGCCAGAGAGCAGTTAGGGACTGCTCCTTTCCAAGCTGGTTAAATGCCAAGGATTGTCCTTGGTCTTGTTACACATAAGAACAGAAGGGGGGTCTTTTTTTTCCTACCCTGTAAATTGTTAGAGGGCTTCTTTCTGTGTAGGGAAACCTGGTCTGTCTCTGAATGGTGTGACTTCGTCTTGGTGGAGAGACGGCATATATAGTTGGTCTTTATATGGTGTGCTTGACTCCCCAAAGATCTTCCAAGAAATTTTACTAGTGGAAATCCATTTATTTGCTTCTCACATTTTGGGTTTTAAGAATTTGTCATCTTTGTAAGATAAAGAGGGGGTTAATCTAGTAGTTCTCAAACCTTTGGCCTCAGAACCCCTTTATACACTCTTGAAAATTACTGAGGGCCCCCCCACAAAGATTTTGTTTATGCAGGTTATGTATTGTTGTTTACCATAGTAGAAATTAAAGCAAAATTTTGATAAGTTTATTTTGTTAACAGTAACACAATAAACTCATTGTACGTTAATGTTAACTGTTTATATAAAAATTATCTGTTTTCTGAAACTAAAATTAAAAAAATCAGTGAGAATAGTGCCTTAGTCATCTTGGGCTGGCATAACAAAACACCATGCCCCGTGTGGTTTAAATAATGGAAATTTATTTTCTCGGGCATGGAGGCTGGTGGTTGGGTTCTCTTCCGGGCCTGCAGGTGGCTGCCTTCTCACTGCGTGCTCAGAAGGCCTCCCCCTGTGTGTGTGTGTGTGTGTAGAGATCCCTCATTCTCCTCTTTTTCTTTTTTGTTGAATTTATTGGGGTGACATTGGTTAATAAAAGTATATAGGTCTCAGGGGCCTTCTTTCTCTTCTTAAAAGCCTGTCAATCTCATTAGATAAGAACCCAACCCTTATGACCTCATTTAGCCTTAATTACTTCCTAAAAGCCCTATTTCCAAATGGGCTTAAAATTGTGAATACACAATTCAGTCCATAACAGTGACATTGTGTTATATTTTTATACATATTTTAAAGTCTAGCTTAACAGAAGATAGCTGCGTGCTCATAGCTCATAGCTCCTTCTGCATTCAGTCACTTGTGTTGCTTTGGCTGAAGTGATTGAAGGAAGTCCAGCTCCACACAAGTACATAACTGGAAAGGAAGTATTTTAACAGTATTTTCAGGTAATAGTGGATATTCTTTTTGATACTATACTATACAAATGCAGGACAGGTAATACTTTCTTAAAGATTAGTTGCAAAGTGGAATTTGAAACCCTATTAGTGAACTTCTTGTATTCTGCTAGCAGAGCCACCTGGCGAGGGCTGTATTCTGGAACACTAATATTATTTGCCTACCTTGCATCTTGAATGAATGCATAATTTTATAACATGCAGTGATCACTTGGAAAATATTGATTTGCCAAACTGTCCAGATATTCTAAATATTGATACATTTTATAATGCAATATTTTTAAAAAGTTTATTTATTATTACCACCAATGTCATCAGATTAATCTTTTAATATAGCCAAGCTGTCAAGCTCATAGTGGATACAAATTTTCTAAAAATCTCATTTTTGCCAGAAAGCTCACTTTTTGTCATTGGAAACAAATTATTGTCAACAGTTTTCCTCAAAGAAGAATGCTCACTTCATTTTTTTAAGAAAACAGTTGCCAAATATATATACATATAAAAATGAAGGTCTGTCAGGGAAAAATCCAGCTATTGTTAATATAACAAGAATGGTTTGTGTGACATCAATGTAATTTGGCAGCTAAGGAAAGTGGATTGGAATGCACATGTGTGAACAATGATGACTTCATTATACTAGTCAGTAGGGTGATAGATGCCATTGAGTGAGCATGTGTACTGTGTGGCTGTCACATTCACAATGACTGAACAAGTAGAACAATGAATCTGCATCACATGTTGCATTAAGCTTGAACATTCCTCTGTGGAAACTATTGGGATGATTCAGAAGGCCACAGCTGTGGGGAACTGGTGATTGGCAGCTTCATCACGACAACGTGCCCGCTCATGCATCACGTCTCGTGCAGAGTTGTTTGCTGAAACATCGAATCACCCAGGTGACTTAGCCCTGCTACAGCCCAGATTTGGTGCCCTGCGACTTCTGGATTTTCCCCAAACTCAAATCACCTTTGAAAGGGGAGAGATTCAGACTGTTGATGAGATTCAGGAAAATATGATGGGACAGCTGATGACGACTGGGAGAACTGTGTGAGGTCCCAAGGTGCCTACTTTGAAGGGCACTGAGGCGTTATTGTCCTATGTACACTGTTTCTTGTACCTTGTACCTTCTTAATAAATGCCTCTCTTTCACAGGACATGGCTGGGTACTTTCTGGACAATCCTTGTATGTGTAAATAACTGTAATTTGCCAGTCATTCTTTTAAATAGGTGTGAAAAAGTGGCTAGTTCATCTGGCAACTAGAATAATCACAGAAGTGCTTGTCCTCTGACAACATATGTTAATACGCTGCAGAAGTGCTTCATGCTTCCCATCATAGAATATGAAAATGCATATTCAAGGGTGGTTGATACCCTTGAATTTTTATTACGTCATCAAAGGTATTCTTGAGTGAAACTGGCTTTTTTTTAAACTGGGAATGCACGGCTATGATGAATACAGCGATCGGTCACTGGTGTAATTTGGTGTCACTGCCTTGATTTGTGCTAAGACGTCAGCAATTTCATTCGTCCACCATTGCTTTTGTTCCACCAATACAAGTGTCAGCTCGGTGAAATAGTCTGGCAACATCTAAGTGTTATTGTCAAAACAGTTTTGACCTCACAAGTTCTGTACAAGGGCCTCAGGGGCCCACTGTGTTCGCAGACCGCACTTTCAGAACTGCTGCCCAAATTCATTGTCCGCTGTCGTCTTGGCCTGGGAGGAAGTGGTTATGTGTAGCTCAGAACAAGGCCCTCCTGATTAAGACCCAGAATTTGAGCAGAGCACAGGAGAGAGGAGAGGAGATGTGAACTGAGAGGAGAGAACCATGGCACAAAGTTCAGGCATTTTTCTGTTTGTGGAACGATCTTTACAAAGAGTCCTTGCCTTCAAGGGCTCTGAATTCATAGCACGTCTTTGTTCAGTTTATTTTGATTTGTTGTGATTCAGGATGATGTGAGCATGGGTTGACATCTGTCCCCTGAGCAGGACCCCAGTTCTGTTGGTGAAAATGCCACAGGTTGTAAACAACTCCTACCATGTGCTATTGCTATGGGTTAGTGAACATGTGATGGCCACCATAAATGTGTCATTGTGTCCCGTCTCTTGCTTTGCTTGACCATATTGAGTTTGTTCAAAGGATGAAGCCATGAGGAGAAATGAATGAAATAAAGGCCTTCTAAGTTTGAGGGATCTGACTATAAGCTGTCTCAGAGATACCTGAAGGCCTGAGTTATTTCGTTCTGTGCTAGCTGTTGAAATAACTGTCTCCCATTGAAATTAAGAACAAACTGACAGTAACCAGAGGGGGTTGGGGATGGAAATAACAAGGGAAAGAAGGGAAATGGCCGTGAATAAACATGTATAAAGGACGCGTGGACAAAGCCGAAGGGGAGTAGGATTGAGGGTGGGAGGTGGGGGTGGGTGGGGCAGGGGAAAGTGGTGGTGGGAAAATGGAGACAACTGTATTTGAACATTAATAAAAAAATGATTAAAAAAATAAAAGTAAATAAATGTCTCCACTGAAGAACTAGAAGGTACTTTGACTTTCCTGTAGGAATGGAAGCCTGAAAGAATCTGTATGTGTCCTTACTAATGACCAAGAGATATGAGTCTTACATCGAGGCCAAAGAGATTAAAGTCATATATTAGGGATATTTCTGAAGGGTGTCATTTATGAAGAATTGTATTTTGGAGCTGTATTCTCTAGAATTTAATGAAGGTCATCTTTTTTCTTTTAAGGGAGTTATAAAAATGTATTTCTCATTTAAGGTGTGGTGTGTCAACAGGTCATCCTTTGGGGATTTCATAGCCTTTTGCTTCTACATCAGGATTCCTTGTTCAGTACAGGAAAATATGTGCACAGAAAGTAAAACAGTCATCTGGATGCTTCGTGCGCCTGGTGCCAAACATCTGGATATTTGGAAACATCTGGAAAAGTGACTGGTATTTTCAAAGGGTGTTTAACATTATGTGGATGAAACCTCTGGCTCATAATCAGATAACCAATCCAAGATTGATATAAATACTTTACTAATTTATGAGGAAGGAGGGTTGAATTGTAAGTTGTAGAATACACTCAGTTGTTTAGCTCTCATTACCTTTTATTTCAGTGGAGTGAGTTAAGGGCGTTCTGTCGTAGAATGCTTCCATTTGATGAACATTTCCACCGTCAAATCCCAAGGAGACAGCAGAACCAGCAACAGGTTGGAGTGATCTGCTCCTGTCACGGGAGCCGTTTCGTTTCAGATCATGAAACAGCTAGTCCCCCCGGGGAAGAAGATAATAGGCCCTGGACAACCTCGGAACACCTCCGCAGGGTGATTGTGGGCCAGCTGTCGTGGCGTCAGGAGCCCTCAGACTGCTGGTGCTCTCGATAGAGGCTAAACGATGCTCTTCGCCCAGGACTCACTGTGAAATAACTGTTTACTTCATGCAGCTCTGAAAAGAAAACAGAACTTTTATTCCTGGGCAGCCCCCCGAGAAGGGCAGTCTAATCAGTCATAATAGACTGTGCCTCTAAAACGGCGCCTTCCTGCAGGGAGCCCTGCGGATCACAGGGGCCTATTGTGAGAAGAGAAAAAGAAGGTATTGAGGCAGGCGCCAGGCAACAGGGCAAGGAGGAAACACTTAAGCAAGGGGCCTTTTAATTTTTATATAACCAACCCAGAAGCATATATTATAGCCCCCTCCTAAGAGTCAGGCCTCAGGCTGGCTGCAGACTTTGTGTGGTGTCCTGGGACCTATTGCTGGGGGAAGCCAAAGACAGTGACTGACCTTGAAGGGGGACAGGGAAGCGGCTGAAGGCCGGCAGCCTGTTGTTCATTTCAACATCTGGCTAGCAAGATAGTACTCTCTATTTATTACAAGGCTTTTGTAAAACCATCTTGTCTCTACTTTTAGCCTTTAGGGAAACCACCTCCCAACCGCTGCCCACCTTTAGAGATGCTTTAAATGACCATTCCTTTGGCATCTGGGGCCCCAGATTTATTTAAAGGGTTTGGGACAGAGTTCAGAAATGTCCTTCACAGATGTTAGAGAATAGAGTTGAGCTGTTTTTTTTGGCAGAAGCTGTGCTTTTGCTCTAGTCTTGCCTGAAGTGAAAATGTATCTTGCTTTGTCCTGGGCGGGGCCCACTTTATCTGGACAGGGCAGGGTTTATCTGCTGTGCGGGGACCAGCAAGCCAGATGCTGTGAGTTAGCACTTTGGCTTTGTGTTCGGTGCAGAGGGCCTGCATCGCCAAGTGCATCTCTCTCAACTCGATTTGTGTAGAGCTGCTAGGCCTGGCAGTTTGGGAGTATCGTGTTATATTGCCAGGCCTAGATTAGAACTTTAGAGTTTCAAGATACAGAGTGAGGGAATTTTTTCAAGCTTTTATTAGCAATGGAAACCTTCAATGAAACTTTCTTTTTCCAAGAGAAATCTCACTAGGAAACTCATGTAATCAAGCAGAGCTGGATAAATGAGTATAGAAGTCCCAAGAACCTTTCTTACTTGTGCTTTTCCTCTCCCTGCCAAGCCCTCATTCTTGGAACTTCCAAAGCGTTCCTCTGTAACCCGAATGGCTTCCTAGAGCAGGCCATGAAAACTGAGGATATAATCTCAGGCTCTCAAATTAAGGGATGTGAAACCGAAGCCCAGGGAGGTTCCCTGAGTTACCCAGGATCACTGTGGGGTAGTGGCAGAGCCATGACTTACAGCCCTGGTTTTATGGTCCCCTGTGAATACTCCACAGTCCCGTTTCTGCCCTCACCACTCCTCCCCCCCTCCATCAAAGTTAGAGCTTAAAGGCAGAGAGGTCCAGCTGTATTAGGACCGCAGGGGGAGGGGAAGGGGCTGCTGTGTTGGCCGATGGAGGTCTGCTGCAGGATCCTGGCCTGAGCGTTTTTACTTGACAGTGTTAATCAGGGCCGGTGAACTCTTCACATGAGTGTGATATATAAATGGTTTATAAAAGAAGATGCCTCTTAAGTTTATACTAGTAAACATGAGCTTAAAGTATAGTATCTGCTTTTCCAGGACACATGCTTTTATTTTCTGCTTTTAAGTGCTGCTTCGCTTAATTTCTGGTAGCCCTGGCTGCTGGAGTGGAAGTCTGATCCCTGACGGAGTGGCCCGACACACAGAGCGCTCCTCTTCGGTCTGCTGAGTCTCTGGAATCTACCGCCTGCCTCTCCTGCTCCAGGGCTATTTGGTATTGATACAAGAAATCAGTTGTAAAGCTAGTGGGGGATTGTGAAATACCAGTGAATGTGAAACTCCAGAAATGATAAATTTTAGTTGCCATAATGCAATAGTTTTTGTTTTTTGCTTTTTTTGTTTGTTTGTTTTTAACCGGGAAGTTTTCAGATCATATATTGTCTGGCCTTCGTTGGAAGTTATATGCAGCAGCATATAGAATGCAATGAAATAGACGTGCAGATACATACTCTGGCTCTTATGTCCATTTTGATAAAGGCCTTGAGAACATCCCCAGTGTGTGGGTTCTGAAAACAACTGAGACTCAGTAGTTCATTCCTTTCATCCTCACCGGTTTTCTAAACTGCGGCCAGTTTCAAAGGAAAGCAGCAGCACATTCAGCACGTCCTGTGTGAGCCCAGCGTGTGGGGATGGTCCAGATGTGAGCTCTGTGGGCCTCGACCACTTTCTTTCCATGTGGACATGACTTCCCCGCCTCCCCCAAGCATATCTTGCCATTTCCTGTGGGATTTGGTGTGCACTTGTTTAATGATTGCTCACCTGGTACAGAAACACATGCGAATCTGGGGTGCATGCTTCCTTTCCTTGAGCAGGAATGAAGGGGCCGCTTGGGTCTCTGCTGTTCCTGTGAAAAGTGTCCGAGATACCACCCCGAATCCTTCAGTGGAGACGGCAGCAGAGCAGCGAGCCGGCTGTCTGCCTTCCTGGGCTGGGCTTGACGGAGCTGGGGAGGGGCCCTTCTAGTTCCTGCAGTGGGTGAGCAGAGTGGGCACTCAGACCCTTCTTTTAAGGTTTCCCGAACCTGGCATCTGTGTTGGCAGAATATTGTGCATTTGGGTTCTTTTCACCAAGTTCACAGCAGCTGGAAATTGGAAGATACTTACATCTATTTTTTGGTGAAGATTAAAGGTATTTTTCTGTTTCATAACACATGTTCTCAGCATGGATTTGTTGACAGAATGAACGATTTCTAAAGAAATGTGTATATATATTTAAAACCCTTCAGTAGTGTCTCTTTTACTCCTCCCTACCAGACTGGTACAATGATTTCGGGGATCTTCTCCCAGCATGAAGTTAATCTGATGTTGCTTGTTCTGGATTTGATGCTGCCTCGTTTTGTTCACAGGCTACTAGTAGTTTATTTGGTTGTTGCCCTCATATGCTTTCCTCAGTGGTGTAATTTTTGTTTCTCTAACGCCCTGGACACAATTCCTGATTATTTGGGAATTAGCTTCGTCATCATTGTAGCTATGCACGCTCAGTGGGCCAATCCCTGATACTTTCCTATGATACCCAGTTACAGTAAGTATGTTTCTTCATTTGTGTTGTTAAATTCCAGCTTGAGTGGAGAGTTCATGACCCAGCTCTCCAGTTCACAGTTGGTAGTCCAAAAGGCTGAGGACTCAGGCTGGGTGGCTCAGCTGGTTGGAGCATTGTCCCGTATACCTAAAGGTCACAGGTTTGCTCCCATCAAGGCACACGCCTAGGTCGAGGGTTCCGTCCCTGGTTGGGGCATGTATGGGAGGCAACCAATCCAATCAATGTTTCTCCTCCCACCTCCCGCCCTTCTCTCTAAAATCAATAAACATATCCTTGAGTAAGTGTTTTAAAAAAAGGCTGAAGGTTTAATCAGCTAGTCCTGCAATTTTCAACCTTTTTCATCTCATGACACACATAAACAAATTATAAAATTCTGTGGCACACCCAAAAGTATAATTTTTGCCAATACAACAATAAAAAATAGGTGTAATTGTGATTCATTCACAGCGGACAGCTATTGTGTGGTCTGTTGTCATTTCTTTATTTGACAACCTAAGGGAAAAGAGGTCAGTGCCCCTGACTAAATAGTCAGGTATTACATGTTGTTACAAATTCTTGGGGCACACCAGTTGAAAATCACTGAGCTAGTCTGATACTGTATAAGCTACTGTTTCCCAAGTGCTGGTCTGTCCTTTTTTAAAGCACAGTTTCCTAGGTATGTCTGTGGAGGTTCTCACTCAGGATGTCTTGATTTAGACCCCAGGATTCTGCTGTTTTTAGAAGTTCAGGGAAGATTCTGGTGTGTGGACGTCAACTGTATGCATGATATAATGACTGTGGCTTTTAATAATGTTTTTCATCTCTGTTGGCATCTCAAATAATTTTGGAATGCTTTATTGCTTCAAATGGAATGTATTTATCTGAACATTCTGGGGGGAGGAACATCAGTCTTGCAGTTGGGGACCTGGGTCTAGCCTCAGTGTGAACTTCCATGAGGTCGGAGATACTTGGTGTGTCTGGGTGTCAGTCTCCTTCATACTTCCCGGATTTCTGACGTGCTTGAATTTAAGGGCTTTGCCTGTCATTTGGAAGGAATTGTAGTCATCGTTACTGTTCACTGATGGGCACTGCCTGGTCTGGTTCGGTGAGTGCCCAGCCACTCAGACAAGACATTAAAGACAGCCTGTTTCTCAGGAGAGCAGGCAGCCAGATCCAAGACCATCTCTATTCCTTTCTCTTGCCGGTGCCACCCTCCCAGAACAGACTGAAATAAAGCATTATCCTGGGTAGCAAGTTCTTTGTTGAGGTTTCTCTTACAGAAAATTCAAGTTGTAAGTCTAACTTTTTCTCTACCAAGCTGGGGCAGTTTTCACCTACTGGGCCCTTGGTGCCAGCTAGGGACTCTCGTGACTTTGGGCGCAAGATGTGGCTGAAGTCGTAGTTTAGGAAGCCGATCTTGCACTGCCTCACCCGCTTCAATAAACCTTTTGTTTCCCGGAACTTACTGCTGGAAAGGGACGGAACAAGTTATCCTCTTAAAACTCCAGTGCTCAGCCTTTGCAGAGCATCAAAGTGTACGAGCCCGTGCTGCCCCAGCCCCACTGGGCCTGCCGAGTCAGGCTGTCTGGGGCGGGGTCGGACGTGTGTGTTCCCAAACTTTCTGTGTTGTGTCTTATGCACTAAAATTACTTCATTAGGTTATACATGATAACAACATTTTAATCTGGTTTTCAAGGAATTTCAATACAAAATCGGTAAGATTTAGCATGTCTGGTTAAAAAGTACTTCTATAAAAAGAAAAACTCTGGTGATTTTTTTTTTTTTAACCACAAGCAACATTCTGGGATTCTGAATACAGGTTAATAAAGTTGTGGGACGTGCAAAGATAACCATGAAAGAAGAACACATTTGATATGGGTTTCAAAATATCAACAGAACATATGAAGGGAACCAAGGATCAGCGTGGATCCTGGCTCGTGATGCTATTTGTGAGTTAACTAGCTTGGAAGAAAAGTAAATAGTATGTGAGAGGGAAAAAAATAGAAATTCTGGAAATGATTATTAATGCTGAAATTTCTGCGTCTAATTTTGGAATGCTTATGTCTGGAGTTTCACATCCACAATGAAAATGTGTGTTTCAGGTTTGTGGAGAAAAACAGCGCTTCGAGAAGCTGATGGAACATTTCAGGAATGAAGACAATAACATAGATTTTATGGTGAGCTATTTTAGTACCACATTTAATAAAACAAACTCAATTTCAGCACTTTTTCCTAAATCCACTGATATTTTTATATATTACACATACATATGTATGAACGTTACAAAGGACAGGAAGTTGAGCATAGCATGCTATGGGTCCAGTCTAGACTGTCCCTCTTAATCTGTGTTTTCCCTTCATGGCATTTAAGTCCAGTTGTGTTTATTCCACACTCACTACGGTATAGGCCACAAGTACTGATTGTTTGCAGCACATCAAAGGCGAGTCCGTGCACTTGGGAAAGGGGAGTTAACGTGTGGTGCGTGTGCCTGCGCTTGCCAACCGTAGCTGCCAGTGGCGCTGCGTGAGAATCCTGTCGGCAGGAAGTAAGAATCTTGACCAGCTTTGCCTTTTACGTGACCCGCCCGTGGCCTTCTCCAGACAACATTCGCACAGACTGGGGTGCTGTGGTTTGTGGAGTTGCCTGTGTGCCTCCTCCACGTCAGCATACAGCAGTGATTCTCCCTTTCCCTCTCGATCTCTTTCCCGCTCCAGTGGTTCTGTGAAGGCACAGTTACACTGTAGATCCCCTTACAGGGTAAATCCCAGGCAACCACGTGGGGTTCAGCCGCAGGACTATATCATCTTCCCAAACGAACAGCAAAAGGAGTACGAGCACTTCTGATTTCATACACCTAAGCTTAATCCTGGACTGAAGGTGGACTCCGCTAAAGAGAATTCCCTGAGACAGATGACCCTCGAGTGCACCCAAGTTGGCAGGCTTTCTCTGACCTCACCCAGGAGACGTGCGGAGCTTCCGCACCTGGGAGACCCTCACCTGGGCTCACTCTCCCAGGTCACCCCAGTCAGGTCTTACGCTGCCCACTCTTCTAAAACCCTGGCTTAGGCCGCCAGCCAGAGTTTCCATTTGAATTGCCTCACTGACTAACATATGAAACACAGCTCTGCAGATTTCTAACCTTTTTATGTAAAACATTATTTTCTGGGTCCTCAAATTTAATATGCAGCATGGCCCTTAGCCCTTTCCAGAATCCGTGAGAAAGATGAAATCTTTCATACAGAAGGCGTTCTGTTCCATAAAGCATATGTATGTATGCTTTTTAAAAGGTAAAATATGAATGTGAAACAAGGAATACTTTACACTGACTTTTTAATTCTTGCTATTAGGAGTTTTTTGGGGGGGTGTTTATGGCTGTTTGCACTGATGATAAATATGTGAAGACCTTATGCCCCGGCTCACCTTACTAGTTTCTGTTCTCGGCCTCATAAGGGAAACTTGTTTCTTCAAGCTGGGGCTGCAGACTGGAGGCTCCCAGGCTGAAGCCAACCTGTGGGCTTGTGAGTTAATCCACCAGTGATGTCCTTCCACAAAAGAACTTGGAAGTTGTGCATAAAAGTACAGATTTCTGGTTTTCTTAAGCTTAAAATTTTTCGTAAGACTATAGGCCCCTGTTCTTGCAGAATATCAGCGGCAGGAGCCACGTAGCCCCTCTTCCCTTAGTCTGAAGATACACTCCCAGTCCATCACTCGCCATTCCCCATTGTGTTGCGCATGGCCACCTCCCTCATTTATCATGCGTGCAGGATCTCTCTGTTGTTTGAGTTTCTGCTAAAATTATAACTACAAGTCCTTTCAAACGCCTGCACTGTTTACAGACAGGGCATATTTGCTATGAGTACACTTATTCATACAGACGTGCACTGCGGAACCTTATTTAGAGGCTGCCGGCCCACGAGTAGTGCGTGCTCGATTCTCGTGTCACCTAGCAAATAGCTGCCTCTCAGGCATGTTGTAAAGCTCCACAGATCATTTAGACCTGCTTTCAGAAGAGAGGTGGAAAGATGCCAAAATCCTACCATATTTTTCTTCCAGAAAATAAGGCTTTTCATAAACTGCAATTAAGGGGCATAACCTCCCAAACAACTTATTCCTTATAAAATGTAAATTCCTCTAACATAGCACAAAGTCTTTTTATGTACTTTTTGGTGGACAGAAGAAAACAAGAAAGTGACCAAATCTTTTTTGGCTTATTTACCCATAGCACCTGCAGCACCTTTTTAGTAAGGTGCCATAGCACCTCCTTGTCACCTGGAGGATCGACACATCTTCCAGGGATATCCAGTATGTAGTGTACTCAGGGAAGAGTCTAATGTGATAAAAATAATTTTAGAAAGATAAAGGAGAAACGGGTGGGGGAGAATGAGGTGATTTTCAGAGTGAGCTTGAATCTGGTACCACAGTCATTTTGCCTCCTTGCAGTAGGCTCTGTTTAACTGCAGAGGAAACACATTAGTGAGATGTTTTCACAAGAAATAAATTGACTACCACTGTTACAAGCAAAATAGATCTGTTGAACTCTGAGCTGTTTTACCAAACTGGGGACTGCTTTTCTCTGTGGGCCACTGATGCAGTTGTGGGTAGAAAGCAGTAAATCCAAGGCTTCTGTGAAATGGAAACAAGTTGATTATTTAAAATGGAAAGACAGGCCCTGGCCAGGTAGCTCACTTGGTTAGAGTGTTGTCCCGATACGCCAAGGTTGTGGGTTGCATCTCCAGTCAGGGCACATGCAAGAAGCAACCAATGAATGCCTACAGAAGCAGAAAAACAAATTGATGTTTCTCATTCCCTTCTTCTCTCTCTAAAATCAATCAGTAAAACATAATAAAAATGGAAAGGTGGGTCAGAGATCCTGAAATGAACCTGTTGGTATGGTGGGGCCCACAGTGAGATTTTAGAAGGGATTATAATAAAATCACCTGTGCTTATAGGAGATTTGAATGTTTTATAATAACTTTTATATTTTCTACAATATATCTGTAATAACTTACATAGTTTATTCTACATACCTATAAGAATTTTAATGGCTCTACTGAGATATAATTCACATACTCTCCAGTTTACCCATCTAAACTATATGAATCAACATATTTTTAGTATATTTGTAAGGCTGTGCAGTCCTCATGGAAGTCTAATTTAGAAAATTTTGTCTCGGCCCCCCCCCACCCCGGGGAATCCTTATACCCGTTAGCAGTCACTCCCCATTTTTTCCCATGCCCAGCTCTAGGCAACTACTGACCTACTTTCTGTCTCTGTAGATTTGCCTCTTCTGGGTATTTCATATGAATAGAGTTATATACGTCATCTTTTGTGACTTTCTTCACTTGCAGCGTGTTCAAGTTCATCCATGTTGTGGCACATATCAGTACTTCATTCCTTTTTATTGTTGCATAATATTCCACAGCATGGATGTATCACAGTTTTTTAATCTGTCAGTTGATGGACATTGCCCCCCCCCTTCGGTTATTATGAGTAATGGTGCTGTGAACATTTGTGTACAAGTTTTTATGTGGGTGTGTATTTCCATTCCTCTTGGGTGTATACACCTAAGAATGAGATTGCTGGGCTGTTGTAAGGGCCTGTTGGACTTCTCGCGGTGGCCGCACTGTTTCCTCTCCCCACCAGCAATGGATGAGTGTTCCAACTTCTCCATGTTCTCATCAACACTTACTCTTTCTTTTTGATTAAAGCCAATCTGGTGGACATGAAGTGGTATCTCATCATGGTATCTATATGACTTTTTAATTTAAAAAAAATATATAAAATATTTTTAAAGACCCAATGAAATGAGGGAAAGAGACATTGGTAAATGAGCTTAGATTTATGTGATTGAAAGCATTCATTGTGGTTAAACTGAGCAAACAAGTCTGGAGCACATCTAACCTGTTGGCGATTTCATTTCAGGTGGCCTCCATGCAGTTTATTAATATTGTAGTCCATTCAGTAGAAGATATGAATTTCAGAGTTCACCTCCAATATGAATTTACCAAGTTAGGCCTGGATGAATACTTGGATGTAAGTATAAGTTGAAAGCTTTGGCTCTAATGTAAGACCTGATTTATTGCCTACCTACCCTCAAAGATACTCTTCCATAGTGACTAAGGAACACGTAAAGCTCTACGCCGTCAACTTAGTGTGCTGCTGGTTAAAAGGAGCCGATCCGAGTGATGCACTCTGCCAGAGAGGCTGGATGCTTGCAGACCTCCTGGGACCTCAGGCTGTCCTCTGCGGGCTGTCTTTTAGTGCTCAAGTCAGATGACTTCTTGTAGCCTGGCCACAGCTTTCCTCTGCTTTTGAGCTTGTCTGGGTCAAGTCTCAGTGCACCCTTCATTTGGGCTGTTGGGCAGTTCGCATTCTTGGCTACTCTGGGGAGCCTGACTGGGCGGGGCAAGGCAAACCCAGACTGCTGTAGACTTACGAATAATTGCTTAGCACGTAAAAAAAATAACGAGGAAATGAACACTAGAGACTTCCTTGTGTAGTTGTTAAATTCTGCTTAAAATGTTTATGGCTTTAGAAGTTCTGCTTGTAGTTCTTGGGAAAAGGAGGTTAAAGTTTCTCTTTCTCTTGCTCCCTTGCAGAAGTGCTCAGCCAGTTCCCTGATGTTCTTCAGCTTAGACACAGAAAGTTGATGTGATGATTCTAAGGACTTGAGTAGCTCTGTGTGCACAGGATGTACCCTTCTCCTTTCACTCTTTGGCAGTTAGATTTTCCATTCTCTATAAGAATGGTTCATTTGACCTTGGAAGATCACTAGTGAGTTCAGGGGCCTGTCTTCCTTAGGGGTGAAGCCAGGGAATCACACATCTGTCCCCTCGGTTTATTGTTAGGTAGAATCACAGAATTGGTTACTCTGGAGCTTGTGTTCTTCCTTCTCAGACCAGCTAGGCTACTCTTGGATAGACTGGCCTAACGCTGTCTAAAGACTGCTCAGGGAGAGGCGTGATGGATTTCCATTAAAGAGTTGTTTGAATTGTTTCCCCATTTACAGGCCCGCTAGTATCTTTGACAGGATGTTGTACTGAAAGGCGTTTTTCTGCTTTGAGACCAAGGTTTGTCTATCCTCTTTCCTCACATGCTGTGAGAGTAGCAGTATTTGAGCAGAGTTTGGGTGTCTAGCTCCCTAAGGGTGTTCTGGGGTCAGTTTTGCAATGGCCACACAGAGCTCGCTTCAGTCTCCAGGCACAGGGAGTAACATACTAGCACCTGTTGTTCATTGTGAATCCGTGAAAAGTCCTTCTAAACTTCTCCGTTGTCTTTTCTAGACTTTGCCCTTGCTCAGAGATCTTTTTCATTTCTTACTCACAAACTAAAGTGGAGCATACTCTCTTCAGAGCAAGCTCAGTTGTAGGTTAGACCTAGGAGAAAATTTGTTTTCCTGAGAATTTATATAAAGTAGAATTCCTCATAAAAATTTAAGACTTTTTCAAAACTCTCTATTTCTTCAACTTCCTGGTTGTTGGTTCTGGACCCTGAAAAATAGAAGTCATTAGAAGAATGATATTATAAGCATGTAATATATAAATGCTTCATTAGTCCACAAAATCAGCCTTGTTGCCCTAGCCAGTGTGGCTGGGTTGGTTGGAGCATTGTCCTGTAAACCAAAAGGTTGCGGGTTTGATTCCCGGTCAGGGCACATACTTAGGTCGAGGGTTTGTTTCCATCCTAGGTGCATACAGGAGGCAACCAATTAATGTTTCTCTTTCTCCTCCTCTTCCTCTCTCTCTAAAAAGCAATAAAAAAATGTTCTCAGGTAAGGATTAAAACAAAGAAAACAAACAAACAAACAAAACCCCAGCCTTGTTAAGGAGCTGTTGGTTTGTTCTCTAAGGGTTATTGGCATCATGCATGTGCCAGATACTACTCTAGCTACTTACCTGCTTCTCAGGGAAAGCCATACTTAGGTCACATCTGAGGAAGACTCACTGGTTTATCTGACCTCTAATTTCACCTTAGAGTTAGTTGACTTCCTTTGGAATGCCTGGCCCTGGAATGCACACAATGGGGGGAAGCTTCCTGATCTGTGCTTTGGGGAACCCTGAGCTCCTTGTGTTGGGACATTGTCTTAGGGAAGTAATTGTGGAGGGGTGGTTTCTAGCAATTTGTGCTAAAATAAGCCCCAAGGCTAATATACTCTGTCAGTGCCTCCCCTGCCTCCCACCTAACCCTTCCCTGTAACCCTTTCCCCATCTAGAACTACCATCACTGTCTAGGCAAGTGACCACCCACTCCTATCTCTTCTCCTACACAGATACCCCTCAAGTTTTATGTCACCTCTGACTGTTGTTCCCCTTCAAAGCTGATTTTAATTTCTGTTTTCCTGATTTCACCTGTATCAAAATGTTTTAGGTTGGAATATAAGTGGATACTTGGGGAATATATGCACAGGAAGGATTAGGGAGGAAATGCGTGTGTATTTGGGAGAGGGTGTTTGCCGGAAAGTAATCTGATGGTGCCCTCTTAGGTGGTTACTCCCTAATTCTCTTCAGGAGGATGATGCATCAAACCCTCCCTTGGAAAAGGCTAGACTATTTGGAACAAATTAAAATATGTAGGCTGTTGGGTAATTGTGTTCTATTGATGTTTTCACAGATACGCTAACACCGCCTTCTCTCACACTTTGATTTTTAGAAGCTGAAACACACTGAGAGTGACAAGCTGCAGGTGCAGATTCAGGCTTACCTGGACAACGTATTTGACGTGGGAGCTCTGCTGGAGGATGCTGAAACCAAGAATGCAGCCTTGGAAAGGGTGGAAGAGCTGGAAGAAAACATCTCTCATGTAACTACTTCTCAGAAAAGGGAAAAAATGTCTGTGTTTCAACTTGGGTGTAAAGCAGAATAAGCATCAGCTCTTGTGACAGGAAATGAAAGGGCATGTGGGGATGAGCTGGGACTTGGGATAGAGGGCTAGCAGAAGCCATACTGGGTTCTTGCAAAGAAGGCTGGTGCGTTACTGCAAACTAAGTGGAACCCGTGGCCTTGCCTTAGTTCACCTGCTCAGCGTCTGCCGAACCCAGATTCCTCTGCCAGCTTTGTTTTCAGCACAGAGAGTTACATGATTGGCATTACCCAGAGGGAAGTACAACTCAGATGAGTGAATCTGGCCCAAGGCAACTAGGTATCTCCTGAATGAGAAATCTTCTACCAAAGGTGTCCCCACAAGCCCTTGGACAGGGGGTCTGGTGGCTTCATGACGCATGTCTTCACATTCCAGCCTGGTGGCTTCTCCAGTTCTAAATACATTCTTTTCAACGAGAAGCATTTTCAAAGGAATTAGCGAGCTTTCCCGTATAACCTCCTCTTTCGAGCAGTGTCCTCTGAGTGCAATGTTCACTCTGTGTCAGGGAAGGGGCTTGTTTTCCTTTGAGGGGGCTTCCTTGCCACAGACCCAGTTGAGAATGAGTCCAAAGGTCTTTTGAGGTTATTCACTTGTTCATCCATTCAACTAATATTGTAATATTGCAAGTGTGAACAGAAAAAACAGTACTGCTTAGAAACCCAAGCATTGTGAGGACTGGAGTCTTTTAATGGATCCTGAGTGACAGTGAGTGGTCTTTTTTTGGAGGGATATTATTTTCCCCTTTGAACATTTATTTTCCTCCACGTTTTCTTAGTTGCTAGTATTACATGCATTTACTGTCCTTTACCTTTTCCCATCAGTCTGTAGATGGGCATCTCCGTGGTTCCTGGTTAAGCCACCTTGCCAAAATTCTTCCCTTTGAAATGCTACCGTGAGGTCTACACCCAGGTGACAGGTGCTTGGGAAGAGCATTCACAGGCTGGTGTTTCTTCCCTTAGAAGATTTGTATTATTTTCTGAATATGATGAATGTAAATCTCTACTCTCCCCTCTCCCTGCCTCCCTGATTTTCTTCACTTGTGATCTTTTTCAGTGGGCTGTAAGAAATCAGAAGCTGCTTAGTTCTAGAGCCTTTTGTGAAAAGTAACTCTTTAGCACATGGCTCACCCTGTCCTCCGCTTGAGGCCTCGGCCAGCATTGCATGACCACCCTTCCGTAACCCACTTTTGTAGCGGCCACCTGCTCACTTGAACCTCCCCTCTAAAATGACTTCTATTATCTGGGTAGTTTGGATCAAAACAAGCAGTAGTATTTTTTTCAGTTGGTTACCTATGATAACAGAGCCAAGTTTTCTGGATCAACAGTTTTCAAAGACTTTTGCCTAATGGCCCTTCTTAGGGAAGGAAAGGTGCACTTCTCTCTTCCCTCACCCGTTGTTCTCCAGCCCCAGCTGAAATGGAGAGAGACACACTGTATATGTGGAAACACTAAGGAATTAGCTGTATGGGTTTTATTAAGGATCACTTATAGATGAATTCACTCTAGAAACAGATATGTATCCGGAACCATATTATAAATACTAACATTTCTGGAAAACAACCGGTGGAACACACGCAAAAACCCTATGGTCTTTGAGCTCTGCTTTCTGAGAATGGAGAACCTGATCAGAATGATCCTGTTGTGACCCAGCTTCCTTTTGAAAACTTTACAGTTGTCGGAAAAACTGCAAGACACAGAGAATGAAGCCATGTCCAAGATCGTGGAACTGGAAAAGCAGCTCATGCAGAGGAACAAGGAGCTGGATGTTGTTCGAGTGAGTGTGATGATGACAGCCAGCCCAGATGGGCATTGCGGGGAGTGTGCTCCAGCTTCAGTCTAGTGGTGCCTTCATGTCAGAGGAATGCACTGATGTAGCGTGTTTACTGGAACCATTTCAGAGGTGATACTCCAAAGAAAAGTACACGTAGTTATGGTCTGCGTACACATGTGCGTGCAATCAAATACTTGGGGTTCGCTATGTTCTTATCACAGATTTGGGGAGCAATAATATTTTCCCATCTGGACAAGTCAGAGTTCATTATGTGGATCACCTATTTCACTGGAAATAAAAACACAGCACAGATTTAATTCACGCCACCTATTTATTTTTAATAGAACTTAGATTTCTTTGTTTGCTTTGCTTCTACTTGAAACCAGATTTTGGTGGTTGCCATGGAAATGGTGAAATCACAACGTAGGTGAGACCTAATGGCATTCACCAAAAGAAAGAAAGAAAAAAGAAAAAAGGCAAAGCAAAACCAGTCCATTTTTATTATCAGATAATCGCAGCTATTTTTTTTGGCATTAGTATTGTTTTACCTTACACACTAGGTATTTATGGAGTCCCATCCGTGTGTTGAGAATTGTACGGAACATAAAATCACTAAAATGCCTGGAAGGCTTTCAGGCAAATGGCTTGCCTTTACACCACCGTTAATGAAATGGCACATTTTGTGCGATGGTTATCATGTCTGCGTGTGTTGCTTGATATTCTGACATGTCCTACAGTTAACTCTAGGAAATTTATTTTCTGGCACACCATCGAGGCAAAGTTGTAGCATATGGACTCAATTCAAGTTCAGCATCTCAGATTATTAATAATAGACAGGGTGTGAAGAATGTTTCCCTGCCTGCTGGAGGTTTGTGGTGAGAGATCCCATGTCCAAGGCCCAGCAAGTAAGTTCCATAAAAATCCTTTCACTGGAACCTCTGTGGGCCCCTTATAAAAGGAACCAGGACGGCCTTTGAATTGAAAATTGTAACTTCTTTGTTTTCTGCTAAAACCTAGACAGAAATAAGTACTTGGTGGAGGGAAGCTGTGGCCTGTGGTGTTAACTGCATTACCAAAGGGAAAGTGCTGCAGCAATTGCTGTCCGGAGCTCGGTCCAGGGAACACTGTGAAGGCCAGAGGAGTCCATTCGGGAGCAGTCAGCCCCTGGCTTCTCCGCATTAGATTATTCCATGCTTTGCAGATTTTTAAACCCACTCTGACTTCTGTCCAAGTCTGATTTAGGGCCCTTTTTGTCCACTGTTAGCTGATATGTGTCTAAGAGTTAAAATGAATTTTAAAATTAGTGAAAGGAAAACATGCTACGCCACCAGAATCTCCCCAGGATGCTCAAAGTCAGCTATAAAACTATTTTGGGGTCATCTCTGCCTTGTTCTCTCCACCTGCGGGGAAGACCAAGTCAGCTGCCCTTACTGATGGGAAGAACCGCAGTGACAACAGGAGTTGCTAACATACATTGCACGCAGTACCAGGGAACAAATGATAATGAATGGGACTTGATAGGTTCTGGCTGAGTTCCGTAGAATTCCAATATATGAGTATCCTTTTTCTATTTTTTTTTTTTTTTTTGGTTATTTTTCTTTATCCTCAGTTTGCCAGTCTGACGGTAAGAGGCATGCATGTCATGCGAAGACAAACTCTTGACCATGGACTCTTTTGCAGGAAATCTACAAAGATGCAAATACCCAGGTTCACACGTTAAGGAAAATGGTCAAAGAAAAAGAAGAAGCTATTCAAAGACAGTCTACCCTGGAAAAAAAGATTCACGAACTGGAGAAACAAGGGACCATTAAAATTCAGAAGAAAGGGGATGGGGACATCTCCATACTGCCAGTCGTGGCTTCTGGCACATTGTCCACGGGGACAGAAGTGGCAGTGGGTAACTTTGTGGGACCAGTAACAGGGGCTGCCTCCTCGGGACCCTTGCCCCCGCCTCCCCCACCACTACCTCTGTTGTCAGACGCACCTGAAGCAGGTAAGAAGCCTTGGCAGGAGAGCTGAGGGGGTATTGGGGTGTTTGTATTTATTTGTGTGTGACCCACTGCCATTTATGTCCTTCGCTGTTGTTGGCATGATCTTTTACTTAACTGATTTTAAGAACTTCTTACATTTTGAGACTGAGGTTATGAATCTTCATTTCACATGTGTTGCAGGATATTCCTTATTGACAAATTTTAGTCTTTGGAACAGGGTGTGTTTTCTGATGCTTTGTGTGCACATGACAGACACGTCACAGGGAAAACCATTCTCCTAGTTTCAAAGTCAATTTGTTTCTTTTCTTTTGCTAGTGCAAAATGGTCCAGTAACACCACCTATGCCACCCCCTCCTCCTCCTCCTCCCCCGCCCCCTCCCCCCCCTCCCCTGCCTCCACCACTGCCGGGTCCTGCAGCTGAGACCATACCAGCTCCTCCTTTACCACCACCCCTCCCTCCTTCTGCACCCCCGCTGCCTGGGACTTCGTCACCCACGGTGGTTTTCAACTCAGGATTAGCAGGTAAGAGCACAGAATTAAGACTCAGGTATTTGTGTAATAAATATTCATTTGTTTTGCCTCTGGAGGGTTAAAGCCATTCTTTTGAAGTCCAAGTCTTTTGAAATTACATGTATCTCCTCTTAGTATAAGAACCATCCTGCTAATATACAGGGGAAATTGTCGTGCACAGAAGGCATTTTTGTCTGAGTACATTTGTCACTCTCTCCCTAGCAGGAAGTTCTGGTCTCACACTGTCTTAGCACCGTCTAGAAAAGGGAAGAGAGACAAGTTCCTTCTCAGGGATCGGTGCATTTTCACGGGGTCAGCAAACACTTCTGGACCTCTGTTATAGTCAAAGCTCTTGACACAAAGTGATTCTGGTGCTTGTGGCTCTTCTTACCTTGCAGGTATTTGCAGTATCACCTAAAAATGGGGAAAGTGCCTTTTTGTGCAGTTGTCACACGTGGACTTGCAGACATTTCTTCTGAGCATTTGCGACATCAGAATTCACTGTAGTACAATCAAATTTTAAGGCAAAGTATTGCCATCAGCAGTATCTCCATGCCTTGAAATGCTTACATATTATACATGTTGTCTTCCTGCTAACCGGGAAAAATGCAGCATCCTTACCCCACCAGAAATAAGACAGGGTGGGTGTGGGCAAGAAGAAGACAATTGCTCTAATGCCTTGAGCAGTATAAGTTCTTATTTTAACTCAATGAATGTTCACTCTTCTCTGAAACACTGCAAGCCATTTTCCTGGCCATGGAGTGTTCTCCTGGCATTTGGAATTGCTCTGAGCTGTGCCGCGCTGTCCCTGGGACACTGGGCAGTCTTGCTTCCTCATCCACTGCAGTCCCTGGCAAGGTCTCTCATTTCTGCTGAAGACCCGCCCTTCTAACACTCATCATTTCCAAGGCTGCGGTCATTCTCAGAGCCCGTTGCCCCAGCGGTCTTGGCTGTAAAGATTTCTGAGTCTCCGTCCCGTGGAGTGTCCCACCACAGCCTCCCCAGCCTCCCGCAGGACTGATCCATCCTGGGTGACCGCAGCCCTTTGGGCACCAGAAGGCTACCCGCAGCAGACTCATCTCTCATCAGATCCACGGTGTTTACCCCCACCCCAACTTCCGTAAAACTGTCAGTCACACACGGGGTGCCTGTTCAAATTAATGTTCACAGTAGACCAGTGACTTGTTTTAGCCTTACAGGGTCTCACCTCTACCTCTTTCTTCTAGAACTTTTATTGCTTCTGAAGGGTAAAAATTGAAAGTGTGTCATTGTGGAACCGTTGGCCTTTGGAATATAAACAAACAAGTAAACCTCCTAACCAGCCTCAGGAATCTGCCCCATGGACAGACTGTTCTCAGCGACTGAGTGTGGAACCGGTCACCACCATGTGCACCAGGCTCGCCGCTCAGGCTTGGCCCCTGAGCCGCACGCCACAAGAGGTGGCTGCTGTGGGGTCTCTCCCGTGGCCCCGCGCCCTTTCTCTCTGGCAGCACCTCACGTGTGCTGCAGCCTCCACACGCACTCACCTGAGCTCTAGCCTGGAACTCAGGCCTGCCGCGGCAGAGCGGCAGAGCCGCCAGGCTGAGAGGTGTAGGTCCAGGTCCCTTCTGAATGGGTCTCGTCCTCCCTGGTTAATTTTTTTGCCTGCTTAATTTTAACAATTTATTGATCCTATTGCTTCCCGCAGTTTTGTGGTGTGGAACTCTGTTCCGTGGACTCTACCCACTGCCCCCTTTAAAGTTGGTATGATTGAAACTTGGCCCCTTTGTGTCCTGTGCAATTTAGAGAACTGTAAGTGGGACTGAAGAAACTCCTCTTTAGTGCTGTAAGTGCCCTTTAAATAATTACAGGATGTTCTCTTTTACAAGACATAAGGATTGTAAGATCCCTTATGAGTGTTGGTAGCTTGACATGGGACCATTTCTACAAGGCCTTTAATCTCTTTTCATGACTCATCTTTAACTTGGCCGTTAATGCTCAGTGGTTCTAGCCCATGTTGTGGGATGTTTTGCCAGTGTGTTCAGTAGCTGTGTCTGTCTCTGTCTCTCTCTCTCTCTCTCTCTCTCGGGAACCAAGATGCCAGACAGACTCAAGCTGTCCCAGCAGAGGTAGAGCTGAGATGATATGCCAAGGGCTCCTGGGCATATCATCAGAAACCAGAAACCTGTGACATCACTAGGTCCCTGGATCTGCAGGCAAAAGGATATCTGTCCCTTCAACAGGCAGTGAGCAAGTGTGTTCTTGGTGGCCAGACTGTGGCCAGGAAGAGGTCCCCTAAATTTACTTAGCTGACTTGCCTTTGCATTTCACAGAGGAAATATTAGTGCTGTGAAAAGTGCATTTGAAGTATGCAGCTCACTTCCTCGAGTCTGTGCTCGATGGACCTGGCTCCCATTCCTAGTTAGTTCATCTGCGACAGACTGCTGGGCAGTGTGCGCCTTGCCGCCTCTGTGGCAGAATGTGCTCTGGAACTTCGCTGTGAGACGGTGGACTCTGGCTGATTATTTTCCATTGAAGAATCGTTCGTATCTTAAGGAATACTTAGCAC
Source organism: Desmodus rotundus (assembly GCF_022682495.2). Classification (NCBI taxonomy): domain Eukaryota; kingdom Metazoa; phylum Chordata; class Mammalia; order Chiroptera; family Phyllostomidae; genus Desmodus; species Desmodus rotundus. The sequence continues at coordinate 142,784,758 of NC_071388.1, forward strand.
AGTTGAATATGGCTGTTTGGGACCACCATAATGCAATCATTTTCCCCCTCTTCTAAAAAGGATTATATTTTAAACCAAAACAAATGAGTCTTCAAGGAAGGCCCGAAGGGAAATGAATTTTTGGCTCTGCGCTGCCTTGTGAAATGTGTCCAAGAAGCATGAAATTCTGTGCGAAGAGTGTGTCAACTGCTGAGCCACTTGCTTCTAACCGTATCTAATTTTTTTTGTATTTCCTTTGTTCTTGCTGCTTCCACAAAAGATGGGCCAATCAAGCTTTTCTGTAGGTTGCTCCTCACTGAGTGTATTGAGTATTTGCCTTGTGCTCCTGTTGGTCACACTGTGCCTTGACGTCCTCCACTCCATCTTTCATTGACCCATTGCATTCGGCTTTGTGTCTGCGGGAAGTCTTGGTGTTGACTGGCTGTTATTCCAGGTTTGCCCACACTGTTTAGTTGGACCTGTAGAAGAAATTATGGCCCTTTAAGCAGACATCTTGTATCGCGTGTCACATTCTCCTCCCGCCTTGAGAAAAGGGCTGGGTTTTTTTTTCATCCCTTTTTGTTTAATCTTCACAGTCAGATCTAAGGCCTCAGCTCTAGAGGCCTTATATAAATCCAAGAGGCCTTGGATTTATTCTGTGAGACAAAAGAAAGCTCCACAGAACAAGGAAAAGCTGCTGGGTGCCGTTTTTCCATTTCCCTCCCACTGGTCTCCCTTAGCCTGAACACTGTAGGTCAAGGTCACCCACAAGCTCCTTCTCCTCTGACTCCTCCCACTCCACCATCCATTCCCCAAAGCCAGGACAACCTCCTGAAAAGAACTTTTTTTTGCCTGTGTTCTGATTTCAGGCTTATTCCTAATTTTGCTAAAAAAAAAAAAAAAAAAAAAAGTAGGGTGGCTGCAAAAGGAATGACCTCAGTGAGTGTCCCGAGGCCTGCATGCCTGAGGAGGATTGGTGGAACCAAATGTCACTGACCCCTCACCTCAGATTGTGAAAACATCCCCGCACAGCCCCTCCTCCTACTCCCCCACTTTCCCCTCAACATCACTGAGGTCCCGCCAAGGGGAGGGTCTGATCCTGCAGCCCATGAAGGACATGGGTTTTCCTGGGCAGCGTAGGCAAAGATGAAGCGCAGCAAGGAGTCCAACACTGTCGGCTCGTAGGGACTAAGGTGTCACCTTTGGTCGTGGAAAGGCCTGCTCCGGCAAAGCTGTGTTTCTGTGTTGCTGCATGCCTTTGTGTCAGTCTGTCAGATGACATTCCTGCTGTTTACTGTGGCCTTTGTAACTCTGGAGGAATGAGAGGAGCTGTCTGCCTCCCCTTTCCAGTGACCTGCCACTGAGGCAGGCAGCCAGGTAAAAGCCCAGGTGTGTTTTGTGTTTTGTGTTTCTGTTGTTGTTGTTGTGCACGGAAGTCCTCCTCTTCCCTTGCTAATGACGGCCGGCGCAAAGCTCCCAAACGGCACAGTGGACATCCTGGGATGGGTTTGAGGAGGAGAATATTCTAACTTTAAATGGTTTGGGAAGCCTTCTCTATGATATGCAATTAACTAATGGAATTTTTAATGGGTTGCCTTTTTTAGCTCATTTCCCAAAGTAAGAGGAGTTGGCACTGACCCCTCAGCCCCTCAAAGATAGAGCCCTCCTCCCTCTCTCCTGAGATGTTTTCAGTATTTTTAGTGAGTTCATCCACACCTTCTCATCACACACAGCTGACCCCAGAGGAGAACTGGCTCTTCAGTGGGGGAAGGGACTGCGGCCATTCTCAAAAAGCAATACAAATCCTGATTTCCAAGTATCCCCTTCTGTCTTAAACATTTTCTCTTTGGGGCCATGCATGGCCCTTCATCTTTTTGAAATAACTCAGCAGCCAATATAATCTCCATTATCAAAATCATCCCCAGGAATGCACTGCTTTGGCTAAGAGTCAGCATTCTTGATGTTACATTCTTGGTGGTGTAGAGAGCTGCTGTCTGCAGTCTCCAATCATCTTTTAAAATTTGTTCGGAGATATGTGTGTTCTAGAACCAAGAATTTAGGATGTCAAAATCGGGCTCATGCTCACCAATTTCAGACTGAGTCACACAGAGTATTTGCCCTCTCTGCTGTCTAGTAACATTAATAATAATTTTTGTTCTCCAGTACTTTGTCCTAGGCATTGTTCTAATATTGTGACTATAATGCAACAAACAGTTGCTGCATTAAAAAAAAAAAATTGGCTCCTGGCCTCAGATAAGTTTAACACAGTGTCGTGTCAGCCACTCAAACAGTGACCTCGCATTGCCTGGCCAAAGCCACGTGTAATGTTTTAAAGCACTCGGGCACCCCTTGCCTCCTTCCTCCAGTGTTCAGGTGTCATCTACAGGGACTGTTGTCTGATTATTCTTAAGGGTCATGGGGTCTTGGTGGAATCTTGATTTCCTTCTCTCTGACTACTGCAGCTGTGAAAATTAAGAAGCCAATCAAGACGAAATTTAGAATGCCAGTGTTTAACTGGGTTGCCCTGAAGCCAAATCAGATAAATGGCACGGTCTTCAATGAAATTGATGATGAGCGGATACTGGAGGTATCTTTCTTGTTGGTTAGACATGTGGGGCCTTCTCTGTGCAGCAAAGCCAAAATGGGTGTGCTGTTATTCTGGAAATTTCAGTGATTAAAGTGCTAGTGTTTTCAGTGCTCTGATGTAAAGAAAAGTATATATAGTCAGAGGATAAAATTGGACACTATTTTGAAAGGTGGTTCTAAAGTATGTTTAAAAAATTGTTAAAATGAAATAGTTTTGAGCATCTTCAGTATATACCACAAAATATACATGGTCTGTTCAGAAGGTATCCAGCCATGTAACATGAAAAAATAGAGACATTTTTTGAAGATACAAGCTATAAGAAACATTGGACAGTGATGCCTCAGTCTCCTTCAAAGTAGGCACCTCAGGACCTCACACAGTTCTCCCAGTCGCCATCAGCTGCGCCATCAGCTGCATCAGTTGAATCTCATCAAAATGAGATTCAGAAAAATACAACAGCATGATTTTAGTGTTGGGAAAAGCTGGAAGTAGCAGGGCGCCAAATCTGGGCTGTAGGGGGACTGAGTCACCTGGGTGATGTGTTGTTTGCAAAAAAAAAACTCTGCACAAGATGTGATGCGTGTGTGGGCGCATTGTTGTGATGAAGCTGCCAATCACCAGTTGCCCATAGCTGCAGGCTTCTGAGTCATCCAGATAGTTCCCTCTGAGGAATGTTCAAGCTTAACACAAAATTTGATGCAGATTCCTTGCTTTACTCACTCAGTTATTTTGAATGTGACATAGCACACATGCCCACTCAACACTATCTACCACCTCCACTGACTAGTACAGTGAAGTCGTCATTGTTCACGCATGTGCATTCCAGTCCACTCTCCTTGGCTGCCAGGTCACATTGATGTGCAAACCATCCTCGTTATATTAACAATGGCTGGACTTTTTCTGGACAGACCTCATGTATATCTGACACAGTATCTGCCTTAACTTATAAAAGGGCATAAAACTCTTTATTAAATTATAAGTGAATAAGGATTTAATAGTCACACTCACACTCACTAGCTGGTTTGATGGATAGTTTTTACTCTGTGGTGGCCTTCTCTGCAAACTAATTATTGAAAGGCATTTGAATTGGCTGGTGGGATCATTTGTCTCCTTTAGATGTTCACGTTTGTATATGTGGCATAAGTCACACTTAAATACAAATAGGCAAATAGAGCTGGCCATGGTCAAAGACAAGTATTGAGTAGAAAAATGAAGTTCGTTGACACTGAAGAAGCTGTCTAAGTGGCAGCTTCCTGACTTAACTTTTAAGTATAATCCATTTGTCCTTTCTTCCCCAGGATTTAAATGTGGATGAATTTGAGGAAATATTTAAGACAAAAGCCCAAGGTCCTGCCATTGACCTTTCTTCAAGCAAACAGAAGATATCACAGAAGGGATCCAATAAAGTGACGTTACTGGAAGCAAATAGGGCCAAAAACCTTGCCATAACCTTGAGGAAAGCTGGCAAGACTGCCGATGAGATCTGTAGAGCTATCCATGTGTAAGTTCAAGGCTTTCTGGAAAACTGTGTTGTAGTAAATTCAGGATCAGAACAAGAAAGTTAGGCATTGGTAGGTGACATAAATAAGTCCAGAAGTGAGGCAAGATCTAAGGTAAAAACGATGGAGCAATTCTTAATACCCACACAGCAGAGAATCTCTCCATTACATATACCCAACTTTAGAGTTTAATAAAATGTTAACGCAGAAGAAGTGGACCGGAAATTCCCCCTGGGAATGCTATGTTAGAGTGAGTAATCACTGTGGTTGCAGAGGAATAACAATGGGATTGTGACATCTATTACTTGGCCTGCTCTCTTGTGTAGGTCTGCAGCAAAGCTTACATGAAAGGGACCCTGAGTGGGGTGTTGCAGATGCTAAGGAAAGGAAGATAATATCAGTTTCCTCTGGAGTATTTGAATTTTAGGCAGATTTGTTGAATACAAATTTGATGGCATTTCTGGATGATAAAGTTCGACACCAGATGCGCATGTGATAAAGACGCATATTTTAATTTATAATAATAGGAATGTGATTGCTGTTGCTTTTAGTGCTGCCAGGACATTTTCAACAAAGTTCAGTGGGGTTTTTTTTTTGTTGTTGTTCATTTGTTTCTTTTCTTTTCCTTTGTTTTTATTCTTGAATAGCAGGGAAGGCATTGGTTTTATTTACTTCATTGTTAGAAGAATATTTCTACTCTTCTTATGGTCACGGTCACTTTCAAGTGTGATAAGAATGCTGTTAGATGTTTGAGGAACTAAGTATTGTGAATCAGCATTTCATCAGTTTTGATCACGGATTCCTACAGCAGTGCATGGCCCTGAGAAAGCATTTGTTCCCATTTCATGTCCTCAGCCAAGACCACAACCCAATAGTCTCATGCATACTACAGTCTAATTTCTGCTGTTGAAATCTGACATGTACTCTGGTTTTTAATTTTTGTATACCTTGTTTGTCCTGATGATTAATATATAATTATATTATTGTGATGAACAAAGGTTGTTGGGAGAATAAAGTAGAGATGGTAACACATACTTTGCCTGTTCAAATCGAGCATACACCCACAAAAACCTGCTATTCCTCCAAGGGATGCATACAATAAAGCCAAAATATCCATATGGAGTAGGCATTTGGACACATTTTTTTTCCCCTAAAAGAAGAAAATACATACCAGGTTATTGGTTAATTGAAATATTTGACAAAGTTCGCCTGATATTCTGTAATTGTATGTATAATAGTAATGTCCCAATTAGCAGTATGTAGCATTCCTAAAAATCAGTTGTGCTTGAACGACTTAACCATCGGATGCTTCTGCCTCCCTCTGCTGCCTCCTGCTGTCATTTACTGCTGAGTTCTAGAGGCTTAGAGCTTTGCTAACAGCTTAAAAACTGGTGTGATGATGTGACAAAGCCCAGGTTTTCAGGAAGGACCAATGAGGGTATTTGATGCACAGTCAGGAGCCAGTCGTCATGTGGGGGCGTTGTCACCATCCACCCGTGAAGAACAGACTTGGTGGCTCATGAGCTGGACCAGATGGGGGTGTGGTGGAGAGGGGAGGGGTTCTTCTCCCCGACACTGACAGGCTCACATCTGTCCTCAGATTTGACTTGAAGACCCTGCCTGTAGACTTTGTGGAATGTTTGATGAGGTTCTTGCCAACTGAGAATGAGGTGAAAGTGCTCCGGCTCTATGAGCGGGAGAGGAAGCCCGTGGAGAATTTGTCGGACGAAGACCGGTTCATGATGCAGTTCAGTAAAATCGAGAGGCTCCTGCAGAAGATGACCATTATGGCCTTCATCGGGAACTTCGCCGAAAGCATTCAGATGCTGACTCCTGTGAGTGGACCGACTGGCCGGGGAGGGGTCCAAAGAGATGTAGACTTGTTTTCGCTTGTTTCCGTCTCTCTCAGAATTGCATGTGGTGTCGTGGGCTCTGAAGACTCCTTCCCAGGACTTTCTGGATTCCATTTTTACTCCAGCCAGCCTTTTCCCATTGTGTGTGCTGAGTAAATTTGAAAAGGGTGACTTTCCATTTTCCATGTTGCCACTCTCCCTCGGGAGTGCCATTTTCTGCGTCTGCAGGAGTCCTCTGGATTTTTTTAAAGTGCACGTCAATACAGAGGACAAGGGGAACCACTTTCTCAAGTTTAGTCCCCTCCTAAGCATGCCAGTCTTCTGGCTGGGTTGGCAAGACTGGAGATGTGACTTCCATTTCCAAAAGTGAACCCATATCTTTAGTGAACAGGCTTGTTGGCTTTCACTGGAAGCAGTACATTTATTATAGGCGTCTTTTTCTTAGAAGTTTGCTACACTACACGGTGGTGGTGTAGAAGTTAGAGCCAACCACCTGTTCCTTTGTGTTAATCTGGTAGAGACTTATGAATATCATAAATGTAATAGCATAAAAAGTTCTTTCCCAGTTCTATTTCTAAATAAACTTTTGTTAATAACCGATTATAGTAGTACATCTGTTCAAAGTGTATTCTGAGAGCTTCTGGAGGGTGATTGTATTCCTTCGCTGTTTGGTTTGCATTCTTGGAAAGCCCCAGTGATTTAAAAACATAAATTGTATTACATGACTGGAGGTGGAGGGCGGGGGACTGAGTTCTGCTAGAAGATGCTGTTGACTGAGTCTCATTGCTTATAGGATTTGTGATAAGCAAGTTCTGGTGTTACTTCTTATTTCAAATATGTATAGAGACGAGCTTGCATGTAATGATTCTGTTACCTAATACGTAGCAGACAACTTAAATTTATGTTCAGGAAAAATAAAATCTCAGCAGTAAGGCTTTAAGGTCCAAATGCAGGCCTGTTTTCTTCTGTGTTAATTTTTAGTTTCCAATTAGAGTTGCCCATTTGTAACATCTTTTTTTTCCTCCCCTCCTTTCCTTTGACTGGAATCTAGCAACTGCACTCAATTATAGCAGCATCTGTCTCTATAAAGTCATCTCAAAAACTCAAGAAAATTCTGGAGGCAAGTGAAGTTTTCCTTTCTATGTGTGTGGAAGAGCTGACTTGTCTGTTGCATTTCTCTGCCTAGAGTTGTGCTGATGGGCTTCTCTTTGCTCGCTCTCTTTTTCTGCAGATCATCTTGGCCCTAGGGAACTATATGAATAGCAGTAAACGAGGAGCAGTTTATGGATTTAAACTTCAGAGCTTAGATCTGGTGAGTAGACTGAAAGAGCTGCAACAGCTATAGGAGGGATAAAACAGCTGGCAAAGATGACGTCGTGGAGCAGTGAGCTTGTGCTCTTGGAAGTGGGGTGGGATGTTTTGATGAAGATTCTCTGCTAGTGGGAGGACCAGCTGGTACACAGTTCCTGAACCACCACTTGGCAATAAGCACTTAGAACCTTAAAAATACTCATACCCTTTGACCTACTATTTCCATTTCTAGGAATCCGTCTTCAGGAGTCTGAAGGATGGATGCTATATTTGATTTATAATTGCAAACAATTAGCAACAATGTAAAGAGCCAAGAGTTTGGGAAATGATTAAATATAGTATAACAATAGTTAATATGGTGAACTCTTTCTCCACTGTTAGAATACTTATGAAGAATTAATTTTCAAAGATACATCATTTTGTGTTGAGAAAAGAAAGCAGGGTATAAGTTGAATGATCAGGTCAACTTCAGCTATGTACAATAGGTAGGAAAAAACTGAAAGAAGTATGTTGAGATATTTACAGAGAGGAAAGATAGAATTAGGGCATTTTTTTGAACTGCTTCTTTGTACTTTTCTCTCTTTTCTAAAAATTTTTATGTCCTTCCTGGATGGAAAGGGTGCTCTTCTTTCCATAGTCACCTGATAAATGGGACTAGAAATAGCCCTGTGTGGCAGCCTCTCTCCCCCTGGCTGTGTGGGGCTGACATGGCTGCCACATGAGAAGGTGGGGCAGTGGGTTGAGTCTACAGCCTCCCCGGAGACGAAGTTATTTGATCAGGAGTGTCCAGTCAGTCACAGTTCTGTGGCACAGAAGGCCATGCTTCGGTAGGCACATCTGATTTGGGTCACGAGAGGCTGGGGACTAAGAGGGGCCGAGCTGAATGTGAAGACAGCAGCAGGGTGCTGTGTAGGGAGCACCCGTGCGAACCTGCAGCTCTGCACTCACTCCGGCTCTGGGCCTTCACTTTGGAGAGCACTGGAGCTGGAGACTCCCCGCTTTTAAGCCAGAAAAGGCGGTAGAGCGGATGTGGGGTGGGGGGCCAGCTCCAGGTGCTTAGAGTCATCCCCGAAGTGGAGTGCATCCCCTGCCCAGAAAGTCCTCTAGTCATTTAGAAATCAGCGGGCTGGTTCGTCAAGGAGCAAACCCAATCTTGACTCTCCTGCGGGACTGTTTTTTGTCCATGTTGGGGCACCTGTGCTCTGCTGTTGACTCTGGGGGAAGGTCATCTGATGGGGGGGCTCTCCTACCACCTTTCGCTCTAACCTCTATCCCCTTTTGTTTTCAGCTTTTAGATACAAAGTCAACAGACCGAAAGCAAACACTTTTGCACTATATATCGAATGTTGTGAAAGAAAAATATCACCAAGTGTCCCTGTTTTATAATGAGCTTCATTATGTGGAGAAAGCTGCTGCAGGTACTGGTCTTTAGCGCTCAGTGCTACTTGTGGGTAGTGAATGCCTTTAAGTCACATGGGGGGCACCATCTCCTGCTTAAGAAAACGCTCCTCAGAACCTCTTCAGAGAGGCGCGGCCAAAGCATCCAGCTGTGAGCTGGAACAGGTGGGCCATGGTGTGACCCATGCCTGGGAGCAGTAATGACATTGGACATGAAGGTGGCCTCTCTCAGTGTCCTCTCTGTAAAGGTCGAGGTTTCTGGGCTTCATGCACCTTCCCTCTTCCATTTTTTGCCCTTTTTATTGTGTTGCTGTTGTTTGAAATAAGAGAATGAGAATCTGAGAATCACCTCCAACAAACTTTGATCTTGTGATGTTTCATGTGCCTTTGTCCTGGAAACAAGTTAAATTATCAGTCCTTCTTGGTAGTTACTTTGCAGAGACAGGTGTGCATTTTCTCCTTTAAATCATCAGTGATTCTGAGAGAGCCGCGCTGTACTAGGTAATTGTATCCCCATGTTAGAGATGAGAAAACAGGCCTTTTTAGAGGTTAAATGTCTTGCTCCTCTTCACATGGGTCACAAGTAATAGAAACAGGATTAGAACCCAGAACCGAGGTGGTCTTCTCATACAGTGTATCATTCATGCCTTCTCAAAAGAATATTAGGTTAGAAAGAGGGACAACGTGCAAATTGACCTCAGAGTTCATTACAGGCTGTGGTTCCTGAATTATGATCTTGAAATATGGTGCTTATTACACATTCATATTCCTCAGGCCTACCCAGACTTAGTGAGTCGAGTCTTTCAGGTTATTTAGCAGTTTACATGTCCATTGCAACCTGTGTACTTACGGGCTTAACCAAGTTTTATTTATCTTTTTAAAATTTATTTTTCAGTTACAGTTGATATCCAGTATTACATTAGTTTCAGGTGTACAGTCAAGACTAAGGTGGGGCAGTGGGTTGAGTGTGCAGCCTCCCCGGAGACAAAGTTATTTGACTGGGAGTGTCCAGTCAGTCACAGTTCTGTGGCGCAAGACCCCCCCCCCCCCATAAGCCTCGTGCCCACCTGGCACTGTCAGTTGTTACAGTAGTACTGACTATATTCCCACACTGTACTTCCCATCCCCACGACGACTTTTATAACTGGCAATTTGTACTTTTTAATCCCTTTCACCTTTTTCACCCCATCTCCCCAGTCTGGCAACCATCAAAATGTTCTTTGTGTGTTTAAGTGTTACTCATCTTTATAATTATTTTGCCACTGGCAAATTGGTTTTGGGCATAAATGAATGAGAACATGGACACAGGAACGAGCGAATGACAAGTGAGTGAGTGAATGAGGTGGTGCCCTGTTACTGGCCTGGACGCTGCCGAGGCCGCGGTGGAGGCCGAGGGCGGGTGGACGTGGCCGTGTGGCTGTGGAGGGCTGTGCAGCCCTGGCTGTGGCAGGCCCCCGGGCCGGGCTCACTGAGGCGTCTCCTCCTGGTGGAGCGGTTTTCCTCCTTTCAAGCTGTCCTTTGCCTGGGTTAGAGGAGTTCTTTTGTGTCTCAATTCTGAGTTTTAAAAAAGTTTTTAAAAATAGCTATCTTACTAATTAGCACACTTTTTTGGCCCAAATGAGATTCCCCAAAAGTGTCATTTGAAAAAAGATCAGTTGGGGAAAATGGGGGGATGGAGGAACTCTCTGGCTGAACTGTTTCTGTGCTCACTTCCTGGTGCCCCGGTGAGCTGGCCTGGATACTTGGATCGCACGCATTCCTTCCCCCACCCCTTTGTGCATCCGGTGGGCCTTTTTCATTCCCTGCTGTGAACCTGGCACTGTCTTAAGCATTGAGGAGTCAAAGATGAATAAGACAGTGTGAGTCCAGCGAGGGGAAAGCATACAGCATTTTTCTGTAATCCATCTATGTGCAGAGCTGAGTCAGGCAGTAGGGAGCCAGAGTGGGGCCTAGACCTCCTGCAGGAGGCCGCAGGAGCCCGCCTGCTCTAGGAGGTGGCCACGTGGTACACAGAAAGGGTCATGCTAATAAACCCTTCTGAGGCAGGGAAGGACTGTTTAAGAAAAAGAAGCTGTCCAGGGCTGTCTTGGGTCTGAGTGGTCAATACAACTGAAGTTCAACAGGTAAAATGCTTCCCCCTGCTGGACAGCCACAGAAATGCAAGATGTTCAAAGTGTTAAGATCTCACCTCTGTGGGCCCACCAGTAGGCCATCACCTCCTGTAAGAGAAACAGAGTAGTTGTGCAACAGCACAGAAGTTGAAGTCCATGAACTCCGTCTCTGCCACCTCCCAGCTGTGTGACCTAGGGCAGACCATGTAACCACCTTATGCTGCTTTTCCTTGCGGGTAAAGTGGGCTAATGGTTCAAAGGAATTATTGCATGTAAAGAATTTAATTCGGTGCCTGATAGCACTTGCTGAGTTATTTATATTAAAAGATCTCTACTGGAAAAGCTGGAAATTAGATCCAGACCCTTGAGTAACCCTAGGAATCCACTGGGAACCCAGCTTTCCAGCTGGACCCCCTGTGGTCTCGACTTGCCTGGTTGAGGTTCATGGGAACTTGCTTTCTCTACTTCAGTCTCCCTTGAGAATGTTTTACTGGATGTGAAGGAGCTCCAGAGGGGCATGGACTTGACTAAGAGGGAGTACACCATGCACGACCACAACATGCTACTGAAGGAGTTCATTCTCAACAACGAGGGGAAGCTGAAGAAGCTGCAGGATGACGCCAAGATTGCCCAGGTCAGTATCCGTGCCCCTGGACACCCACAAGGTAGGGCTGACTGGACCCCGTAAAGCTGCCTGGGGTGCTAGCCTAGGATTTGGGGGGAAATCGCCCTCTGTTTACTGAAGGTAGAATTCTTATGTAGCTAATGATTATTGGGTGGGGATAGGGGGATCTTTTAGACTCTTGTACCTGGGAGGGCCCCTGTCTTGTTTATTGTCCTATCTAATTGGGGGGTCTCACCCTCTCTTCTAGAGGCCCTCCGTCCCCAACCCCTTCCCCTCCACTTCCAGGTTTCCTGTGTGTGAGTCCTGTATTCAGTTCAACCAACATGCGTCCAGGCCTGTGCTCAGCAAAGCAGTGTTCCCAGTGTGTTGGGTTTTTGTAGGCCTTTGACATCTTACACTACCCTGGGGGTCAAGTCTCCACAGTTGAAAAACAGCCAGAACTGACTGCATGCCATCCTAGAAGGGAAGGCAGCATGTTGTGGGGACTCAGAAAGTAGACGTGGTGAAGGTTCCCGTTTGAGGACGGGCGAGGGCCCGCAGACCCTAGAGTGCCCCTGAGGTCGGGGTACTGGAAGGAGCAGTAAACCAGCAAGTTGGGGGTTAGAGTCTGAGTGACTTGTAAGATCCCTCCCACCCTCATTGGTTCTAAGTTCTGTAGTGGCCTTAGAAAGCTCTTGAAAGAGCAGGAGCGTGTGTGTGTGTGTGTGTGTGTGTGTGTGTAGGTATATGGAAGTGGCAGGGCTCACAGAGGAGGATTCCTGTCAGTGCCGTCGCACTCCGGCTGCCTCTGAGCAGGCACTGGGAGGAAACTTGGACGGCAGGGGACCGTGGGAGGAGGGCAGGGCAGATTCGCCAGCCGCGGGATTGTGTGTCATCGCTGCTTTGCTGCAGCTCTTCATCCAGAGCATCAGGCTCAAATGCCGAAACTAATGGAATTCAAGAGAAACCTGCTTTTCCACAGGACGCCTTTGATGACGTGGTGAAGTATTTTGGAGAAAACCCCAAGACGACACCACCCTCTGTCTTCTTTCCTGTGTTTGTCCGGTTTGTAAAGGCCTATAAGGTAAGCAGGGCGTGGTGTCCTGCAGAGCCTTCCTTGGCGTTGTTTTTTCAAGCAGATGCCCTCTCCGAGCTGGACCTGAGTTTCAGCAGCTCTGCAGAGGCCTGCACTGTTGGGGGCAGCACGTCTGGTGGTCAGTGAGGCAGGAGTCTCTGGCCCTGCGGGGGCCGAGTGCGTCTGGGGCCCTCAGCCCGTCATGCCCCCTGTCTCCACCCAGCCAGTGCTGGGGCTCAGGCTGCCTCTCAGGGCAGGTGAGGTGCTCCACGGCCACTGCTGCCCCCATGACTGTCCGCCCTCACAGGCGTGTTGAAGGACTTAGAACACCCAGGCCCCCCACCAGTGTTGAGCAGGTAAGAGGGGCGAGCCCTGGCCTGCAGCTTGATGCTGTGGCTGAGGTCAGGAACAGCCTCCGGTGTTAGTCCTGCCCGGGCCTTCAGGCCATCTAGACCGACACTTCTCTAGCACAGACTGAAAGATGGCACCTGGAAGGACTGTTGCTCTCTGTTTCTTCATGGGGACCAGCAATGGCCCGCCTGTCCTTTAAATGGGAGGCCCTCTTCCATAGTCCAGGCTCATGGTTTTGGAAAAGCATGTGACTCAAAGAGGCATATGTCAGAAGACTCTGTCCCTTGAGGAAGAACGACAAAGGGGCCGTAAGGAATTTCACTGCACTTAGCACACGTGGTAGTCCGTACCCTCCAGGCTTGTCTACCTGGGACCGGGCAGTGTCGGAGCAGGAAGTGTGACTGCAAAGGGGGAGGGATGTGTCAGTGTTATCTAAGCACCTCAAAACCCCCGGCATCTATTTGTAAAAAATTGTGTATGCATTCTTACATGTTTAAGCTTCAGTCACCTTCCAAGTCCTCTCCATCTGATGCAGTGCACCTACTGAGACATTTTCCCACTGCTCAGAACAGTTTTTGAACCCATCGGCTTTGATGCCTTTTAGTGCTTCTGCTGTTTTTTGTTTCATCTCTTCCACATTGGCAAAATGTTTCCTTTTGAGGACTTTTTTCATCCGAGGAAACAAAAAAAAAATCACTCAGGTGAGATCGGGTGAGTAGGGAGGGTGGGGCATGGGTTTTTGGTCAAAAACTGCTGAGTAGTGCGGTATGGGCAGCTGCGCTCGTAAATCACTCATCATGAGATGGGCAAAGGCGTACAAAGAGTCCCAGGAAATTTTGCTGAAGTGGAACGTAGCCTCTCACAACACCACCAGCTGGTGCACTGATACAGATGGGTCCCTAGAACACTCACTTAGTGGGGGAAACCTGTACTACAAGGGGCCTGGCCTCCAGAAGATAATTCCTGGGTTTTTTGGCCCCCCCCCCTTTTACATTTTTAAGAAACACCTTTTTGGAAATAGTGGGTCACCTCTGCCGCACCACTAGAGGCTGATGGCTTTGGAGAACCATCCTTGGACCTTTTACTGAGACTCAAAAGGTGACAGTATTGAGCCATTTTCTCTCAGCGTGGCTTCGTGGAGCAGTGATGGCACGAGCTGTTTGCAGACGGAGAATGTCCTTGGAAGTGAGGACACACACACACACACACACACACACAGCACAAAGTCCTCGTGCAGGACACGCAGCCAGGAGCAGCGAGAAGGTCTCTGGTCACCAGCTGCTGACCGCGGCTCTGGGGTCTGCTGGCTGCCGGGGCTAGCGTGCTGCAGACGTGGCTCCAGGTGGCTCCTGTTATGTGCTGGGGCCACATCTTTCCACATAAAAAATTGTAAGTCTCGGCTCTGAAGAGAGAATATCTGCTATTTTTAAATTGTATAATATTACTACAAGCTGGGAAGTGAGTCGGTGCGGTTGGTCTCAAAGCCTGGTGCTCCAGCAGGGACACATGTAGAGCAGAGGAAGACAAGAAGCTGCCCTTTGGGGGCCTGTGGGGTGCCCCAGGTCAGAGCCTGTCAGGGGGCCCCTTCCACACTGTCTCGTGGCGGCCCTGTTAGCTGGATCCGGGAGGCACTGGTCAGGCAGGCAGGTTCCGGGCTGCTTTACTTGCCCCAGGTTGTGCGTGACAAGCAACGGGCCAACCTGGCCCAGGGACTCTGTGCACAGGGGTGGGGGTTTTAGGGTGGCGTCCGTCCCTGTCTCCTCAGGTTTGGTCCACAATGAAACTCAAAAGACAAAAGCAATAGAGGTCAAAATGTGAGCTCTATTACTGATAAAAAACTAGATTGGAGTATATGTGAGTTCCCACAGCCCTAAATTAGGTGACAACCAGTTCCCAACTAGACTATTAGAAGTCTCTTTGGGGAGGATGACTTCAGAAGAGAGGGTGCCAGGAGGGCTGAGTTGAGGCGAGCTTCTTTGATTTGTTGTCCCAAATTTGTCAGGCTAGTCACTCTGCCCCTGAAGGAGACAAGAGGCAAGGGAGCGGAGGTCTTCCACTAACGAAGGGCAGAAGGAGAGGCCTCTGAGGAGGAGTCAGAGAAGCTTTAGGTAGGTGGACAGATTTTGGGAGCAAACCATCTCATTGGAAAATCACTGAGCAGAGCTGCCAATTAGGTAGGTGCCCTCCCCATCTTTGGGGCTGGGACTAAGCCACGGTACAAGCAGGGGCCAGGAAAGGGATTCTGGATGAGGTAAATCTCAGCTCCTGATCACGGAGAGATGTCACAGGGACAGACAGGGAAGCCCTGAATCAGCAAGATATGCAGGCACAAAGTGTAGATCTTATGAACCTTCCATTTACTCTACTTCCTGGCTCACCAAGGATTCTTGTAGAATGGCTTAAGAATCTACTGCTGTTCCCACTGACCTATGCTTTGATTCTTTTGCCTTCACCCAGCAAGCAGAAGAGGAGAATGAGCTGAGGAAAAAGCAGGAACAAGCACTGATGGAGAAACTCCTGGAGCAGGAAGCTCTGATGGAGCAGCAGGATCCAAAGGTGAGGAGCCCTGGCTCCAGCGATGGCCCCCCAGAGGCAAGTGGGGACACGGGCAAAAGCCAGACTTGCACGGGATCCTTGTCCCTTCCTTCTAGGGCTCGGAAACTTGGCAAATGGAGATTTCATTAATAACTTGGCCAAGTTATTTCATTAATAACTTTGTTCGGCAAAAACTGAAATGAGGCTAAGAGCATGTTGGTGTAGCATTTCTGTTTACAGATATCTGGACCTTAAATCTCAGTTGGATGTACTGTACAGAGAGGCCATATTTGATGAGGGGACAGCTTCGTGTCCAGGAAAAGTTTCGTGGGGATGCCGCGGGTGTTGGCCTGCAGGCGGCAGGGCTTTGCTGGGAGGAATAGGGGGAGCATTCCATGGAGGGGAACATCAGAGGTGAAGACCATGAAGGCTGACGGATCAAAGCAGTCTTCACCATGACCCTCTGCACCAGAGTTCAAGAAGTCAGGGGTTGCCCTAGCTGGTGTGGCTGAGTGGATTGAGCACCGGCCTGCAAATCAAAAGGTCGCTGGTTCAATTCCTGGTCAGGACACATGCCTCTGGGTTGCAAACCAGGTCCACAATTGGGGGTGTGTGAGAGGCAACCGATCACACGTTGATGTTTTTCTTTCTTTCTCCCTCCCTTCCCCTGTCTATAAAGGTGAATAAATAAAATCTTGAAAAAAAATTTATTTAAAGTCAGGGGTTATCACCATAGGATCCAGCATTCCCATCGCTCCCTGCTGGACTCTTGTGGGTTCTTCAGTGAAAGTTTATATTCTTCTCAGAAGCTTTCTGGGTTTTTCTCCATTTGAGCTCAATGAGGGCTGGTGCTGTTTCTGATTTTGGTGGAGGCTGCTTCTCAGCAACATAATGCTGAGACACATTCTGCCTTTTCTCAAACCTCTAATAGGGGCTGGTCCCACTAATCCCTGCCACGCTTCTTTCTTCTCAGTCTCCTTCTCACAAATCAAAGAGGCAGCAGCAAGAATTAATTGCGGAATTAAGAAGGCGTCAAGTTAAAGATAACAGGCATGTGTACGAAGGAAAAGATGGTGCCATTGAAGATATTATCACAGGTAAAAGATATTTCCTCATCACGGCCCATGGAGTTCCTGCTGGCTCACCCATACCAGCCCCATGCGGTTTTGCCGCCTCTTGCCTGGGGTTTACAGTTCTCCCATTGAGTTTAATCAGATCCAGAATTATTCAGAGACTCTCTGCTAGTGTTTGCAGCGCATTTACAGAAGCCTGTGTACTGCCTGTCAAAGAACCCCAACTCACTCTGAAAAATCTCTTTACTTCTCAATATCACTGGAACCCTATAGATTTCCCCAGGGCTCTGTCTCCCGATGGTTTTCCATTGTCTTCGGTTTGTCACCATGCTCTGTTTTCTCCCTTGTGGCCACTCCTGCCCACCTGCCTGATTACTAAATGCTATGGCAAGACCCAGTCAGCGGTCCGTACTGTCTGTCAGTACAGATTTCTCCAACGTGCTCTTTAAAAGCCGCTTTGCTTGTTCACAGTAACCAGTAACTGAAGACAAGGAGATGAGGAGCTGGTGTTTTCATTCAGAAGGGCCCTTCGGCCAGCCGTGAACGGTGCCTAACCCAGCTTGGCTCCTGTCTGATTACGCTGTAGCCTAATGCTTTCTGCTGGAACCAGCTCCATAGAGTCGCTGCCTTCCCTCTGCCCGGCCGGGACAGCGATTTGGGCCACTGTCTTGGGGCAGTGGCTTCAAGCCACTTTCCTTTCACATCTATTGCATATGAATACTATTTATCAGCTTCCAAGATGCTTAAAAGTTTTTATTGTGCAGAATATTTTAACTGAAAAAATATGGAGACTGCGTGATGAGTTTCCATGTACCCACCACCCATTAACAATGTCCAGCTCGGGCCTGTCTTGTTAGTTGTCTGCTTCCACCTACTCCCTGCTCCCCGGTCTCTGGGATTATTTTGAAACAATTCCAAGAAATACAGTTTCATGGGGAAATCTATAAGGACTCTTCAGAAGATAAGGACTCTTTAATGAGCAAAGGCCCAGAGTACCATCATCACACAGCTCCCACACTATTTCTTGGTAGAAAACATCTAGTCTTTATTCACATTGCCCCAATTGTTTGAGTTTGTTAAAACTCCTAGACTTTTTAAATTCTTCTACTTTTGGCCTCCCATTTCTTTTTAATAGCTTAGTCGGCATTGTAAATAAATCCCAAACTGCCAAAATCGCCATTTTTTTCACCAGCTCAGACCTAAGGAAGTAAAAGACTAAAAAGGAAGTCAGTGAAGTTTCTTGCCAGAGTAAAGCAGAGTGCGTTCCGAGTGGCTGGGGAAAAGCTCTGTACACGGGTGCCTGCCGGTACCCCGGTGTCCACCTGCAGTGGTTCGTAGGTGGCCCCCGATAGAGCTGCCCTTGCTTAGCGTGCTCTCTGCTGTCCCTGCTGAGGGGAGCTCTGCTCTGAGCGGCGCCGGGAATAGGTCTCCTTGGGTAAGTGCCTCTTCGCCTCAGCGTTGTGATAAGATTAACTTGTAGGTGGAGAAGCAGTCAGCCTCGCTCTCTAAGAACTTAGAGTTCCTTCTCCTCAGTCTGGTCTCCATCCCAATGGCTTGAAATTGAGCAGAGTGTACAGTTTTTATTTGCCTGACCTAATCATGAATCGGCCATGGGAGGTGACAGTGCATGTCTGCTTATGGAGCATTGTTAATTTTCCTTGGAATAGTTTCTGTTTTGTAACCCACAACCACACCCCAGACTCTTAGTGACTCTTAGATTTTATGAGCTCACCCAGGTACATATTGCTTCCCCCCTTCCTGCACACCCGCCCCACCTGTTTCCCCAGGTATGCTTAACACAGCACTAACCATGTACTAATGCGATAGACCCTGGCTTTTTACTCTCTTCTGTTTGTCTTGTCCGGCTGTCGTCTGGGATGCAGTGCTGAAGACGGTGCCCTTCACTGCTCGCACCGCCAAGCGTGGCTCTCGGTTTTTCTGCGAACCTGTTCTCACTGAGGAATACCATTACTAAACTGTTCCCCTTTCTCACCTGATGCTCCTGAAAGGTTGCTGCAGGTTTTTTGACCTCCTGTGCCCCTCTGTGTGTCTGTCGGGGCCACCCAACGTGCTAGCATGGAACCGCCCTCTCCGCAGCGTTGTGCTCCACGTCGTCCTCGCGCTGCATGGTTTCGCGCTGCATGGTTTCGCGCTTGAGTCCTAACTGCCTGCTCATGGCCACTTCCGTGTGTGTCCGAGTCCACACAGCTGTGACGGTCTGGGTGGGTGTGAATTAGAGAATTGCTTGCAGAAATTTTCAGAAAAACAGTAAAGAGAGCACTTCTTTGAGAATCAGGATTGGGACCAGCTAGATTGCTTATAAGATTTTTGCACCAATATCTTCAAACAAAAAATAATACTCATTAATAACAGTAGCAACTATACTGAACATTTATTGAGCCCTTACTGTGTTCTAACAGGTTCACATATAGTAAATCAGCTCCTTTACGTACTCATTTAACATGCCTTGGTAGTAAAATGAGCTGCCATACGAGCTCTCAGGAGTGTAAGGTGCTCTAACGCTGCACAGTGATTTTTGGAAGGAACGGCGACTATGCACAGCTATACACGGGGCCTTAATGGTCTCCTGCAGTCTGAGGCCATTGTCCCGTGTCATGGAGCTCATGGTACAAGCATGGTACAAGCTTAACGCGGGGAGCCCTTCCAACCCAGAAGCCTGTGGAAGCAATGTAAGGCGGTCCGCTGCTCAGCAATTGCCTGTTGGACTTAGGCTGTTAAGCAGCAAATGAAATCAAGGCTCAGGAGCCCCTCACCATCTTGCCTCATTCCTGCTTCTTCACTGGGTTCCATGTCAAACCTGGGGTGTCCTTCTGCGAGGAGGTCGTACCTGGACCTGCTCCTTCGGTCGGGGTGGTGGCACCAGAAACACTAATAGCACACACCTCTCATCGGGAAGTGCCACTGCTCTTACAATTAAAAAAAATCAAATTTTCCCAAGAAGTAACTGCCCGGGCTTAGCTCACATGCCCAGATAAGGAGCAGGGCTGTCTGCAGTGCCCAGTCGGTCAGAACGGTGACAGGGGCAGCATGTACTCTAGTTGGATTGCCATGCTGAGGTTGACATGGAACTGGGTATGTGTTTATTTTGTGGCATTAACTCCTCTGTAATTGCACTTGTGTATGTTTCTTTGTTTCTGAAGGTGTCAGAGGATGTGTGTGTGTTGTTGCCTGCTCTGCGATGTGCTTACCCACCAACGCTTATTAACAAGGCTAGAAAGTGTTATCTGTTGGCGAATGTTTACTGTCAGTTTTGCTGCTGGACTATCATTCTGGAGCCAGACTTCAAAGCAGCTTGGATCTGGGTGGTCAGCGAACTGGATGGGAAGACACCTCATCTCCTCCCTTGTTTTATCTGACGGCTCGTGTAGCGATGGCCTCCCGCTCTCTTGCTCTGTTGGCTAACATGCCCGGGAATATTGCACACTAAGTTGAATTGCTTTTCATTTTCATCCCATTTTTATTTAACCATCATTTTGTGTTTTTGTTTTTTTTTTCTGTTTAGCTTTAAAGAAGAATAATATCACTAAATTTCCAAATGTTCACTCGAGGGTAAGGATTTCTTCTAGCACACCGGTGGTGGAGGATACACAGAGCTGGCAAGCATCACTTTTTACTTAGCTTCCTCCTCTCTCTGTATGCACATCAGTGGTTTCGATCTATGGCTGAGGGTGATACTGGTGAGAGTCTGACCAGGGAGAAGTCTTTGTACCTCACTTGCAGTGACGTGAGGCTGGGCCTCTCTGTTGGACTCTTTCTGGCCTGCTTCCATGTTCTCAAGTGTGATGGCTGGGGCAAGGGTTGTTGCTGATCGTTGTAATTGCTTTGGGTGCTAGGACTACCCCCTTGTCAGCCTTTGAGTTATTCACTTAACCCATTTTTATGTTAAGAAATTGAGAGCACGTCCTGGCCAGGGAACACAAATAAAGATATGGACCTTTAAAATTAATTGCTTAGAGGTCTCAGGAATCGCGGAGATGCAGGTCACCACATATCCTTAGCAGAAGCGGAGTTCTGACCTTCCTGTACCACTCTGGGCCAGGAAGCAGAGTCTCCAGAGGATTAGGGCAGGCAAAACAATACTTGGCTCTAATGTAGGGGTAGGGCAGGGTCACCAATTCCACTTGAGTCGGGTTGGGGAGGACAGTGCCGAACCTGCGAGCCCCACTCTCCCTCACATTCTACTCAGCACTGGCTTGTTTTTGCCATGTAAGAATTTGGGCCCAGTATTGCCAGGTCCTTCAGTTTTCCAACAGAAGTCAGAAACCCTAACTTTTATGTTAATCGCCTATTTAAATATCAGGAAACTAATTAAAAGTGTAAGTCAAGGCCAAACATTTTATGGGCCAGATATGGCCCGTGAGCTCCATTTTCAATCTACTGAGTACGTGAAGGGATAAAAAAATCGAGTCTGGCTTAAGTCTGTTATTTGTTTCCCTTTCTAAAGGTAGAATGTTCCCTGATAGAAATCAAAAGTACTAAGTTAATGAAAGGGGAATATATGCTGATTAAACAAAACCAGGGGAAGACATGTGAAGCCTGCTGTTTTCTCGCTGTTCCCTGACGCCATCAGAAGGCGTACGTGCTGGCTGGGCGGCCTGCCTCACTCATCATGCACGCTTCACACCGAGTGCTTATTACCTAAGGAACAGTCCCCTTGTTCACCCACGCTGTCCCTCCACAGTAACGCCTCCCTGGACTGACATGCAGTGGTTGATTCATCTATTCAACAAGGCATTTTTTAAAACTGTCAGGCATTCTGCTCTGCGTCTCCAATTGGAGAATGCGGAAGGGCCCATAAACTTCTCCCCTTTGATGAAAAACAAAACTGTTGGGTGGCGGAAGT
The DNA here is from genome assembly GCF_022682495.2 of Desmodus rotundus. Lineage (NCBI taxonomy): Eukaryota > Metazoa > Chordata > Mammalia > Chiroptera > Phyllostomidae > Desmodus > Desmodus rotundus. Next base: position 142,805,998 of record NC_071388.1, read on the forward strand.
AAATGTTCAGGAATGGGATATTTTGATTTAGTGATTACATTTATTTAGTAGTTAATTATGTTTCCAATTCACAAAATAAAAACTGAGCTAATATTAATAGAATAAAAATAATGGAATCACTGTCTGCTAAGTATAGGTTCCTTCCTTGATTAAAACTTCAGATAATATAGACAGCACAGTTGGTTTTATTAGTTTTGCAGGTTAAAATCCATTGTATTATAGTTTATATTTAGGTTTCCAGAAAGAAAGAAAAAACCCAAACACCTAAGCCATACAGATTTCCCATTGGGAAAACATTTCAAAATATTTCAGCTAAACTCTCTGGCCAGTGACAGAAGCAATCTCCTCTCCTATATATTTTCCTAAAAGTTCCAGAATCCCACCAGTATTACATCATGTTTTGACTGTATATACAGAGGGCAAAGCACATGAGTTTGACTCAAAAATACTCAGTGGGTTTGAAGGGCCCATTAGCAGACTCTTCAGCACAAGCTGCTTTGATTGGCTGCCAGCTGGTCTTTGTCTTGCTTAGACAGGCTGTTAAAGGTTGCAGTTCTCTCACTGGTGCTCTCCTCTTCACAGATCTTAGAAACCAACCCTACAGACGAGCCGATGCGGTGAGGAGGAGTGTCAGGCGGCGCTTTGATGATCAGAACTTGCGTTCTATTAATGGTGCCGAAATACCCATGTGAACCTGAGAGCTGACTGTGTGAATAGAGTGCATGAAAGAAACCGTCCACGTGAACTTTATGTGCTACCATTTAACTGCAGCCTTGAACACAGATAAAATATTCCAAGGGCTCAGATTTAGCAAACACATAGGAATTTTAAAATGATGGGCTCTCCTTCCAACCTTTGTTAACAAGTGCCTAAAAGTGGAAGTACCTGCTCAGATTAATCAAAGCAATAGGATTTGATTTGATTAGGTATCTTTTTACATCAGTATGTTATTAATTTTTTAATCAAATTGTAAATTTCGTATTACAAGTATTACCTGCCATTGTGATTGTCCCACGATGGCTCACCCTGGTTTCCTAGTAAGTTGTAAATAACATGAACGCATCTGCTGTGGGCTTCCTTTGCTGAGGTGTCTTTTAAGGAATTAATTTTGTGTTTCAGCCATTCCCTTCAACTTTGTATTTTTAAGGGCTTGCAACATGGGAACGGAGGAAAAAGTCACATGATAAAGTCCTCCTGTCCATAACCAAGGCCCAGCAAAGTACAAACAGGACGCGATTACAGTAGCACAGAAGCTACTCAGCCATCTCCCCTCACATCCTGCTACTTCTGTGCTAGAGTACCGTGCCCTCCCCGGGAGACTCACCTCACGACCGCACGAGTGTGGCGGCACACAGATGTCGTATAAAACTTACTTGCCATACTGTGTCCTTCAGTTAGGGGCAGCTTTAGAAAAAATAATGCAAACGTATTTATTAATTAGCACTAAAATTAACATCTCAATAATCAGTATTAGGATTTCCGAGGACCGTTATGGGTCAAACCTGAGAGTAGAATTCGGTGCCTTGCTAGCCAGGAAGAGGTTCTCTGTCAACAAGTATTCAGGAGTCCTTCTGGTAGCAGAGTAGTGTTATTACCTGGCCTTACTCTCCTCTGACAATCGGTTGCTTTCCCCCCTCCTTCCTTTTGTAAATTGGAGAAGACATACTTGGCATCATATATCAAAGCTAAGAACTTCTATTTCCCAGACTACTTTATAGGGAGTTGCTCAAATATTCACATTGGGATTAAGCTTATAAATGGTATGTAATGGGACTAAATGGCCAACTAAGCCAGTTATTTTTCCTTCCTCTCTGGCAGGGCACTTGATCCATTCCAAAGTCAAAAACTGGACTGAAGCTAATTTGTACTTTCCATAACATACATTCTGCTTCTGGCTTACCTTCTTGGTACATTACATCAATATATTAATTGTAAAGTTTATTGTATAGTATTTAACCACTGAATTTATTTTATGTTGTGCTTATGTGAACTCCTTGGTGAAGGTCCAATTTTCCTTGGATAATGTGTAGTTATATATGACCTCTTTTTAAATGTACAGATATTTTGCTATAAAATTGGTGCAGTTTTTTATGGTTTTTACACTTCTCTTTAATTCCCACCTAAGCCTCTGGGTAATATTGTAAATATTGTTTAAAAATGCATCAGCCTATGCTATACAATCTGAATGTTATTTTAACTTATAGTTTTTTTAATATATATATTTAACTACAAGGACAGTTTAGGGGTCAGTTACATTTTACTTTAGCATACCCATTTACAGAGATTGCTTTTAAACTCTCACCTGCCAGCAAATTTTCATAAATGTGTACTTTAAAAAGAACATGCCAAGATTTTGTCTTTCTGTTCACTCAACGTTCATTTTGATGATAAAGCAGTCAACCGTGAGATACACAATACAAATTATTGGTCCTTTACTGCAAGCAGCTGTTTTCCAAAGCGTAAAGCTGATGAGCATGTTAAAATACTTGCTATTTATTAATCTGGAAGTAGACAATAATGTTGGCATGTTCTTTTCTGTTTGTCTATTAACAGGCTTGCTTCTTAGCAATATTAGAATGTTTTATAAAAGCAGTTCATGTTACTTTTCTGGTCTTTTCATGGCATATGAGCAAATAAACTATTTACACTACTATCCTGTAATACGTTGTAGTCTTTCAATGGTATGCTTTATGGGTTTGCCAGTTTTATGTAATAGCTTTTATCTTCTAGAAACAGGTATGTCTTGGTACTTAGAATCTAAATCGATTTGGTAAAGTTTAACTAAAATCCCTTCTTATGTAAACTCTTGACCACTTGCTGTATGGAATGAAGTAACCAAATAGGTGTTGGTAGTGAGAGAGATACATCTCCAAAAATCAAACTTACTCATTTATTCTTTCCAGTTATCATTGTAATGATATTCCCAAGTCATCAAATAAATTTAGTATACTGTTTTTAGTATATTTTTTTAGGGAATCAAGGAAATTTAGTATTTTAGAATACTGTATAAATGGCTTAAAAACACTTTAGAGGGGCTTAGTCTTTTAAGAAATTGTTGCATTAGGTCTTTGCTCCCAATTCAGTGCTCTCTTTACTGCCCCAGTAAGGTAGCTGAAGCTTTATTTTATTGGGTGGGGGGATCAATTCTGCAGTTAGTCAGAATCTCTAGTTTGTTTTGTACCAGGGCAAAGTGCTTCATGGTAAAAGAAGTAATGTTTTTAATATTCCACAAATTCAGAAAGTATTCAAACCCAAACTACACCAGTAAGTTCAAATAAGGCAGAGATGGCTGGGTTTAAGGAACATTATATATTTTTTAAGATGTTTACCAATGATCCAGAATTAAGCCCCCCACTCCCAAATCTAAGTCCTCATCCATTCAGGTTGACTGCAGGGAGTGCCCAGGGACCCTGCTGACTCAGCACTGCTCTGCACTGAATGGGCCTTGCTGGTCAACATACTGGATTTTGTAGAATTATCTAACTTTGTACTGTATTATTATAAAAGTATGTCTTTTATAATAGTAACTATAATTCACATACCTACTGATTTTAGTATTTGATAGGCTCTTCTTAGCCCTAATACATGGTTCCTAAATTTGATCAAGAATATACTGTCATCCCAGTTCATACAAAAGTATTACTAGTTTTCCATTTCTTTTAAACCTAATACCCCATCTATTTCCAAGAGAAAAAATTTGAAGCAAAAAACAAATGCATTAGGAACTGTTAATATACTTTTTTTATCTTTTTACAGAGAAAAGCAGGTATTACACTAAGAAAACAGAGGGTGGACCTCTAGCATCTCATAACACAACTGCTGCGTGAGGGGTGTGCAAAGGTAAAAGCTGGCACAAAAACAACTTATTTAGTAGAAGACGCCATTTTTCTAATAAATTATATTTATTTACAAAAGGTCTAATTTTATATAACTGAAGTTCTTTATATCAGAACAACAGGTAAATAGAAGAGAACATCTGGTAATTACACAGAACATAGAAACCTTGTTCTCCTATGACTCACCTTTCAGAACAAGTCTTAAATTCAGTCGAGGAGGTAGGTAGGCATGAGACCAACACCTACCAAAAAAGTTTGCAGGAAGGACCTAAAAAAGAATGTTTATAAATAGCACATTTAGATACCCAAGGGTCAGCATAAAAGAAGGGCATCAAGAAATGGCTTACTTTGAATCTGATCTGAATAGGCAGCTGTTTTGTTTCATAGTCTGTGACTGAAAACTGGGATTGAGGGAGTTTAGTCAGTTGCTCTGAAACGCAAACGTCAACCTTACGTGATTATCATTTAAGTCAATTACCAATCACTACCAATGAGATGGCTTTGAACTAGATCCTACTGTATCAGAAAAGCAGTTTTTATATAGCAAGTTTATGTAATATTTACTCACTGGAACAGTGCACACCTGAAACTAATAATGTACGTCAACTGTAACTGAAAATAAGAAATAAAATGAAGAGCGTAGATAACCTACGGCAATTAAGGAATTAGGCCTGGCAGACAAGCTAAATAAAACGGGACACTGGGGGAGTGTGGTGATTGCAGCAAAGTCTTCTCACTTCCCACCTCACCATCACTTCAGCTCCAATAACATTTGAATGCCTGTCACGTTACCATTATTCATCCCTTTGTCAAAAACAGCCCAAAGTGATTAGTTCTTGGCTTTTATTTTTAATAGGAAGTTTGCTACTGTGTCCGTTAGGGCCTTTAAAGACCAATTCTGACCTAGGTGAAGGTTAATTCCTCAAATAAATTACTTTTGAACTACTATTGTATGTTAACTTAATGAATAGTTACAACAAAGATATATTTCAAATCATCAATGGGCTCCTTTCCTATTCAAAAACGACATGGAAGTTACATGTTCTAGTAAGCTTTTGAAATTTTCTGAAGTGATGGTAAGGCACAGTCACCTCAGTTATGCATGTGGCTGTAGTCATGGGTTAGTATGGTTTACTGCAATGATGCTTTTTCAAGCCCTTTAGTACCTGTCAACTAATGTTTTACATTCATTCAACAGACACCTACTATGTGCCAGGCACTGTTTTCTAATCCACAGACTACAGCAGTGAATGAAAACATAAATAGGATCTAGACTACCGAAGTCAAAATAATTGAAAAGAGCAAGGTGAATAAGGAAGGTAAGAATTATTAGACTGGTAATACCAGAACTATACAAGGAGACAGATTATGAACCTATTACTATAAACCTACTAAAACAATTTCATAAAAATTATGTGAAGTCAGTGCAGTTTTACCTAGAGAACATAAAAGAATTAAAAATTCTACCTCCTACTGAGATACTGTTCCCAAAGGAAAAGTCTCAGATTTAAGATATAAGGAATTTTGTGCTTTGCCTTATTTTTCTTTTAAATTACGTATTATACTTAATAGCCTATAAATTTTAAAAACAGCATTCTCGACTCTTCCCTGGGTACCACTTGATTAGACATTGTTTGCTCTCCTACATAGCATCGAGGCTTAAAAAAGGTATTTGTACAAAAGGGCTACAACCCCCCCTTCTGGGTGTGAAAATAAAAGTGGCTGCCTAGTCAGCAGTTGACCATTAAAAATGGAAGAAAACCAGAATCATCCAAGGCTAGTGCTTCTTCACACAGGACAAAACCCTTTGGTAACTGAATGAAAACTATAGACATTGTTTCCAGCAAATGCACTGAGATGTTTGAGGAATGTTTAGTCTCTTCACTCTGCCATTATGAATTAAGATTGCCTTACTCCAGGCCTTAACAAATCCTTTTCATTTTGTAGTATTATGAGGCTCAATTAGCAAAAGTCAAAAGAGCTGTGATACTCTGATCATATTCAGATTTACTGGGAGGCATGAAAAGTATTTTTACTGTTGAGAAACATGAATAATCTATATGCTGAAGCTACTTTTGGGTAATGATAACAAAATGCCATCACTATGTTAAAAAAAAATGTGGGCCTTTTTTAAATTTGAAAGCGGTAAGCTATTTAATTATACTTGGCAAGTGCAATGAATACTTCATACTTGATTGAGTAAATTAACTTTTCATACACACTCAATTTTCCCACACAGGAATTATAGACCAGAGAAAATAAAACCATCAGGTATTTGAAGTTGCTATATTGACTGTTAAGTATGAAATTAAATGTATTAGTGAATTTAACCCAATAATTTGTATTAATGATGAGGGAAGATGAACCATCAACATTTACCTACATCTGAGACTTACTTGAAAAGTAGACATTCCCCTTTTCTGAAAACATGCTTTCCTGTTTGAACTGTTTCAACATCTGTTCAATTTTAAGACATTTCAACTATTACCAAGGTGAATACTTTGAAACCTGAATCTTTAATTGGTTAAAAATATTTAGAATCTTCCCATCACCTGTGTGCCTTCAGATAGGACAGTATCTTTCTGGCAACTAAATCTCATTTGATGGGATCACTGAAGGGTGCTAGACAAGGACTATAGTAGCCACTTTAATAACATCTTTCATAACAAGGATGTTGTATTTTGAGTTATACCTTGTTTACCAGTTTTGTTTTATGTTAAATAATTTTCATGGGTGAGCTATAGGGAAACTTGAATTTGTATTTTCCTGTAGGGATTTGAGGTTGTGATAAGACAGTGTAAGAAGTACAGAAATTTATTTTGAGGACATGCTAAAACACATCAATAGTTTTTTATTTAAATAGAAAAATCAAAACTTTGAAGTTGTATTTAAAAAAATCATCATTCATAGAATTAAAACATTTTACAGATTCTAAATTCTCTCGTGAAACATCACTAGTATTTCTGCCAGTATCATATAATTATTTTAAAGATTTTACCACTGACTTCCATGTCAAATGTTAGACATGATTGGCAATATTAACTACCATTACAATGGGACCTCTGAAAATTAAGTGTAGGTGAATCCCTGTTTAAGTAGTTATGTTTTGGTTCTAATATACAATAGGGGACTCAAGCAAGCAACTTGATTACTTTACATTTTCTAAAAATAATGGTTCTCACTTTCTACAAAGTCATTATCATATTTCACATCAGAAAAGCAAGAAGTTGAGAAACCTCCCTACCCAACCCCCGAACCCGGTCTTCTTCTTCTTCTTCTTCTTTTTTTTTTTTTTAAGCTTTCAACAGTGGACAGATTTAATCAAAACAGGGAGGAAGGATGGGAAAAGAGTCATCCTGGTCAGTCCCACTTTTCAAATTCATTAGCGTGGTGAAGAAAAAATATAATGAGCATTTGTTCTTTTAAATCCCAACCTGAAACAGGATAGCTCAAAGTGTCCAAAAAACAAAACAAAAAAAACCCTAAGGTAAACCAAAGACTATGTGCTAAAATTTTCTATTTAAAAAAAATAATAATCCTGCACTGAAGGAATATAGTATAAATTACATTACCAACCTTCAAAAGTTAGCATGTAAAAAGTATTCTAGCTCAAACCACGGCTGCTCTAAAGTATTCTGCAGAAATTCACATATCAAAAACAAATATAGGGGCCTCGAATGCACTGATTATATTAAAAAAGGAAAAGTGACTTAGCTATGTGGGTAAGAGGAAGCAAAATTTCAGGGATTTAGTTTATCTTTAAATGATCATACAATTTTTTTAAAAGAGCTAAAGCAGTTACGTAGAAATAAATACTAGTACACGCTAGAAGAGAAGGTTTAATAATTGATAAAAATGTACAAAAATATTCAAATCAGAAATGCTTTAGAATGTGTACCACGAAGTCAATACTTCTCAGTGAGTAGGGAAGGTAAAAGACTTCCTCAATGAAAAAAGCAAGAGAAAGATCGAATTTAAAAAAAAGACAATTGTTAAGGAAAATGTTTAAGTCAACATTGATTTTTGTTTTAGACAAGGATATCGCAACTATCACTTAGTTTGGTGGCACATTCTTTAGTAGGTCCTTAAGGCAATATATTTAAACTAATCTACAATTTGACTTGATGTTAATGTTTAAAACATCACCTCAAAATAATGCCCTTGCTATAGCCTTTTAAAATGCACTCAGATGTTTCATAAAAATAATGGCGGCTTTATTATAGCAGTGCTCACTGGCACCACTGTAGTTAAGGGTCTACCATGTTTCCATTAAGAACACCTATTTCTGGGTTCACCATAAAAGATCAGATTAGCTCCAACCAGTTGGGTAGTGCACAAAAAAAGTAGTTTATCAGTTGCTGGTGCTTTTTTGGTACAACTAAATATCAAAAAAGTGTTTTATTGTATCTTCAAAATCCAACTTCCATAAAGTTAATCAAATCATCTTAATGACTTAGAACAAAGTAGAGACATCTGCAGTTATTAGTAAATTGCCACCTTTAATCCATCCTGCAGTGCCCTATGAAAGGGTCACAGAAAAACAGTTATGACCATATGAAAATATGATTCTTGATACAGAATCAAAAGTTATTTTCAGTTTCCTTTGCTTTTATAAAGTCCACAATAACAATACTTAAATGCACTTTTTCCTGTGATATAATTAAAACCCAGTGTTATTTCAATTGAACATAAAATAGAGTCCTTGGTCTGAATTAGACTTTAAATCATACTGTAAACATATATTTGGTATAATTTATTGATCATCATCCAGTTGCTCCAAAAGGGTCCTTCTGCGCTTTTCCAATTCCCCTTCACTCAGTTCACTGCCAGAAGTATCCCAATTACCCTGAGAAGACATTGGACACAATTACATTTCATGTTAGTACTTAAAAGGTAAGGTTAAAGTAATAAGGAACTTTTGAAAAAAAAACAATCCAAATCTCTTGAATCTCTTTCATAGAATCAGATACATCACATAGTTTAATGACTTATTACCTCTTTCCCCAACGCTTACCAATCGGTTACTAACTAAGTATATATACCTTAGTTATATTAGGAGAGATCCTTAATTTAGAATGAGGTTTTTATGTGTTGTTTTTAGTAAACATTAACATATAGATTGGGGACAACGATATATACCAGTTTCTTTTCCTTTCTCTTACACAACTGATTATGAAACATCCTCTTTCCATTTAATGGAAACCAGGTGTTCATTTCCTAAGCACTATATTCTTTCCAATTTTGCAGATTCTAAGTTGCCCTATGAGTGCTTTATATTAGAAAAAAGTACACTTAGTACAAACATTCAAGATTTATGAGCAGTACAGTTCTTAGGCTGAAGAAAAGATTCAAATAAAAATAATAATGCATTATTTGTGAGAAACAATCTTTGAAAAGTGGATATAGTTCACCTATCCTCTTTCCCTTCAGGAATTTCATTTAACCTAGTATAAGAAAGAAGAAAGTGTTAAGCTGCTAACAGGTGTAGAGGAAATACTCATTTTTCACCGAGGATGTGCATCAGACTCACCAGTGCAGCATTGAAATCAAACAAACCCCCCCCCACCCTACTGCATCAGAATATCCAGAGGGAGGGCTAGGGCTTCTCTATATGGTGTAAACTCTCCACTGGTAATTCCGAGGCATAGTCCTTGCTAAGCTCACAGCGCTTGTGGGAGGAATGGAAAGGCTGAGGAGGTTTGTGCTACTGTGGTGTCATTCATATGTATGTACACACACACACATTTGGGAAAGTAAGAACTACATAATTTGATATTAAAATATTAACTTTTGGTTATAGTCCCATCCTATTCATTTGCCCTCACCTCTCCTCCCACTGATTATTCCCAAAAGTTACTGGAATGTTACCTTTTGAAACCAGACTTAGTAATAATGACAACTGTGAATGTCTGGAGGGAGAACCCTGATTTGAGTCTCTTAAATTTTATATTCCTTAAAAAATAAGGTAGGAAATGTGCAGTGGCACTTCTTAGTGGGAATGCACAATGCAGAAGACTATATCTTCCTTTCTCAGCCAGTTAAAATAATAGCTATGGAATGCTATGTTACTTTTTTAAGGAATTTAGGATGCTCCAATTGGGTCATTTATGACTGCACACATTAGAAAACTTTTATAATTAACTGAATTTTCATTGTTTTCTTTAATGCTAGTAGACCTGAAAAAAAGTCTATTCTTTAAACACCATCACAGTTTTAGTCACAGTCTCCATTTCTGTATTATAAAAATTCTACTTACAGAAGAATCCTTTCCAGTCTTTTTCTTAGGTGATTTGTGTTTTGATTCAGATCTTTGTCTAGTTCTGTCTTTTTCACTTTCCCGGTCTTTGTCTTTTTTATCTTTCTCTCGCTCAGCATCTGACTCTGGAGAGTCCTGTATAAATAAGAAAAAAGTTGGCATTTGACAAAGACAAATGCCCATATAGGTAGTATTTAGGAAAATCCACCCATAACAAAGAATGTGTTCACAGTGGCGAAATTTAAAGTGTTTAGCTCAAGGATTCTATAACATTTCCAAGATTCAAGGGGGCAGTGGCCCATTCTTACAGAAAGGATGACATTCCAGTAAGAGTAATACACACTACTAAAAGAGCTTTAATAAGTTAAGGATGAAGGCACATTTCCACAAACCCAGTAAAACATTACTTATTATGAACATAAGATGCTATGATGAGCTCAATCATACTGTATTTTGGACTGTAAGACGCACTCCCCTATTTTGGGAGGAAAATGGGGATGTGTCTTATAATCCAAATGTAGCTTACCTGACTCGCTTGGGGGGGGGGGGGGGCAGGGTTTTTTTGTTCTTTTTCTTTCCTATTTTCCTCCTCTAAAACCTAGGTACATCTTATGGTCCGGTGCATCTCACAGTCCGAAACATACGGTATTAGGTTGATAGCTGTATAATAAAATTCTTTCCTCAAATTTGCCACTGAGTAGCAGAAATTACTTCAAATGTAATGTCAGTGCCGAAACAAGCAGTCCTTCATTAGGGATGCGTAAGTTCAAGTCAGCAGCATGAAGAAGATCTCCTTCAACAGGTTTGTGGTAACACCCAGGACCTTACATTTTGAAAAAGACCTCTAGGTGTACCTAAGGTTAAGTGGTTCTCAACAACAGCTGTAACATACACATAAAACATAAAGACTTGCGTTTTCCACTAAGATTGCTTTAAAAAACCAGAGTGGGAATCTTAATATTGTGTGTATATTTTTTTTCCCAAAGCTCACCCAAAGATTTTGATTGACGATTAAGACAAAGATCAACTGTAAAGCTCTTGAATTCAGGTGCCCACCTACACACCGTGCTGGACTGCTCGGTACTAGACAGAAAACGGTCTGCTGCCCCTAGGGGAGTTAAAGGCAAAAGCCTAGTGTAAAAATTAAAAACCTGCTTACAGATTTATGTCTCCTCTTCTTGCTTTTCTTCTTATGTTTTTTTGACTTCTTGTAACTTCTCTCTAAGCAGCATGAAAAGGGAAAGTGTCAGAATTTGAGGACATCCAAGTGTCAATGATTTTAACCAAGTTAAAAGATATGCTTACCAGACTCAGCACTAGAAGAATGTTCTGAAGCAGAACGAGACTCTGATCGTTGTCTTTTTTTCTTTGTATGGCTGTCGTCGTCATCGGAATCTGACCCCTAAACAATACAAATAATTTCATTTGTAATGATGCTAATAAATGTTTCAATACACTTAGGGTGTCATCTAATAAACTTCCTTACCGATCGAGAGCGGGAACGTTTCCTGTGGTGTTTTTTGGATTTTTTAGAATGTTTCTTGTTCTTTGAATGATGATGTTGACATTCATGCTACAGGAGCAAACAAAGAAAATATTCAAAAGTTTACATTTACTTTAGAGAGCAGATCGTAAAGAAGTTTTAAAAGCTATATAAATAAGTTCTTAGAGTAAAACCCCATTTTGCATACTTAGGATGTACTCCTTTGAAACTGTGTGAAGAATTATAATCACTTGAAATGTTTTCTTCTGAACCTTAACCATCATTTAGATATCTAAACACAACAATGTAAAAATATTAATAAAGTACTTTTTGTAGGAATGAGAAGGGTGTGGGTTAGTAGGGATAACTGATACACTCCAGGAAGGTATAATTTACAGAAAAGTTACACTGCTTTCAAAAACAAATACCATTACATTCAGATACGGTTTTTCTCATGGCTCAACACCAAACTAAAGAACTGCCTCAGAGCTGCCCTTGAACTGATAAATAAAGGTTGGTTTCAGAATGAATATATAATCTACTCTTTCTTTTCACACAAGGAGAATCCCCTTCTTAGTCAAATTTAAGACATCCATCCATAGGCACTCTAACCCCATGTGAAATCAGAAAAAGTGCTGTTTCTGTGGATTTTAACTCTTACTAATAAAACAATTATCCGGCTAGCAGGAATGAGGAAATGCTACAGTAAAAAGTCCTTGCCCCCAACATATCTATAGCTTTGAAAATAAATTTTACTTCAGTTTACAAGTAAGTGGAAAGAGAAAATCTGGCTTAGGAGGGACTCTCATTTTATGTCACTGAATGCTAGTTTTTCCTTTTCTAGCTCTAGGTCCAGAATATTGGGTTCCAAAACCCTCTTCTTATGGGTTCAGCCCTTCCCTGTGCTACTATCTTTATCTCCATTTATGACCTCATCACTTTACCCCCAGCACAGATCATGAAAAATCTTGATGGAAGATTCCTGAATCAGGGGAAAATGAATCTTGTTAAAATGATGATTCTGATACAAGAATTCTGCTGATGGGGTCTGAGGTTCTGCATTTCTCATAAGCTCCAAGTTACTACAGATAATGCTAGTTGAAAACACTTTGAGTAGAAAAGATCTAGAGGCAGCTGGGAAACTAATACAGAGTACATGAGGGTATATTAACAGAGCAAACTGTCAACACTGATATTCATCAAGAACAAAAAACATAATGAAACACTCAAGTCAATGTAAGTGACCTGCTACACCCAATAACTATGCAACACTATGTGCCAGTTTTCAGATTGTTGTAAAGTATCAGTTTATCTACCGGCTTAGCATGTTTGTTAAAAGTACTGACTCTGGAGTCAAAGAGCCCGTGTTGGAATTCCTTCCTGTAAATTATTTCTCTTTGCCTCAGTTTACTCATCTAGACTTCATAGGGTTGTTTTTAGGATTGCAGGCATGTATGTAGTATTTGCCTAACAATTAAACAGTGCCTGGCCCACACAGGCATCATATATTTACTACACACAAGTGCCTATCTGAAATCACCAAAATACCCTTACTCAGCTAATAAAGTAACTTGCAGTTTTATCATTTTTCTAACAAAGCTTAATTCATTATTTCTGAGATCACCAGTGAAACACATCTAATATATCTAAGGTAGTATATTTTAAATATATGAGTAGAATCTTGTAAAGCAGATATAAAACAGTTTTTAAGTTTTCTTCAGGTTCACTAGTCAGTTGATATAGCTGCTAAGTTCAATTTCTAAAACACTGTAAAAATAAGAAACACATATGAATAGTCTCCACAATCTTTGTATCCCCATGCAAGTTTTATCTGTTTCACTTACAAGCAGTTTCTATTTAAAAGAAAAATATACTTTTAAGTATCCCAGGTAACTACATTTGCAAAAAAGTAATGTAATTTAAGTAACATACTTATTGTTCTGAATTCCTTCATTTTTATTTATATTTTTACAGTTTATATTTCAGCCAGTTATGAGAATATTAAAATTACCTCAAGTACATGCATAAAATCTTTAAATATTCGTTTTCTTTCAGACTCTAGAGTTATGTCCTCAAATGCTGGCTCTTTTACAAATCTCTCCCGGATCTGAAAAAATTCAGATATGCAATAAATGTATTAATGCCAAGAACATATCAATACGACTAAGAAAAAAAACCCAGCAAGTGAAAAATGTGACAGCTCATTCCCCTCAAAGTCTATTATATTATTTTCTTTACTCTGAAATCCACAATATTTTTAACAAATATTTCTAAATGTAGAGTCACAGCTGACTTTACACTTTTAATCTAGTCTCAATATATCTAATATACTATACAAATAACTTCAACTTATTTTTGTGGCTATAAAATGAAAGGAACTGAAAGGAATATTATTTTCAATTGTAAAGAAAACAATTCATTTGGAAAAATTTACAAATATACATACATCTTCCCAGACAGCATCCAATTCTATTGGAGGAGTAGCTTGTTTCAACATACTCTTAAATGCAGATTCTTTTCGTTTCATCTTTCGAGCCTCCTCTTTTTCTCTTTCACGTTCACGGGCTTCTGCCTTTTCAAGTAACTTTTAGGAAATCAGTTAATCAGTTACAATAATTTTCTTTAGTTGAAACAACTCATTGTTATTATTAAGATTTTATTTTTAGAAAGAGGGTAAGGGAGGGAGAAGGTACAGAAACATCAACTGGTTGCCTCCCATACAGGCCTCAACAGGGGACCAAACCTGCAACCCAGGCATGTGCCCTGACCAGGAATCAAACTGGCGACCTTTCACTTTGTGGGATGACACTCAACCAACTCAACTACACCAGCCATGGCTCACACTTTTTTAAGTATTTTCCCATTATTTACAAGTTAAGATCCAATTTACAACACCAGTTATTCAGCAAAGAAAGCTTAACATCAGCCCATCACCTAAATATATTATTTTCTTTTACCTTATCCTGAAAGATATCTACTGCCGTATGAAATCATGCTCATACTCCCTTATTCCAGTATCCTACAACTGAAGTACTTTTGGCTGAATATTTAAGAACTGTACTATTGTTCATAATAGTAAAGACAACTTACACTATTAAAAGCCAACTTAATATTTCCAGCATCTAATGTGGTTGATCTTTTAGTTGAACTGATTATTGCCACAAAGTCTTCAAAAGTAGTATTTACTTCAACTACAAATCCTTTATCCTAAAAAAAAACAAACAGAAATCTTGTTAATGACACATATCAAAGGAACATAGAATTTTTAAATGTACCACAGATTAACAGTGTACAGGAAGTATACTATTTACCTTTAGAATGTCTTTTATTATCTTCTTCTCATCATGATAGCGTGCTTTTAGATCCTCAACATAAAACTTGAAAAGGTCAAGTGCAGTTGATCCTAATGAAAAAACTAAAGAAGTCAAAAGCTAGCTCTAACTAAAGAGCTGCAATTATTTTTTTGTTTATAAAACAAAATAAAGTGCCCCTCCCTCCCATCTTCCAAAACAACCTTCTGGCCCATTCCACCCACTATCATAACTATAAATTAGGGAAGAAAAGAATCTCACCCGGCTGACCAAGCATATTAGTGAATCTAATATCAGAACTAATTGTTGGATACAATTCCATCCAAGATGACATAGAATGCAGTTGTCCATGTTCATGCAGTTCATCTAAAAATATCTGGAAAATTAAGAACCATTAACAATAACAAGAAACAACAATGAACCCCGTAATATTGAAGTCATCTCTGAGGACATTAGAAAAAATATTAGTGTACCGTGAACACACACATTAAAAACACAGCAATATTTAAAACTCTTCTACCAATGTTATCATCCCCAACGGGTATAGGTGCAACCATTAAGGTGGCTCCTTGATAAAAGTAAAATCTGCTTTTAGGCAAAAAAAAAAAAAAAAAAAAAAAAAAAAAAAAAAAAAAAAAAGTATTTTGTACCTCAAAGAAAAGGACCTTTGAAAAGCTACTACATTAACTCTACAGGCTTCAGTTTACTGTAGTGTAAAATGAAACATCACTTCCAGTTTTAAAAAAAGATATAAAGGTAAAAGTAAACTAAAAATATTGAACATTATCTATTTCAAATGATGATGCTCTGAAGAATGTGTGTACATGATTCATAAAATATACGTGTTTTTAACATGGTGCCTGATATGTTCTAGGTGTTTTTATTTTTTATTTAATTTTCTTGACAAATGTGGGCCTCTTTAAGAGGAGGATACATAATTTTACCAAAGTAATATACATAGTATTTTGGGGAACAAGGACTCGACCCTGTATCTGATTTCAAAACCTATTCTTTCTATATTACTACCTTAATTCTAAATCTTCATATGCTTATTTCAATTTCTTTTCTTTATTCTTTTATACTATTTGCAGATTATCAGGGTAACATATTAGGACTTTAGTACTTAGTAATTTCCACATTTCCTGCCTCCCCAAACAGTTAGGGAATTTAATCCTACAAACAAATATTCCTAAAGAACAATGACCCCAAATTTTGCCCCTAAAATTCCTAAACCTGCAATGTTCAATATGGTAGGTTGAACATACTGAATCTACCAAATGCAGCTTTTAAGTACATGAAATGTGGCTAGTTGGAACTGAGATGTGCAATCAGTGTCTACAGCACACAATGATTTTGAAGATTATCCCAAAATATCAATTTTAAAAAATACCGACTGCATGTTAAAATGATAATATTTTGGATATATTGGGTGAGAGAAAAAATTAGTAAAATTACCAAGAAATTAAAATCACATATGCGGCAGACAAAAATTCATCAGACCGCTCCGTCATGGGTAACACCAGACATCTAAACTCCACTTCTCCTCAAACAAGAATAAGCATGTCCATCTAGTCTTATACGTCCAACATTTTTTCCTCAAATTTACTACCTATCCTTTTGTTCTCATCCTTCCTACAACATAAATGGAATCCGAATCTTAAACCAACCCTGCTGCTATGTGATCACGATGTTCCTCACTTGCTCCCTCTTTTGATTGCCTAAAATAGCTTAGAAATCATCTTCAATGATGCTCTCTAGGATCTTAGAATCAACCTGACTCTATTATTCCTGCTTTGCTAGTATTTGTTTCACTTTCAGGATACAAGATCTGAAGAGTCATAAAATTTTGATATTGAGTCCATTTCAGTAGTGAATCCCTAACCTGAGCGAAAATTACAATCACCTGAAAAAAATTTTTTTACATTCTGATTTAAAACTGGATTATTTGTAATTTTACTTTTTAAAGTAAATGACTTTATGACTTTGATATGAGTTCAGGTTTGAAAACCATTATGCTAAAATTGTATGGTTCTACTCCTTTTATTTACTAACCCCATCTTGGAGCATGGGGCGGGAGCCTAGTATTTTACATTAGAGAAGGTAAGTTGCTTCCAAGATGTCTGAGCTGGTATTTCTCCTTCCCTTAGAAGGGAGGTTCCCAAACCTTGGCACTCACTGCCTCAGAGTCAATTCAATATATTTTCTCCCCTCATCTCCTTCCGTCTGTCTCCTTGTATGCTGTTCATAATATACCTATTAATATATATATGCTTGAATTCCAAACCTTCTAAGATTTTGTTTTATGAGAGAGATCTCTTTCAATTTCCTTCATTCCCTCTTGACTGATTTCTCTTACTCAAGAAAAGCCAATCTCTTAACCCTGAGCTCATTTGAACTTTCTTAACAAATGTCTTCAAGAAAGGTCTGATTTTACCTCTCTTTACCTTTACCCTTTAACTTTCCCTACCACACCAACAATTATGAAACACCTTAAATGCTACACCTAAAAGTATTCTTTTGGTCTTATTTCAAATTCTTAAACACTTGCTACTTTTGGTGGGTTCCTCTACCTCAGCAGTTTCTCAAAGAATCATTTGAAAGACTGGTGAAAACCGGATTGTTGGACCCCACCCCCAGGGTTAGATTCAGTAGGTCTGGTGTGGGGTTTGAGAATCTCCATTTCTATAACTTCCCAGGTGACTTTGATGCTATTTTATCCAAGTGCCTAGCTTTGAGGACTACTTAAAACTCCACCTTAGCTTCTGAGACAATATACATCCCCTGGTTCTCCTTTAAAGTCCCCTATCATTCCTTTCCACTCTTGACAGAAATTCAAAAACCAGTTTTAAGACTTTAAAAAGTCATATGTTCTTAGTCATAGATGTCACAAATATTTATTCTTTATCTGACTGGCAAATGAATACTCAATAAAATAACAGCCATCATCATAACCATTATTAATGACAATGTTCTTTTCATTCATGATCTTTTATTCTAAATGTCAATTTTCTAATTTATTTTATTGATCTTTCTAAATATATCTTTTGACAGGCAATATAATGACACAGGAAATTTACTGAGCTGAATACTGAAGCAAAACCAATATAACATGCTAACCCCAGTTATATCAAAATAGTAATCAGAATCCATGCCAGATATTTACCAATCTGATTTAAAGCCATATTTTAGGCTTACCTAGAAGACCCATGTGGCCTTTACGTTAGATTTCTTCTACACTTTCTCCAGTTCCAGTACTGACACCATATATTGTACTTTTTTCTGTGTGACACAGATTTCCTTATTTTTTATGTTATTATTTTATCATACAGGTCTCATTTTAAACTACTGCAAAACCTCTTTTTTAATAAAGGACATTAAAGCTCAATCACTGGTTGCAGAAGAGTATTAACTAGCCTTCTAAAAGTTTATTTTCCCCTTCTTCCCGGGCACATGGCTGCTTATTAAATCTAGGTTTTCTAGCTTTCTTTTAGCTAGTTATGGCCATGTGACTGAATTCTCAGCCTGAGTATTAAAGAGTAGAAATTCTATGCCACTAGATTTTAAAAGAAATGCCCTCTTAATTTACTTGGCAAGTTGTACAAGGTTGGAAAGGCAGAGTGGCAGTGATAGCGAGGAAAGAGACAAAGTGTGTCCAGATTCTCATATCAGCTGAGTCCAGATCCAGACTCAGCGGCCTGGTGCACCTGAGGGAGGACTAAAGCCAATACTGAGATTTTTTTTTCTTATCTGACTGATAACACTCCTGTAAAGACATTTTGGGGTGTGGGTGCTATTAGGAGGGTATGTGTATATGTATGTGTGAGAGTAATATTTTTATAAGAGCTGTCTAAATTATTTTTCACAATATATTTAATAATCAATGCTTTAAAAAGCAGTGGCATCCTATAAAGTGGAAATTTAAGTTCTAGAGCTTTGGATATGAAATTGAGGTCATACTGCATTACTTTACCACCTGGAAGTAAAAATCAGGCCTGGAAAACCCAGGAAGGCTTGTAGACACCCCACCACAGCGGCCAGCACCACCACAGGAAAGACACGGAGACCAATAGTACTTGGCCTGGCCTGCGTTTCCATTTCTAATGGGATAAAGTGGGTTTTTTTTTGTTTTTTGGTTTTTTTACAAGAAGCCATATTAAAAAAAAAAAATTGAGATATGAATGTGGTTTCTAATTATATCAGATGTTAATATTTTAAAGCTGTAACAAAGTTTAAAATTTCTACTTTGTGCCCTGGAGGGTGTAGTTCAGTGGAATGAGTGCCAGCCTGCAAACCAGAGTCGCCAGTCAGGGCACGTGGATGGGTTGTGGGCCAGGTCCCCCAGTAGGGGGCACGGGAGAGGCAACAGCTGTGATATTTAAGATGGTTAGTGACCTTGGGCATGGTGGTCCAAGTTTTTAAGAGTCTGCTAGATGATTCTGATGTATACTAAGTTTTAGGAACCACTGAGTTGGGGCATGGCAATGTGCCCTACCCCAAACCAAGTTAACTCTTATTTTAAGAAGTAAACTTGTTTAAGCTAGTGTAACTTAGCATTTATCCTAATACAGTGTTTAATGGAAGAGACTCTGTAATTAAGACTGCAGATTCAAGTTTTGCCTTCACTATTCAGCAGCTGAATTTGAGCAAGTCACTTCCTCTCTCCCAGATCATTTCCTTATCTAGGTGGACATAACAAAGATATTACCTACTCTTATAATACAAGGCTGTCATAAAAATCAAGAGATTTATTTAGTATGTATAAGTAGTCAACAATCAATTAATGCTAATTGCTAACATTATAATTCATCTATCAATCTGCTCCTTACATACCACATCTGCTACAGTCTTCTGTATTCCCCTGGACTAAAATGGCTGCTCTTCCTCAGTGGGGTCACAACTAATTGCAGAACTAAGAGTTAAATGTGTATGAATACTTCACAAAGTCTACATTAGTGATCTGGGATCAGGTATTTTAAAACTGTTTACAGCATTGTTGAAGCTCATTAACCATATTATAAAATTAAGCTAGAAAGGAAAAATTTAAATACCTGAAAAGATTCTCTGTTTTTACGCTGTCGTCTCCGTTCTCTCAGCAAACTCTTCTGTTTTTCTTCTTCTTCTTCCTTTTCTAAAGCCCGGATATGCTCTTCAAAGCAAATTAATGCATCTTCTTTATCCATGTCTAAAGGTTTTATCAGTTAAAAAATTAAAATGTCATTTAATTATTTGCATTAACTCCCTATAAATGTCAAACTCACCTTTCCAAAATACTTATATTTAAACTCAAATGAGACTCATAATTATCTAAATGGGAAAAATTTAAGAAAAATTCCAAAAAAACCTCACCAAAAGATACCTTTGCACCTGAGAATGAAACAAAGACAATGCACATGACACAACTAATGAAAATAAATTATGATGACAAAATTTGTAAGCAGTATCAGAATTACCCAAGGAGCTTTGCAAAGTATGAAGTTCTAGGCCCTGTCCCAAACTTCCCGAAGCATGGTATTCAGAGGGATAATCAAGAAAACTGTAATTTAAAAAACAACTAGATAGTAAAAAAAGCAAATTTGGAGAAGCTTAGTGGAAGATAATGCTAATATATTTTTTGCATTTTGCAAATCTCTAAAGCCATCATCTCAAGAAGATAGCATGAATAAAATGTGGTAATTTGCTTCTTACCAAGTCACATAGACAATTTCAAGCTTATCCAATGATAAACATATTTCAAGGATTATCTGATAAAGCTAACTTCACATTTCTGGAAAAATATTTTTGTCCTAAATCACAAAACAATTAGGAAGAAGTATCCTATTTAGAAACAAAACACTTCAGCACCAGCTGGTGTGGCTCAGTGGATGGAGCGCCGGCCTGTGAACCAAAGGGTCGCTGGTTTGATTCCCAGTCAGGGCACATGCCTGGGTTGTGGGCCAGGTCCCCAGAAGGGGGTGCTCAAGAGGCAACCACATACTGATGTTTCTTTCCCTCTCTTTCTCCTTCCCTTCCCCTCTCTAAAATTAAATAAATAAAATCTTTTAAAAAAAGAAACAAAACACTTTTTTAGAAATGAAGTAACAATTGTGTAAAATTCAGCTGTCTCATAAAAAATAGATTCCCTTGCTGTTTGACAACTTCTTAAAAACTGTTTCTCCATTTAATTATTATGCTTACTCTGTAATTCCTCATCTTCTGCAAAAGTTGGATTATCCATGAGATACTGCTGGGCTTCTGACCAGGTAGTAGAATATGTTACATTAGCCATGTTGTCAAGTATGTTTTTTAAGGCTTCCCAATTTCTCTTTCGCAACTGCTTTGCTTGTTCCTAAATCAAAAGTATGAATATATGTTTTGAAGTTCAAAGAAATATTAAAATGCAATTTAGTAAAGGTTTCTTTACATTTTAACTGATGACCAAATTTCAAAGTTACCCATTTACTTTGAATGTCAACATTATTTACCTTTCCAGGGCTCTAGCCTAATTTCTTGGCTTGGTACCTACCTTCAATTTTTTCACC
This sequence comes from Desmodus rotundus, assembly GCF_022682495.2. Taxonomy (NCBI): domain Eukaryota; kingdom Metazoa; phylum Chordata; class Mammalia; order Chiroptera; family Phyllostomidae; genus Desmodus; species Desmodus rotundus. Next base: position 142,827,402 of record NC_071388.1, read on the forward strand.
TCTCTTCTAAAGCCAGAATCTGGAAAACAAAATTTCTCTTCCTAAAACTATGCACTATAGGCATGGTCTAAAAAACTAAAGTTATGCAAACAAATCATACAATGAATAAATGCTAAGATCTTCATTAGCAGGTAAATCAAATGTCTGTTAATAATACATTTCTGTAAGTCTCTTGAAGACTGGATAATACAAAATTTAGTGCATATAATAGTTATGGGGTACTTTAAAATACTACCCTACAAGTACATTTTAGTGTAAACCACTATATAATATTTCCCTTCTTACAAAAGAATCATAAACAAAAGCAGTTTTAGCAAAAACACTGATATCTTATCTGTCACAGCAGGCATAAAATAGCCAATTAATGACAATTCAAGCAAGAGATCAATCTGCACTTACTACATCCACATCAGTACTTATAGGAGCTGTCCAATTTTAAACCTAACTTCTAACACAGATCTGCTGCAACATATAAACTGGATAAACAACCAACAAAAATGGACATGTTATAAAATAACTACTAATCAGAATGAAGAAACTCCTTGTTCTATCTATAAATATCAATAAGAGTGAATTATACCTTTTCCTTCTTTGAAAGAAAGAATAAAACATCTTCATAGATTTCAAGACGGTCACGTTCCGATATTGCATTCCAGACTTCCATCTCACCAAACATTTGCTCTGCTTTTCTATGTTAAAACAATTAAATGTTACACTATATTATACAATAAAAGTTAATCTTAAACCATTTTAATTTTGCAGAAAATTTAAAACCACCAAATAAACACTCTTTTCCATTCTAAATCCATGACTGTATTATTCAGGAAAACTTTTGAATAATTAAGAACAAGAACAAAATAGCTTAGGCTTCCATTTTTCTTTAGGCTACAGGGGTTAATTCTAATTGAGCCATGTTTTGTAGTCAAGACTATCTGTAATTCTTAGAGTAGCTAGAGAGACTATCATACTGCCCATGGAACTAAATTATAGACTTCAAAAAGTTGTCAGAAATTCAGCTAACACATAAAACAGGAATATTTAAAGAAATAAAGTTTTTCACTAAGGCTCTACTGGAAAAGTGACAAAAATAATGAAGCACACATGGAAAATGAACTTGATAACTTACTGTATATGTTAACATTGAATTACCCACAGTTTTAAACAATAAAGTACTCTAAAATCAGCAATGCTATATAAATACAAATTTTCAAAATGCTATGTTTAATGAAAATAGACTATTTCCATCACAAATACCAAATGTTTCAATTCTTATAGTAAGTACAGAATAGCTCTAGTCCCTAATTAATAACTCAATGAGTTTATATGTTAAATTTCACATTTAACTACTGATTTATCACATACCTAATAAAACTGCTATGTTTATACTCATCTAGTTTTACTTAATGAGTATCTACTTTGGAATAGTCACTGCACACCTGGCAAAAAGGATGACCCAGAAACAGCTCAGTAAACATGTATCATGCATCACTAAAAATCTTACTTGTATCTGGTTGTGGATGTCATTTTCTCATGATTTTCAAGAAAACGCTGAAAGGATTCCTTAGCTTCTTTGTACTTCGATCTTGCTTCTTCTTTTTCTTCTTTCTCCGTCTGAACTTTATAGGCATTAAAGGCCTGCTTTTTTTCGCTCAACTTTGCTAAAGCACTAAATTGAAAAATGCCACATAGGAGTAAATGAAGGGAAGACGATCAAATACTGATGCTTTGAAAAATAATATAACTGATTTTATTCACAAGATAATTTAAGAAATTATTACAGAAAATAATTTCTACTTTCAAAATAATCTTAATTTCATCTGTAGCAGGGCAGAAAACTTAAACTATATGACAAAGCCTTTTTTGGTTCATATCAGACATAGAATGAATCTATTCTTAGTGTCTAAAATATTAGAAGACAATGGGAGTAGAAAGTTATATTGTTTTATACAATTCTGAATTTGCTAGGCTTGCTATATTCAAAGTGAAAAGTAAATTGAAAAAAATCAATTACCTGTATCGTGGATCATTTATGATCATTTTCATAGCTTGCTCCCATGAAGCATTAGATGGTACCCGCTGAAAACCATACAATGAAAAATTAAAACTTAACAGAAATATATTTAAAGTTATAAAACAGGAAACAAAGTATAATACTCATTGAAAACATCAAACATTTTCCTTTGCAGTTTATAAAAAAGGTCTAAAAACATAATTTCTTATTGAAGCAAGGCAAATCTGGGTAACAATATACCTACAGACTAAAAAGAAAATTTAAACTGAAATATAAACAGAACAAGAATACTTTTTCTTAAGGCTACTGATTAAAAGATAAGCATGTTATATAAATTAAGAAATCTTGCATTAAATATAGAGGTCAAATATAAAATATTCTTCAAAAAAAGGGAAATATTTACTTCATTTTCAGTTATAAGTTTATGAAATTAACATTTTCACTGAAGACATCACAGTACTGATTGCAATGAACAGTAACTTCATTTATTAGATATTTCATGTCATATAAAGATCTGTAATATAAATACCTTTTCTTTCAATAATTCTTTAAATGCTTGCTTTGCCTCCTCCTTTGTATTCCAAGTATATGTTTTTTTTGCTGGTTGGCTTTCTTCCTCTTCTTTTTTGGGAGTAAAACTAGAGAGAAATTTAAACATGGTCATTTATAATTTAAATAAACATTTGTTTCATTTAGAAAAATTTAACTATTTGATGTTGAGCTAAAATTTGACAATGTTAAATTCTCCTATATGAATCCTACTTACTTACCCTAACATAAAAAAATAAGTACATTTTTTTTTCTGAAACATTCAGTTATTAAGGCCCTGCACAAAGACCAAAATAAAAATTTAATTACACTAAAACACTGGTTCCACTAGTTCACAACTTAATACGTCTAAATGGCTTACGAAACACTTGGTGCCTTTCAGTTTAGTGCCGTAACAACTGAGAATTTGGGCACGCATGGATAAATATCAAAAAGAAAGCAATTAATCTAAATCAGGGTAGGCAAATGCCGACCCATGGGCCAAATCCAGCCTGCAGCCCATTTCTGTAAATACAACTTTACTACAACACAGCCACGAAGTGTACACGTTGTTTATGGCTGACTGCATGCGGCCACAGCACAATGTGAGTCGCTGTGACAGACTTTAAGATCTACAAAACCCAGAGTACTTTACTCTTGAGAGTTTGGGGGTCTTCATGAAAAGTTGTTATGCTTATATTTTTTCGAATATAAAAACAGAGTGTTCAGAAGAAAGAAAACTAGGTAGAATGCTTAGGGAAAGATAATGGAGAACATACTAACAAAAAACATATTCACACACTCTAAATACTTGAAAGAAAAAAAGCAGGAAATAATTGTTAAAATTATGAAAAACAAATTATGGTGGACGCATGTAATTAAGTATAAAAAGATTAAAAGAATTATTCTAACAAGCCTAAATGTCTATGAGTAGAAGAGCACTTAAAACTTACTTATGTATGCTATTAAATGATATGCCATTAGTCAACATAATGTGGAAGGTGTTTTATATATATATATATATGTATTTACATATTTTAAACACATAGAATAAGGGCAAGATATAAATAAAATATAAAGAAATACTTTTATGCCTTCTAATATACCATGTATTTTTTTTAAACTTCTTAACATTAGGAGCGTTATAGAGCTATTTTCACTTTGAGAAATGTACCTAAGAAAAACAAAATCTTTACAAAAAGGGGAAGAGGAAAGCAATATGCTTAAAGAAGATAAGCAGCATAGCTCGAGGTTACTTTTTATAGCTGTATAAAGCATCATTATATGAAATGTTACTAGATCTTGGGTACGTAAGTACTTGCAAACTTTTGCCTTATTAAAACAGTATCAATTTAATTTCACTAATAGTTTCCGTACATCCTGTTAAGTGTTCTTTGTATTAGCCTATTAATTTTTGCTTGTTTCTTCAATATCAAACTACAGAAAACGTCTTTTCAGTGCTGTGCTAATAAGCCGTATTATATTTGAGACTGAGGCAAAAGAAAATCAGTAATACTGATATTTAATGTTTTGATATTTTATTAATCATGGAATTTTTGCACTGATTGTTTTAAAATGCTGCACCACAATATGATGTATCTTGATTACTAAAGTTTTTGGCATCCCTTTAAATTTGTGTCTCATCCTAGGAAGCCCTGCTTCCTAAAATTTCTATGGATTAGTTTTGCCAGAGTTTGATAGCATGACCCCAACAAAATTCAGCCTCAAAAATGATTATCTTAAGGCTTATGCTATAATTCTTTTTTCCCCCTTTTTACTTAATTTACTGAGGTGACACTGGTTAACGAAATTAAACAGGTTTCAGGTGCACAGTTCTGCAATATATAATCTTGTAAACTGTATTGTGTGTTTGCCACCCCAAATATTTTCTCAAAAAATTAATACAATAGTCACTGACTAACTGGCGATTTCTTATCTGTACTGATTTGCAGAAGACAAGCTACTAAACTTACTCGGCTACAGTTTCCTTGGATGTCTCTTCTCCAGCATTACTGGACACTTCAACACTTTGATCCTGAATAGCAGGGGTACTAGTAAGTTGTGCTTGTTCTTCAGTTGAAATTGTTACTGTGTTTTCATTATCTACAACAGTAGCAACAATTGAAGTAACTTCAGGCTCAGGAACAACTGGAACAGTTCCACTGACAGTATTAGAAGCAGAGGTGGAGGCATTGGCATTGGCGGCAGCGGCGGCGGCGGCAGCGGCGGCAGCAGCTGCGACAACAGCAGCTGCTGCCTCTGCAGCAGCCATGGTGCTCATTGTGGTCGGAATCTCTGTTGTAGGAACTGGGGCTGTTGATGCTGTGGTGCACTCTTCTTGCTTACTATATAGTTAAAAAAAAGAAAACTGGTTATTTCATTACTAATGATCACAAAGCCAAACAAAGCTAGTTTTTAAGTATTATACAATCATATGAACAAGAGAAACTCTTAAAATGGAAAAAAAAGCAATGCTGCCAAACTATTAAGCCATTCAAAAAAATTAAAACCATGAAATAAAACTGAACTACTTTGATATAATTCAGCAAACATTCATGAATTAAATCAAAGTATGACAGGCACTCAGGTAACAACATCCAGTCCTGACTGGTATGGCTCAGTGGATTGAGTGCTGGCCTGTGAACCAAAGGGTTGCTGGTTCAATTCCCTGCTGGAGCACATGCCTGGGATGCAGGCCAGGTCTTCAGTAGGGGGCGTGCAAGATGCAACCACACACTGATGCTTCTCTCCCTCTCTTCCTCCCTTCCCCTCTCTCTGAAAATAAATAAATAAATAAAATCTTTTTAAAAATTAAAAAAAATAAAAAACCGCTAAGTTTTATATTAACAACACACATCCTTCATTTCCTAAAGTCTAATTGTTTTCATTTACAAAAGGCCTATCAGATTGTATCATGCCAGAAAATTTGACATGTATCATAAACTTCTATAAGATCTTTAAAATTTTACTCATTTCATCCATTAAAAGAAAAATCTGAATAAAGGAAGAGATATATAGATTGCATACTTCTTCCACTCCCAAATTAACTTATAGCAAATTTTGGACTTTTCTATAACACAATCTTAATTCATAAATGATGCAGTACAAATTAAAATAACTACTGTCTAGTAAAGCATCACTTGCCTACCTTGAGTAAATATCCCTGTTCCCACCCTCAAATCCTCCAAAGATACCAAAACCATATAAGGCCTAATATGTTAATACTATTTATACCGTTAAAACAAGATTATAAAGTATCTAATTTCTAAATACGTATTGATATCTAAAATTGCTTACCTGCTTTCTTCAGCTTTGATCATTGCTATTAAAGAGAAAACAGAAAAGTTATGTACTACACAGTTTTTAAATATGATCACTGAAAACAAACTTTAAAGACTTTTAAAAACGTTTCATAAGATATAATTTACCACCCCCCCCCCCCCTGCAAATCACAAATTTTACTGAGCAAGTGCTTGCTCCAAAATTCCAGGACAGCAATTAAAGAATGAAGACAAATTTAAATAGCAGTTTTTAGGAAAGCTTCTCCCCACGCTGCTGCTTTCCCAAAGACTGCAGGCTACTGAAAAAACTTCCTGAAAGTATCTACATAATTCTGGAATAAAATAGTATTTTCCCCAGAAATAAAACTATTTATTTTTTTAAAAGATATTAAACTCAAAACAGAATCAAATTCATGTTATAAAATTCCAGCACATATATACTAGCATTGACAAGTAGATAGATAGTTATACACACCAACTATATATAATAGGGTTATATCAGAAATGAGCTTGATATTTCTTACATCAATAAACTGGGGATCTACCTATCTACAATGTTATTTAGCCAATGCTAGTACAGAGATTTAGGTACATTTTTCTGTAGGGGTAAAAATATACCTTACTCAGCATCATTAGGGAATGAGGTGCTCCATGGAAGTGATAATATAAGCTTAACTATGAAAATATTTTAAAAACTCAATCATTTCTGAAAATCTGTTTAGGATGGCTGACAAAACATACTGAAGGGGTTATTACCATTACTAATAAAATCAACTTATTTTCCAGATACAAATGATATCTAAGTAAATGAGGTGACATAGGGTAAAGGTAAATAGACTTAATACCACAGTGCCTTCAAGAATGTTTTATTCTCTTTTCTGTCAGATGTCATTTCATATTGCAGTCTACTTTATTAGCCCCATTCTCCTACACTCTGTTGCTTTTAACCTACTATAGTTTGACACCATAGTAAAAATTCTGTCAGAAGTGAAAGTCCTGTGTTTTGTATTATCTATTTCTAGATTTCAAGCAGTATTCTGAACAGTTGAGGATGGTAAAAAAAAATCCTCCCTTTTTAAGTGAAGCATGATATTTCGCTTACCTTAATTCTCCCATAACAAGCATGAGGGCTATTTTGCAATGTTGTTATTATATAAAACCTGCATTAATTATAGTCTGATAAGGATTCAAAGATCTCTGCTAAGTCCCATACTCCATGTATGCACTAACACCCAAAGCTGTATTTAGAAATATTGTACACAATGTCCTTGTTCAATTTTCAAGTGATACGTAACTTAAAAATAAAAAAACCAAAGTACAACTTTAAAAGCTACAAGCTCATTTATAATATAACCCTTAAATTAGAGGAATTCTTTGAATTAGAGACTTCTCACTGCAGATTTATCCAATCACGGTTAGTGAACATTAGTGACATACTCTAAAAATGTTAAATGACAGAAAATGAATTATCAAAGCGCTCACCATGCAGGTTTGATTTTGTAATAAGACTTCCAGCAACAATGGTATTCTGGTATCCTAGTTTCAGTGGAATCAAATCAAATAAAAATCTATTTAAAATCTACAGAACTGAGATCTAGAGCAACAAGAAAATAAGAGCCCATAAAACTGTTACACCATTTTAAACATTCTAATCATATAATTTTAAAAAATAAGGCCTTTGTTTGAATAATTCTATTTATGAAGGACTGTTTCAGTGTGAATGACATACATATTTAAAAAATTAACATTAATAATTATTTTTTTGTTTTACCTTCAAGATCCTCAAGTTCTTTAGGTTTGGCCCAACGGGATTCTTTTGTTTGAGAATTGTAATAGTATGGCTTTCCAGAGTCAGATTTGTACTCTTTCCAGGGGCATTTAGATAAAAGTTGCTGGAGGGAAAACAAAACCATCAGTTAACAGTAGTGTATTTAGCACCATGCATCATTTAAGTCACTGTTTTCCCTAGATATTACCAAGCTGTACAATTTGAAAGCTTGTGAGGTAATGGTATACAAGCTACCAATTACAAGATACTTACTAGTGATGTTAAGATTTGAATACGTTATTTAGTCATTACAGTAATACTATAACATTTATACTATTATTCCAAATTTACTTAGAGAAAGTAACTTGCCTGATCTAATATACCTATTAAAGGGCAGAGGCAAGGCTCAATACCAGGTCTATCTGAATTTCAAATCCTATGTATGTGCTCTTGCCATTTATACCCTTACCCCATCAAAGGTAAAAATTACTATCCACATTTTACAAATACTTTTCAAATACTAATGCAAGTATAAACATAAACTTTGAGAAAAAGCAAAATCTGGTTTAGTCATGCTTAGATTTCAGCCTCATAATAATTTATTACAAATCTATGTGAATTACCCATAAGGGAACAATATATAAGTATGGTATACTTAAAACCTAATATATAAACCAGTTAGGGTGATATAAGAATGCTATTAAAAACTAAATCCAGACAGAATGCCTTAGGCAAATATATAATTGATAAATATTACCAAGTATGTCAATATTGGGATAAATAAAAAATTATAGTTATCTACCAACATCCCCTTTTAAGTACTGTGGTACGTATTAGTGTGGTGGATGGCAAATACTTTTACCTCCTCAAATTCCTTAATTAAGGGGAGTGGGAGGGAGATAATAGTGCCAATCAGGAAAAACCTTAACTATAGTTTGAAATGCCAGATCTACTTTCACTTAGGGCTTTGGAGTTCCCCATGTGGAATAATGCTTACTCAGTTTATTTCTTCAATCTTACTTCCTTATCTGTGCATTTTGAATAATTAAATCTGCAGCATAAAACGAAAAGTACATACTTTTGGGGGGGGGGGGGCATTTTCCAAAGACAGTTTCTCAGTCTAAGAAAAGGAAGTATTTGTAATTTAATTTCATCTCCATTAAATCAACCCCATTTAAAATTTTTAAGAACTTATTAAAAGACATGTGAAGTCATCTAGGTTTACTATAAAGAGGAAAACAATTTGAAATATGAATTTAAAAAATAAAGGTCAGTCAGAGAGAGAGCCCTTTTTTCCTTCCAATCTGTTCTTTAAATCACCCTTCTTAAATTAATGTCACCCCACAAAGGGTCCTGAGGAAGGGATAAATCAGTAAATAAAATTGGTCTGTTCAAAGAAGGGAATGAGTGTTGTCTTTTTGCTGACTGGTGTGTTTAGTAACTCTTTCTCCTCTGAATGCCTTTTGAGATATAAGCAGTACTATTTGGATAGTCAAATACCCATGACATCCTAAAAAAGAAAAAAAGAAAAGATGAAGGGGGAAAAAAAAAAAAGACCAAATCTACTTAATAATCCCTGATTTCCAGCCCTCAAACTTTTACCTCAGCAGGTGTTTTAAGATCATCTGGTTTCTCCCAAGTCGACTGTTTTGTTTCAGTATTGTAGTAATAAGTCCTTCCATCAGGTGACTTATGTTCAGTCCACATTGATTTCTAAAAAAAAAAAAATTATTGTACAAAAACATTTAAATTGTTTAACAGTGTCACTGACAGTGAATATCAGTATCAACTGTTTCAAAGCAATATGTGAAAAATTAAAGCAATATGTAAAAAATTAAAAGTATAAAATGGGTACACTTTTGACAGTTAAAGCATTTAGAATAATTCATCAACACAAATATGGAGGTGACTGAAAATCAGATTTTAAAAGGACTTCAAGTGCAACATGAGTCCATTCAGGTTTTAGGATCACTCTCTGCAAAATCTCAGAATTGTAAGGATATGACTGTTTCCATAAGAACAGTAACTTTTTAAATATTTCAGTCACACAAACCAATGCCTTATCGTTAAGAGTCCATGCTAATGTAGTATAGGTTCATTGATCATGAACCCAACCACCCAAATTCAAAGAATATTTATATCAAGTTGGACAAAGTTCTAAACAGACATGCTATATATAAAAATGCAGCAGTCAAAATGAGAAAGAATGACTTCTGGATGACAATCAGAATTCAATAATCAACAAGGTGAAATTTAGCAGGAATAAAATGTGAATCCAAATGCCCTAATACAAGATAGGTGAGATAACGTTTCATATGAAACTAGTTTGATAAAGATTATAAATCCACTCTTGGAACCCAAAAGAATTACTAACCACCTACTAAAAGTTCCTAGTAAAACCTCAAGTATCAACAGACATATGCCTCAAATAAAGGCCTGTTAAGAGTTTTACAACATTACTATACACACACACTTGTATATACACAAAATAATAATAAAGTGATGGCAGGAAACTGTGAGAGATGATAGATATCTATGGTCTTAATGGTGGTGCTAGTTTTACAGGTGTATTACTTGTTCCCCAAACCATCCAGTTGTACACATTAAACATGTACATCTTTTTACATTTCAGTCATATCTTATACAAGTGGCTTAAGAAGTTTTACAAGGACTCATGAGTGAGTGAATTATTGGATGAGATCAAAGGTACTAAGCCCAGTTCTGGAAGATTTTTCATATGGCAACAAACTGAAGTATACTTGAAAAGAGGGTAGCAGAGATGATCTCTTCATGTTTCTTCAATTCTAAGACAAAACATTACTATATATACCTCTAAGAAAGAAAAAGTATATAATCATGAAACTATCACATGCTTTGTACCACTCAGATTTTATGTTAAAACTTTTTGAAATAATTTATTTTTATTTAGACACTGGTTTTTATCACATATCACTTTTCTGAATACATAAAAAGGAAAATAGGCAAATAAAACAGTCAAGCTATTCCTTAAATTTCACATTGAGAGGTCTTTTTGTATCAGAGTTGCTGATACAGTCACACAGTTATCACTCCTCTGTGGCATTAAAAACACTTATAATGCAGTACTTAAAAAAAAAAACCCATAAAATAACTAAAAACCACTGGTGCTGATTCTAAATTTTCTTCTGTAATTATTGTAAAAAGTGGGAATGGAAAATAAGATGACTTAAAAGAATGTAAATTGATTTTAACAAACATAGATGAGGTAAGATGATTACTTTCTATGACTTTTGAGAAGACAATTACAATGGAAGAATTATGGATAGCCATTAAATTGAAAGAAATTGATAAAATCTGAGCTGTTTGGTAACAAAATTAGTCCCTCCTATAGAGATCTGTAAAGATTTGTAAAGTCATCTGACAACTATTTACAGAGTGGATTTCTGAATAATGTAGCAAGATACATAATTCTGAAGATGTAAAAATATTCTTTAACATATTCTAGCACCATGCACAAGAAGATATGACAACTACAATCTCTCTGGAAGAAAGATTAAAATTAACTGGTAAAAAATATTTAGCTTGCTCTTATTCACCTACTTTAAAATTTCATCAGAAAGTGATGCAATTAGAGGCATATACAAAAAATTCAAGTGTATGGGTAATACTTTATTTCATAAATTAAATGGTGCTTTCGTAAATAACTTTGTATTTGTTTCTGATGTTCTAAAAATTAACTCAGTAGCATCTCAAGACTGTATTATCTTAAATAGAAATCTGTTAAGTTCCAAAATTATATTTAAACTTCTCAAGTCACATCTGTTAAAGGGCATCAAGGAAAGAGGAGGTTCACCATAAACAGACTTAAGATATCATGGAACATGAAAGACCAATGAGGAGAATGAGGGGAAATGTACAAACCAGTAAAACCAATAGTGAACAGTTTGGTATTCACTATCTGTTACTTTGAGCCTTACAACTACACTACAAAGAATATAAGACCACTAGCCCCATTTTACAGATAAGGAAACCAAGGCTTAGATGGGTTAATAACCTGCTCACAGTAATTCAGTAAATAAAACATAAAACTAGAACAATTCAATCATATCTGCCTCAAAAGACCGTATTTTACACACTCTGAAACACTGTATCAAGCTTGCTGTATTCAAGGACCGTCTATCAGTAAGAACGGATAAATTCCCCATCAATTACTAAATGTTAAGCCCTGTGCTAACTGCTTTGCATCAATTATCAGTTAATTCTTGTAATAACCTTCTGAGGTAGCTACCAATTATTAGCCTTACTTCACAGAAAACAGCACAAGAAAGTAAAGTAACATGGCTAGTTAGTTAGTTCATTACAACATTGTTCCGGCCTCAATTAAGGTCCTATTAAGAAGCAAGGTTCCAAATCTTTGCATCAACAGGAACAATCACTTAAGATATTAATATAAATTCTGTACTAATATCTTAACTAATATGCAAATTTACTTACAGAAGTTAATTTTGGAGTGAGGAAAATGATTTATCTGATAAATTTTTTTACTCCTTTTTCTTAAATCTGCAGCTTAAAGTAAAACTGTAATTTATCTTGCTTTTGGCCAAAACTAATTATGTTAAAAGAAAAATTTAAAAACAAATGTATCTGAATGGTGAATAAAAGATGAAGAATGGCATAAAACATTAATGGATATATTAACAACTATCTTCAGAGCCATAAGCAAGTGTTGCCCATCAAGGACTCAGACTGCACTTGCAGAAATGCGGGGGAGGGGATCTCACGAAGACTCAGATGTATATTTTGGAAAGGACCAAAGCCAGGAAATTAGGTTTAACCTTAAGGTTAGTTGCTTTGGGGACTTGCAGGAGTTAAGATATTCCTAACACTGGAATTACTCTGTATTTTTATCAGATGACACCATTCCCAAAATTATTTTATTACTGACATAGCTACTGTATTAATAAAAAATTATTGACATAAATGGTAGTTCTGGGGAATCAATCAAAAGTCGACATTTTTACAAATGGAAAACATTTGCAAATTAAGGCATTAAAAATTTTTATCCTTCAAACAGAAAAATCTACTACAATCAATAAGACAATCTAATGGAAAAACAAGCATGGCCTTTAATAGAAGTTGGTAGAGATAATACATCTAGATGTTGAACTTTATTAGTCAATCAAGGAAGCACACATTACAATGAAAGTTTTTGCTCATCAAATAAATGACAAGACTATCAGTATATAATGTTAAAAGGGTGTGAAGAAAAGGACAGTCTAATGCTCCTATTGGGAAATTAGTATTTTTCAGCAATTTAATATTCTTACTAAAATGAAAATGCAAACATTTCTAGATCCTGAAATTTCACTTTACAAAATCCCACTTACATAGTTGCAAAAATGTTTCCTACAGGATTGCTTGTCATAGTAAAAAATTAGAAACAATTCAATATCCACCCACAGGAAAAGAGTTCAATTATACTCTTCAATACTATAAGATGTTTCTTATGCAGATCTATTTTTAACCTATAGAAAATGTCTAAGATGAAGTGCTGATGTAGTGGCAAAATATACACAGAAAATATGTAATTATCAACAGAGATAATAAAAGTCTCAGATTCAGAAAAGCAAGTCAACATTGGATTGTGAATAAATTTAGTACACTCAAATTCAATTATGTATACATAAAAGATAAACATTTATATACTCATAAGTATTTACACAATGTATAAGCTATATTGAAATAAACTGAAAGAGAAGTTATGAAATCCAAACACTAAACAGCAAGATCCCCTCACTACTCTAAATGAGGAAAATAAAATCAAAAGGAAATGATTTTCTCACAAACTACCAAAATACAACACAGAAAGACACATTACAATTGAATATTCTAATTACCATAGAAGCAAATGAAAGATACCCAGCCAGATTCACAGTAAAATACTATATAACCATTAAAGAACAGAGAGTTAGAATAACACTATTTCTGATCATAGAAAAAGATAAGAAGTTCTTTATTAGCAACAAAACAGGAAAGGTATCCAAAAAGAAAAGCAGGCAATGTTACCTATGAATATAAATCTAAGAATTTAAATAAAATATTAGCCAAGAGAACCCTATAAGGTATACACTTTGACCAAGTAGAATTTATTGTAGAAGTACAAGCTCAATATTGAAAAATCTATTAAAAAATTATTTGTATTAACAAGTTGAAAAGAGAAAACACCACCACACGATCACACTAATAATATTTGTTATGATTAAACTACATCCTAAAAATTGTAAAAAACTCTCAAGTATTCAAAAAATAAAAACAAAAATCCTCATATAAAATAAAGGACAATTGTAAAGGACAATTTATCAAAAACCAAGAAAAATAATTCTAAAGCCACTTCATTAAAATCATGAAAGCATGAGTTTGTAATCACTATATTTCAACAAATACAGCACAACTGTAAAATGAAATGAAATTTCATTAAATGAAATAATTGGTATAAATATTGGGAAAGAGATAAATTCTCTTTCCTTTACTGCTAAAGGCTCAAATGACCTCTAGAAACTAAAATTTAAAAAGCTATTCTAACTATCCAGGAAATCTGGTAATATAGCTGGCTGTAAGATAAACATTCAAAAATTTGTGAACTGACAAATAACTAGCTTGCAATAAAAATGGAAAAAATAGTCTATTGACAATATAACGAGTTTTTACAAGGCAAAAAAATAAAGATAAAACAATAGGTATACTAGCTGTTTGCCCTATCTAAATAGAATCTAAAGCACAAACCATAATGGGAAAAGGACTTGCATGCTGACAAATTGATACTGAAATAGAACATAAATGAAGTTTTAATAAACTGCAAAAACCAACTTCTAATAAAACTGTGTTTTCTGATCATAATGCAAAAAAGTATATCTTAAAAAAAGTAAGTTACCCAAGAACATGATCCAAAAAATAACTGATGGGATGAACTTCATTAAATTAAAAAATTCTATGCCGAAGAGTCAAGAGAATGAGAATGCAAACTGGGAGCAGAAGACACAAATGATGAAGAACTGATGATTCTAGACTCATAGGAAGAATGCAAGCTGACAGCTGTGGAGTTGGGGTGGGGAGGATGGAGGGGTTGGGGGGGAAAAAAGAGAAAGAACTCATGGACATGAACAGTGTGGTAATTGCCCGGGTGGTGGGGGGCTGGAAAAGGATATGGGGGGATAAATGGTGATGGACACACAATACAAATGATGTGCTGTAGAACTGTGCCCCTGAAACTCGTATAATCTTGTTAACCAGTGTCATACCAATAAATTCAGTAATATTTATACATAAAACTCTTTAAACTTAACATTAAGGAAAAAAACAATTGAAAAATGGGCAAAAGATCTGCACCTTAACAAAAAGGCATACAGATGGCAAATAAGCACATAAAAAGATGCTCAACACCATATATTATTACAGATGAATAGGCATAACAGGAATTTTAGACCAGTAAAGCCATACTGTATGATACTATCATGATAGATACAATGTCATCACACATCTGTCAAAAGACACAAAATGCAAAACACTAAGAATGAATCATAATGTAAAGTGGACTTTGGGTTATGATGTCTTAATATATGGTCATTGATTGTAACAAACAAAACCCTGTCATGGGAGATATTGATAGTATAGGGAAGGCTGTATGTACGTGGGGAGAGAGGGTGTATGGGAAGAACTCTCTACTTTGAGCTCAATTTGGTTCAAAAAAACCCCAAAGTCTATTAAAAATAAGGATATCTGAAAACCAGTGAGATGAACACTGAAGCCAGAAAAAGAGCAATAGAGCAACCAAGAAGGAAATAAGTGATAGAAGAAATAAATTTATGAAGTTACTCTCTCCCAAAACAAAGTAAGGAAGATAACAGCTATTAGGATTTTTAACAATATGCCAAATAATTATTAAAACTCAGCAAATAAATATCTGGGAAAAACTAAATTATTAGAAGAAATTTAAAACTGGAATAGCTTCAATAACCACTGAAGAAATTGAAACAGTAATCCAAAACTTCTATTCTCAAAAAATACTGGGTGTAGTCAATGTTTGGTTGTTATATTAAGCTGTTAAGAAGTTGTTTGTCATTTATATGAGCTGCTCTAGGGACCAGAAAGAGGGGTTCCTGCCCAGACACAAGCAACACAGAAATTAACAATGTAAATCCAGATGAAATTAAAAATAAGTGTGTGCACATATATAGACCCTAAACACACAAATAATAATTAGAATTCATTTTAGTAATGAAGAGACGAGTTAATGTCAGCAAATTTATCTGTGTACTTTCATATTACCAGACCAGAGAATATCTTATGATCATCTTAGTTAATAGTGAAAAAAGGACTGGAGAACATTAAAAATAAGCAGGTATTGAAATCCATGCCAACAAACCAGAAATAGAAAAAAGCTTGAACTTAATAAAGGTTATATACCAAAAAGCTATATAGTAAACACTATATTTAGTGGAGAAATTTTATACATATTCCTATTAAGAAAAAAAACAACACAAAGATGCCAGCTTATCACTGCTACTTCTCATCACTGCTACTAGAGGTTTCAGCTGGCACAATAAAAGTAAAACAGATGAGGATTAGTAGAGGGGCCGAAACTATCATTATTTTAGGATGATAGTTTAATAAACATAGAAAACCCAATAAGCAACAAGAGTTCAGCACACCTACTAGATGAACACATAAAAAAAAAGACCATTATGAAGCTTGATAGACTCAAAACAGCACCAAATCTTAGTATCTATAAACTAACAGAATGCAGGATGTGTAAGCCTTCAATAAAGAAAATCTGAAACTCTTTTATAGAACAGACACAAAAGAAGACCTGACAATCATGTTCATGGCCATAAACAGGTCCCCATGATCTACAAACTTCATGTACCTCCAACCAAAATAACAAAAATATTTTTTGATTTTGACAAATAGATTTGAAAATTATATAAAAGATATGGAGCAGGAAAACAGAGGTCAATAAAAAAAATTAGGTTATTTTTTTATAGAGAAAAAAAAACCACATAAGCCACAGAATAAGATAGCACAATGCCATTCAGAGAAAAAAAATGTATCACCTATTGAAAATCCTAAAAACTACAACAAAAAAGATTAAGAAAAACAAATTCAGTCAAGTTGCAGGATATGACATCAATATGCAAAAATCAGTTGCATTTGTATTCACTAACGTTAAGCTATCAGAGAAATTAAGATAGCAATGTTATTTCCAATTGTACCACCCAAATAAATATATAAATAAAAAAATAAAAATTAAAACAATCCAGCTAGGAATACATTTAATCCAGGAGATGAAAGACATGTACACTAAAAGCTATAAAACACTGATGAAAGAGACTGAAGAAGACACAAACACATGGAGAAATATTCTGTGCTCATGGATTGGGAAGAATTGACACGTATTGCAAAAATGTCCATGCTATGAAAGCAATCCACAGATTCCATGCAATTCCTAAGCAAGTTCCAATGGCATTTTTCACAGAAATAGAATAGATAATCCTAAAATTTGTATGAACCACAAAAGACCCCAAATAGTCACAGCTATTTTGAGAAAGAACAAAGCCAGAAGTATCACCTTCCTGAATTTCAAACTCTATTACAAAGTACAGTAATCCAGACAAATATGGTACCATCCTGACTGGTATGGGTCAGTGGGGTGAGTGTCCTCCTGCAAACCGAAAGGCTACTGGTTCGATTCCCGGTCAGGGCACATGCCTAGGTTGTGGGCCAGTTCCCCACTCGGGGGTGTGTAAGGGGCAACTAATCAATGTTTCTCTCCCTCTCTTTCTCCCCCCACTTTTCTCCCTTCCTTTCTGAAAATAAAATTTTAAAATAAAAAAATAACAACACCACAAAAAACAGCATGGTATTGGCATAAAAACAGACACCTAGGTCAATGGCACAGAACTGAAAGCCCAGAAATAAATACATGCACATATATGGTCATTTAATTTATGACAAAAGAGCCAAGAATATATAATAAGGAAATGACAGTATCTTCAATAAATGATGTTGGGAAGACTGAACAGCCAAATTCAAAATAATTAAACAAGATCACTATCTTATACCACACAAAATAATGAACTCAAAATGACTTGAACACTTGAAAGAAAGACCTAAAACTAACTACAAAGGCTCCTAGAAGAGAACATAAGTGGTAATAAGAAGCTCCTTGACAGTGGTCTTGGCAACAACTTTTAGAGCTGACTCCAAAAGCAAAGGCAAGAAAAGCAAAAATAAAAATTGGGACTACAGCAAACTAAAAAACTTGAGCACAGCAAATGAAACCATCAATAGACAGAAAACAACTTACCGAATGGGAGGAAATTTTTGCAAATCATATACTATATTTTGCCGTGTATAATGAGCATTTTGCTCAAATTTTTGAGGGAAAAATAAGGATGCACATTATACATGGCTAGTACTAATTCTGTATCTATATGAATGTGTTTCTTTTATTTATGCTTATACATTAAAAGTGTAATTCTAGAAAGCAACGATATCCATAAGCAAAATAATACCTTGGAATATGATAATCGGTTTTGTTTCTAAATATAAATAAACAACTTAATTAAAAAATTAAAATGAAAGATTTTTTCCTGAAAGTTTGGGCAAAAAGTATGTGTGCATTATGCATGGGAGATTACTATACACAGCAAAATTCGGCATCTGACAAGGAGTCAAGTATCCAAAATACATAAAGAACACATAATCCAATTAAAAAATAAGCAGAGGATCTGAACAGACATTTTTCCAAAGAAGAAATACAGATAGCTAACAGGCACACAAAAAGACGCTCAATGCCACTGGTCACCAGGGAAATTCAAATCAAAACCACAAATATCACCTCACATCCATTAGAAATTATTATTATCAAAAAGACAAGAAATAGCTAGTGTTGAAGTGGATGTGTAGAAACAGAAACCCTTGAGCACTGTTAGCAGCAAAGTAAACTGGTACAGCCATTATGGAAAACAATATGAAGGTTCCTCAAAAAATTAAAAATAGAACTACCATATGAACCAGCAGTTCCACTTCTGAGTATTGATCTGAAGAAAACAAAAACGCTAACTTTTAAGATACACGCAACCTCATGTTGGATGCGGATTTATTTACAACAGCCAAGATACTAAGATAACTTAAGTGTCCACCAGTGGATGAAATGGATAAAGATGTGGAACACATATACAATAGAATACTATTCAGTCATACAAGAGAATGATACCTTGCCATTTCCAACAACATGGGTGGACCTTGAGGGCATTATGCTAAAAGAAGTCTGACAGAGAAAGGAAAATACCCTAAGATCTCACTTATATGTAAAATCTAAAAAAAAAAACCCACTAACCAAACCAACACACAAAAATCCTAAGCTCACAGATACAGTGAACAGACTGGTTGCCAGAGGGGAGGAGTGGGAGATAGGTGAAAAATGGGTGAAGGGTGTCAAAAAGGTACAAGCTTTCAGCTATAAAAGAAATGTCAAGGGGATGTAATGTACAACATAATGACTACAGTTAATAATACTGTATCAAATATCTGAAAGCTGCTGAGATAGTAAATCTTAAAAGTACTCATCACAAGAAAAAAACTTATAAGTTGTATGGTGAGGAATGTTAACTATTTTATTCTGATCATTTCACAATGTACACAAATCACTGTATCATTTATGTTATATACCTGAAACTAACATGCCAATTTAAAAAAATAAAAATAAAAAAAACTTCAAGGAAAAGAAACACAAAATAAGCCGCACACACACAAAAAATCATAAACTTTTCCTAATATAAACATGTCTTAGGACATACATCCAAGGGCGATGGGAGTAAACATGGAGTAATAAAGAAAAAATGGGAGGGACCCTCCACGGATCAATGATAATGACCATAATCTGAAGCATACGAGTAACCAAAATTTATGTATCTGAAATCTAAAAAGAAAAAATAAAACAACAGTAAGTTTTCAAACAAATACATAATATTTTGGGGTGGAAAAGTGTGAAAGTATGAAAATGTCAATCCTCCTAAAATTGAAATGAATTACTATCATTAGTCAAAAATAAAATAAGGCACTTGTAATGGAACAATATCAGACAGGTATGTTGTAATCACTCAACTATTAAAGCAGAAGACACAAGAAAGCTTAAAATATGTATATACATTTCAGTTAAAAGTATTCCCCCCAAACTTAAAATATTAACATATTTGCAATTAACTTACAGCTTTCTGCATTTCTTCAACCCGAAGGTAACAGTTACCTCCCAGGACTATTGTTCTGACTAAATGAAATTATACATATAAACTCTTTTTTTCATTGCTGTTTAGAAAAAACAAATAAAAAAGCCACTAAGGCTAAAGAATGAGGCTATTAAAAAATATAAAAAAGCCATATTTAAGGGAGGCCTCACGTTTATTATTTTCCCAAAACACCACAAAAATGTATAATAGAATACCTTAAACAGAAGCATTAGCAAAAACCACCAGAAGATACTATCTTAAAAAAATCAAGTATTGAGGAAAAAATTGTATCATAATAATATAATTCTTTTCATTTCTAAGGAAAATTAAGCAATTCTGAATATTCATGTGTCTTTCTGATGCTGTGTTAAGGAAGGTGGAAGCAAAAAAAGCATTTTAAACTACTATGTATTAGTAACAGTCTACATTAGGTTTACAGTAATTAGTAAGAGTGTATAAATATTTGTATGTAAGGGTACTAAGGTAACACTTAACTGAAAGTTACCATATTAATTTGTGCACCTAACAAAGTTCATTTCCCTTCTAGTTGTGATGGGCACAATTCAAATCCTTATAAAAACTAATATATATCTGATTCCCATTTCTCTCACTAGGTCCCGTCAAAATCAGATTTTAAAACAAATCATTCAGCCCTAACTGGTGTGGCTCAGTGAATTGAGTGCTGGTTTGAGAAACAAAGGGTCACCAGTTTGATTCCCACTCAGGGCACATGCCTGGGTTGTGGGCCAGGTCCCCAGTTGGGGGTGTGTGAGAGGCAACCACACACTGATGTTTCTCTCCCCCTTTCTCCCTCCCTAACCCTCTCTAAAAATAAATAAATAAAATCTTAAATAAATAAATAAATAAATCACAGAATTTTTCAACATTTGACACAGAAAGGAAAAGGGTTCAACTTAGCAGAAATTTAGAATAGAAATAAGGAACGACATAGTAGGCTAAAGAAGTATAATGAAATATGTTCCAGAAGTACTTACTGCGCCTGATGTACCTTAAAAAAAAAAAGGGAACAGTATTTACAATGTGATAAATCATGCTCTCCTTAACAGTTTAAAAATATTTAACAGTACTATTTCTTCCACTTCATCTCATCACAATAAATATCCTATAACTGTCCATATGACCTATGTGCCTGCTTTTTCCAACAAACAAAACATGTACAATGCAAGGAATTTTAGAATTAAGTGGCACATTGAACTTTCAATCTGTAAACTAAGAGCTGGTTTGGGAAGTATTAATACATTTGCCTTTTATTTCTCTTCCTGCTATCAGAGATGGCCTCTTTCTCTGCTATATGAGGGGGGAGACCCCCCAAAAAACAGAATTTATTTATAAAAAATTGGGTATCTATTCTTACATGTTTAAACTTTAGTCACTTTCAAAGTATTCTCCACCTGATGCAATATACCGATCAAGACATTTCCCCCCCTCTCAAAAAGAGTTTCTGAACTCTTCGATTTTGATGCCCTTTGGTGCTTCTGTCATTTTTTGGTCTCACCTCTTTCACACTGGTGAATCGTTTTGCTTTGAGGACTTTTTTCATTTGGAGAAACAACAACAAAAAAGTCACTTGGGGTGAGACTGGGTAAATAGGGAGGGTAAGGCATGGGGGTCATGATGTTTTTGGTCAAAAACTGGAACACTCAGCACAGTGTGGGCAGGTGTGCTTGTAAATCACCCATCATGAGATGGGCAAACACATTTTGGAAACTCTTAAAAAAAAATTCACTGAAGCCAAATGAAGCCTCTTGCAACACCACCAGCTGGTACACTGTTACAAATGGGTTCCTAGACAGGGGAAGCCTGTGCTTCAAGGGGCCTGCCCTCCAGGAGGGGTTTTTGGGGTCCCTCCTGGTTTATACTACTAAAGTAGAAAAATACCTCAAACCTCTGACCCTACGTTTTAGACTTATGGCAACTTCCACTATCTGGGTTCCACTGAGAACAATTAAAAGAAGCTCCTATGGACATAACAGTAGAGCCAAATGTATTTAAAAAGTAATTAAAAAGAAATGTGAAGGTAATTATTTAGGGGAATAGCAATCACCTCTACATATCTAAATAGGCTAAAATATGACATTAGGTATTTTAGAACATCATTTCAGCTTAAATAATGATACCTGTGAAACCTCTTAAAAACATCAACTGTGTCCCCTATAAACTTGAAGGAAAGCACATGGTGCATTTAAACATGTTGTGACCCATAATGTTTAAAATAAAATATTTTTGGCATAATCACAGGATAAAGTTTAACATACGAAATACTAACTTATGTGGAACATTATTATTCATAAATAAATGAGGCATGACTGTTATATATTAGTCACACTAGTCAAAACAAACACTGATAATTGTTTGAAGAAAAAAATTATCACAGGACTCACAAACTGCAATGACTACAAGGTCCAGGCAGGTAATAGAAAAATGGCTGAGTAGTAGTCCAGAAGGCTAATAAGAATACATGTTCCACATGTAAAGTATGGAAGTGCTACCCCATTCTACAATGTTTGCTGAGTGCAAATATGAACTCAATCACAGTTTTTCATTCAAATATTCTGTGTTCACAAGGATTATTATGAACAATAAATATTCAGATCATCTGATTTTTCAAGCGAAATCCAATCTTTGGGTAAAAAGCTATATCCAAGATAAATCCAAACTTTATGTAAAAACTAACAGACTTTAAGTGTTAACAACTAATTACAAAATTTAAAAACACCGTGTAGGCCAAAGTATATCTGTAGACCAAATTTGGTCTCAGAACTCTGGATCTAAAATCATAGTTTCTTATGGATTCAATTATGAGTGCTATCCCTATTTCCCATTGCTTTAAAAAAAAAAATCATTGGCTGATTATAAAGCCCAAGAAACAATGCCTTCATTCCTCATTAGAATATGGAAGCTACTGTTCACAGTAGTTTAATAAATACCGCAATAAATAGTATACATACCTGCTGCTACATCCATATTATTTACTCCTGGCTGTAAGAAAAAAAAAAAAATTACTAACATTCACCTTGTTTACACTGTATTTTACATAAGTTCCTCGCAAAGAACAATCAGTCCCCTCTGTGTATAACTCCCAAGCCACTGACTCAAGGATTTTTTTTGTAGTTTTAGTGGTCTAAGTTCACCTGGAGCTACTGAAGCCTTTAACTGTTATATTTATATTTATATGATCATTAATTATATACAGATCCACAACCCTTCACCCACAATTCTGAAATCAACCAGCTCTGAAAACCAAGTTTTTTCAAGTTTGACACTAAAACTCACTGTAGTGGCAAAAAACCTGTCCTGAATAAGGTGAACTCTTTAATCTGTATTTACCCCAGGTCAGAGGGAATATCCCTAAGTTTTACTAGGTAAATATTATGCTGGAAATTATAAGGTACTGCCCAAAATCCTACAGGAAATTTGTATATAATATATAGAATGTTATATATGACTTACAATATTAAAAAAAGATTTGAAATATATCTGGTCCTAGGGGTTTTGGGTAAGACACTGCAAACTTACCACTCCAGTGGAGTATGCCATATCTGTTCATTACAACCACTAGGCTATCATGTAATAAAAAAATTGTACAAATTTGACTATCATATTGATTTATATATTGCTATTACTACCCAGTAAGGGTGATACGACTGTTCAAAGATTTTCTAAATAATGTGTCACAACTGAAGTCTTGAGAAATAATAAATTTCAGACGCAATCTTTTGATTTCTAAATCCAACATCTAGTATTAAATCACATTATATCAATTTTCAATTGGCACTCAGTAAAGCAAATGTCTGCACTTTAATAGATTATAATGCTAGCAGAGCAATAAAATACTTCTAGCTCACAAATTATGCTTTTCAGTATTCCAGTCTTGTTTAAGGTAGAATTAATTTAATAAATAAGGATGTTCATATACTATAACATATATGTAGGAAAAAATGTAAATGTTCATCATTCAAAAACTAGAAAGTCCACTATAATTCCCCTCTTACATTACAGTACACCAGAGGCACTTAAAAAGCTAATACAATTGCCTATAAAATACATATGTATTATTTCATATATAAAAGTAATCAAAACATCAAAAGAAAAGTATTTTCTCAAGATTACCGGTAAGGCAGGCTGCATAGAAGCCTGAGACATATGAGACATCATCATTCCAGGCATTACTGAAGACATCATTCCAGGCATCTAGAACATAAGTTTAAAAAAACAAAAAAGAAAAGAAAAAAAAGGTTACTACGTAAGACCAAAGCACTTATTATGACTTGAAGAATCTAGATCTGATTATTAAAGCTAGTATGCACAATTTAAGATTAAAACCCAGTGAGCACTATATTACATAGATAATATGCTTAGTAAGTGCTTGTTGAATGAATGAAGTACTTTATCAGTGATCTATTTTAATGCTTATGTCATAATTTCTGTCTAATCAAAATCATTTTAACAAAACTTGAAAGTTGAGACAATTATGTTACCTGTAGGGTAAATTTAGTATTAATTTCCTTTAAATTTTAGCTTATCACTCATGCTTTTCTCTTTTTTTAGGAAGACAAAATTCTTTCAGTATTTTTCACCTTTGATTTTTAATATCTAAATGAAATAATTTTATAGCACTCTGGTCCTTTATAACATTTTTAGATCAAAGGTGTTTAAATTCAGTGATTTGGAAAAAATACATAAAAAAAATTCTCAAACACAAATTATCTATAACCTCTCTGGTAAAGAAAAAATTAAGAATACACATGAATATCTGAGGAAAAAAATACTAGTTTGGGAGCTTAATCTAGTCTACCAATGACTGCCATCCAAATACACAAATCACCGTATTTTTCGGACTATAAAGCACACCAGACCATAAGACGTACCTAGGTTTTAGAGGAGGAAAATAGGGAAAAAAACCCTGCTCCACCATCGCCAGCTGCCCCCCAGCCCCAGGGAGCCAGGTAAGCTACATTCGGATTGTAAGATGCAACCCCATTTCCCCCTCAAATGTGGGAGGCAAAAGTGCATCTTATAGTCCGAAAAATACAGTAATCTTCCCTAATAAGCATGAATAAAGATCATGAAGATTAACAAAACTTCCCCAGGATTCTGATGTATGTTAGCATGATCCCACATTTTAATTTTGATTTTACTATGAACACATCTAAAGAAAACATGGAAGGTGACAAAAACTATATAAAACAATCATATGTACTTAAATAAATGACCAGTTTATTCAACAGCTGCAAAAATTAAATGAACAATCTGAGAAATAGGAATAATGGGAAAAAAAAAGCATACTGATCAATAGGGACATAATAAAGTCACTAAACGTAGATCACACCGCCCACACACTGAATTTTATTACTTGTGAAAGTCAAGTCATGAAGCAAAACCAGGCTAAAGCACAATTAAAATGAAGTAGCATTGTATCTATGTGTTAAAGGAAGGCTTTTGTGCTACTCAAAACAGTAAATAAACTGTTTAAACATCACTAAACAAGAACTCGAAAGAAAACGTGACTAAAATTTGGAATACGTGGTCAAAACATCATTTAAAAAAAAAGATACTGAATCTGAAAACCAAAGTTCTGACAAGCCTCCAACACCCACACCAATACAATAATAGGAGTAATTTACACCTTAAGGGGAAAAAAAAAATGATGGAATGAGAACTAGGCTTGTTGCCTCTCCTCCCCAACCCCTACAGACAATCCTCACATTAATTTTGCTTTAAGGTAATAGCAAAGTAAGTTTGAAGTCTTTAAGTACTAAGTAACTGATTATGGGGGAGAAGCATGGTGGGCAACAAAGAGAAACAGCCTGCTATCTAAAATGGCCTGTTTCTAATCAAAAGCTAGTGTACATCTACAAACTAGAATCCTAAGCTAAATTGAGAAACTGAAGGTTGAAAACTTAACTGAAGAACAAGTCCAAGTATACTCTCATAAGAATTAAAGAAATTAAGAAAAGGGGGATAAAATCTCCATCATGTAACAGGCCATTTCCACATGACAGCAGTACAAAAAAATGTAATTTCAAATTGAAATACTGAGTTCGTAAGACAAACAAGTGATCAAATCCCATTTAGAAAACAAAAGTTCACTAGACAAGGCCAATGGCACAACAAATAATATTTGAAAATCATTAAAGGACAGAGTTAGACAGAATTTTCTCAACTGTTCTTCCCACACTTCAAATTTTAAAACATCCAAAAATTTGCCTTTAGACTAGAACTCATGGTATTGGTTACAGAATGAGATTTAATTTCAAAGAAAAAGCTAAATTCTCACTCAGTATCTCTGTAAATATTGAGTGGCAACTGGGTATGCTTGTTCAACCAGACAAACATTGGCAACATTCTCAAATCACCTACAACTGATTATTCCAAAATTAAATAGGTCATTAATATAATTTAAAACCAAAACTGTGATGTTATTTTGTTCTTTAAAACCAAAGAACAAAAATATAAATATTCAAAATATTATGTTTCTTATGAAAAGCTATTACAACAGTTTGACAAATTAATGGCACTTCCAGAGGCTTGGGCATCACAGACAAGCCTGTCTTCCAGAGCCTGCAGAATCTACTTTGTGGAAATGTTATGACTTCTGTTTTTCATTAATTCCACAATACACATAATATGGAGATGCAAGTTTCACCCGTCTGACTAAAGTTGAATTCTTCCAGAGGCTTTGTTCTGACTTAGGCCAGTCATGTGGTAGCACCATAAACTTGAGACCATTAAATTTTTCTCAGTTACTATTTTTTTGTTTTAACACCACACTAATAACGGGAATCTAGGCTGCAAGCTATGAAAACTGGCTTGCGGTTCCAATCCTTGGAAATGATTTTTCTTTCCTCTGCCCCATAACCAAAGTTGAGACAGGCAAGTTACTTTGCTGTCCCTTTTTGATGGTAGGTTTACTTCTTTCTTGCTTCACATGCAAGGAATAGCACTTTGGCGTCCCAGCTTTATTTGTAAGAGAATTTTAGACTTTTCATTTTAGGCCACAGGTGGTAAACACAAGGTCTGAGGGCTAAATTCAGCCCTCCACCTTGTTTTATCAGGCCCGGCACCCTGTTTCTATCCTGAACTAGTGACATTTATACAGTCCTAGAATTAATTACATTTGGCCCTTGGAAGGCATCACAAGGCTGATGTGGCCCTCAGTGAAAATGAGTTTGACACCCCTGTTTTAGGCTTATTTTTTCTCTCTCTTTAGGGACCATAATACAATGGAGTGTGTCACGAATGATGACACTATTAATTCAATGAAATGGGATACTGACTCAAAATGGTTAAAGAGAAAAATTCTTAATGTAGTTGCTACAACACCACCACAAAAAATTCATTAAGCCAGATCATTCTTAAAGTTACAAGGTGGTAGTTATATAAGCTCAACGTGAGGCGCACTATAGTATCACAACGATGGCCCTGGGCAGTGTGGCCCAGTTGGTTGGAGCATTGTCCAGTAACAGAAAGGTTGTAGGTTTGATTCCCAGTCAAGGCATATATACCTACGTTTTGGGTTCGGTTCCCTGTCCAGGCACATATGGAAGGTGACCAATCGATGCTTCTCTCACATCAATGTTTCTCTCCCTTCCCCTCTCTCTAAAGAGCAATTTTTAAAAATGCCCTCAGACAAGGATTTAAAAAAAAGAAAACACAACCATGATTTTCACAAATCTCAATTTAAGCTACTTGGCAAATAAGTCCTAATTAAGAGTTTCTAGTTATTAGGAGACAGAGAAAATGGAAGGGTGAAAGACATTTGTGAGATGTAAGCTAAGCTACCTAAAATACTACAAATGTGAATTTTATGGACACTTTCGCACCTCTTAAAGACAAAATAATTCAGATATACAATTTGATATACTTTATGCATAAATGGCCAACCATCTGTGTATGTGTATATATATTATAAAATTTTATGTATAGTTCTATACTTGTAATGATAAAAGATTATTTATCAAGATGCTCGCAGAAGCCATCCAAAAAAAAAAAAAAAACAACCCTCTCGGAAGAATCACCAGGGTGAAGAAAATAACAAACCAATAAAAACTAGGGAAAACCACACTATCAACTTCTTATTAACAACCCAATTTGAAAAGCTTCTAATGTTACATTGAAGGAAAAAAAATGCTTCATTTACTACTCTAGGTATGTCTTAAAAAGGTATGATAATAAAAGCAATCCTATCACAGCTACAGCAAATTAATTGTAAAAAATGTAATCTAAATTAGCCCAATTTCATTGTGATCTGAAAACAAAAGGAAACATCTTCACAGACACTTCAAAAGATTATTTTTTTATAATTATTTCCCAAAGTTTTCCGTTTAGAAAAATCACACAATCTAATTTATTTTTGTTTAAATATTAGCTCAAATTTGATTTTTAAAAACCATTCTTGCTGCAAACCTACAGTTGCAAACTGATTATTGCAGTTGCAAATTATTATTTATTGAAAAAGTTTGATTCCTGCATTTTTACTTGTTCCTTTTAAATTTGTCAAATTCCACTAGGTAAGTACACTCTACAGAGGCTATTAAGTGTACTATTTAAAAACAAGTGTTTTCTATATCACTAACTTACCTTATGAATAAATATATGAATAAATTAAAAAAATAATTTTTGAATAACCATAAGACAATATTTTTTTAGTTTAACCAAATATTCATTGAAGTAGAAATAGGAATATCCCTATTTAAAGCATATCCTTAACAACCCAAAGTAAGTAGTTGCATTATAACCCATTAAGAGTTATATATAAATTCAAGACATTTATAGTTTTCTCATAAAAGAAATGTTTAGATAACAAAAAAACAGCGCTGACTCTGTAAACTGGTACCACATGAAATAGATTATCATTTAATAAGTCAATTGTCAGTATTCAAAATTATTTAGTTTGCTAAATTCCCTCAAACCCAGGGAGTTTAGAATTGCGTAAGTCCAGCTAACCACTTGAACAGTTAGGCTAGGGGTGTTGACCTTTGTGTAGTCTTAAAATCCACAGGTAATTTTTGACTTCCTCCCCAAAGTAACTACTAATAGGCTATTAATGACCAGAATCCCTATCGATAACATGGTCTACCAACACACATTATATGTGTTATATGTATTTTATATGGCATTCTTACAATAAAATAAGCTAGAAAAAGGAAAGTATTATTTTTTTTTAAATTAGGAAAATACATATACAGTATTTGTTGAAAAAAATCTAAGTGGACTTGCACAGTTTAAACCTGTGTTGCTCAAGGGTCAACTGTACACACTTTCTTTCAAATTCCAAGAAGGTTTTAGCTTAATGACAATCTCATACTGCTATGCAGGGAGGCAGCCTAGTAAACTATTAAGTATACTCTGGAGGCAGACTGCCAGAATTCCTATCCCAGCTTGGCCAGTTTCCAGCTATGTAATCTTGGGTGAATTTACTTAACCTATCTGCTTCTCAATATCATCACCTGTAACATGGAGACTACAGTACTCACGACGGGACTGTTGTAGGGATCAAATGGAAAATACACGGAAGGCACTTCTAACCAAGCTCTATAAATGATAGCTTATTACCACTGCTCTCCTTCAACTCGTGTAGTGAAAGTAACTCTTATGCTGCCCCTTATCTATTCCCTGTGAGACAGGCCCTTTGGTTTTTTAAAGGCATCTAGTAAATATTGTAAAACATCATCTTCAGTAGGAATCAACACATGCAGTAACAGTAATAACTCTATCTTAAACATCAGTTTAGTGTTGGCTCTGCAATGTCACTGTACAATTTACTTAATTTGCTGGGTCTTACTACTACCATCCATAAGTTGGACATCCATGTAACCAACCCACTTTTCAGAGTCAGGATAATCACATTTGACAGGGTATACGAATCTCTCAAAATTGTACACAAGCATGGTGATATAATTCTAACACAGATTAGGTATTCCAATCCCATTCCCTGAAAAAGGAAAAAAGAAAACCAAAACAAAACAAGAAAACCTATGTGAAGAAGGGCAAGTAAGCCTGGCTGGTGTGGCTCAGTTGGTTGGAGTGTCATCCTGTATATCAGAAGGGTCACAGGTTTGACTCCCAGTCCCTCAGGAACTAATTGATGAGAGGGAAACTAATTGATGTTTCTCTCTCTCCCTGCCTTCCCCCCACCCCTAAAGCAATGAAAAAAAAATGACCTCGGGTAAGGATTTTTTTTAAAGTACAAGTAAATAGTTTACATTATTTAGTAATACTTATCCCAGTGTCTCTTATTAAACCACAAACTAACTACTTCAAAAAGGGTACAGAAAATATAAAATCACTAGGTTTGGATATGTGACACAAAAACTTAAAAACAGAGCTGAACAAAAACAAATGCTATTTTATTTTTAAAAAGCTCTAAACATACTGGAGATACACACACGAATTGTAATATCTCAATTAAGTCATACAGAATCAAAGACTTTAAAACCTACTCTAAAAAGTTATCTAAGCCTTCTTTTGCACACAGGTTCTCTAGAACATAGGTAATAAAGGGACACAAGACTATTACTATCCTCTTCCCCAACTAAACCAGACTCAGTGTATCTAGCTAATTTTTATAAACACATCTGTTCATATGAAACTTTATTTTTAGTTTCTTCTCAATTGTGGGCATCTTTAGAACAAAGAGCACATCTCATTTACATATGTATTACTGGTGCAGGACAGTCACACAGACATAGCAAAAACTCAAACACCTGTAGTAGATAACCTTAAGAACAGTCCTTAATTTTGTATAAGAGTGAATAATTTTCTATTATATGTAAAAAATACATAATGACCTTGAAATTACTGAGAAACCATCTTTCAGAGAAGTAACAACTTTCTTGATATCACACGGCCAAAGAAACAATACCACGCCCATGTTTTCAGAGACTCAATGCTCATTCATTAACCAAAGGTAATTTAAGAAGTCTTACCCCAAATAGAACACCAAGACCTAGGGAATAAGATAACATTTGTATTGCATTGTAAAGAAGCATAACGCAAAAAAACAAAAACCAAAAAACTGTATTTCAACTCAAAATAGTCCTTACTTGCTGGTATGATTAATCCTTTAGGAAACAATGCTAACAGCATCATTCAAATTCAGAGAAGACTGAGACTTTCACTTTGAGTTTGGTGCACCAAAAAGAAATAGATTTTTCAAGCCCATCGTGCAAAACACATCTTTAGTAACTAACTATAATTAACTTTTTTTAATAAGCAAAAGAAACGTATGATTACTTGACCAGTGAGAGAAAGAAAAATATAAGAGATTCATTTACACTAAATATCCATGTATTGAAGTATTGTGATAGCCAAACCAGCAGTTAGAAGATGACAAAACAGTTTAGGCAGGCGTCTGAGCAATGCCTGCAAGTTCCTTGAGTGCAGAGAATATACAGTATTCATTTTTCACTAATACCACACAAATGTCTACTGACTAAAAGACACATGAAGGTATGAAACAAGGAAGTAAGAATGAAAGACCAATGACAACTTCTATGAGACAGAATTGTACTCATTCCTACTTATAAACCTTCACAACTTAGATCTATTACTGCCCTAAGTCAAAAACAAACAAAGCCCATAGTTTACAGCTATGGTATATACACAGATCGACAGATCTTCCCTATCTACTGATATACTACTTCATGATGACTAGAAATTGTATCAACTTTTGTAACAAACCCAATTAAAATCAACAGGTTAAATAAAACCCCACAGATAAGTGGAACCCAATGAACAAAACAAAAGAGCAAGAGAACCAGAGGCATGGAAACAAGGAACAGACTGACAGTGACAGAGGGTGGGAGGGGATAGTGAGGAAAGAAAGGGAAGGGTCTAGTCAAGGAACGTGTATGACAGGAGTCTAGTCAAGGACTCATGAACGTGGACAACAGGGTAGGGATTTACTGTGGGGGGAGCCAGGGGGAACAGAGGGAGAGCAGTGGGGGAAAATTTGGGACAACTGTTAATAGAACAGTAAAAAATAAAATAAAACCAACAGGTTTACCTACTGACATTTGTTCTCTTTTCTTTTTGAGCCCACTATTTAATGCATACATATGTTGTACTCTATTAGCTGTTTCATTTATGTGTGTATTAATACTAATTTATTTTGAAGTTCACTTTTTTTTTTTGTAAAGAGAAGACTAAATAAGTGTCCACACTTCAGCATTTCTCAAAAATGCTAATTCCATGCAATGTGCTAGAAAAAGCAAAATAAACAGGGTAACAGAGACCAAGGAAGTAGGGGAGAAGATAGGCAAATAAAACCCAGAAATACTAAGTAAAAACAGTTTTAAAAGACTTCTGCAAGACTTTAAGGGGTTGCTATCTAAAGATAATGAAAACAAACTTATCTTCTAGTATCATGAATAAAAACTATCCAAATTAACTATATATACAACCCAAGAGTTATAAAACACATTAAGTCCAGGTTAATATATTTTTGTTAAAAATACTTGCCTGGGTAATGTAAATGCATACATAAAGTTACCTAGATTCAACAGTTATAAGCATATAGCATTAAAAAAGTTTATTTTAGTCAAGGGCTAATATTCAATTTACTGGCATGGATTCTGTAAATACCCCAAAGTAAGGGTAATTCCAAAGCAAAAGCAACAAATCAATCTGTCGAATCAGTCAGATAAATCTAAGATACTAGTAACTTTAAATTTCTCTGGAAGGCCTATATTCCAAGTCATGTTTCCTTAGGGCATGGAAAACCTGTGATAAAACTTCTTAAAGAGATGATCAATGAAGTCATACAAATAAACAGATTTGCCTATAATTTAAATTAAGGGGAGATTACTATTAGTCACCAAGTTATTCATTATTTCACCTTATTTGTCTTTCATTTTTGTCAAGTAAAAAAAGCAACAGTAAAAAGGCAGACACTGAAAACAAGAGTAAACGTAACAATGTTAAGTCACACAGGTAACCACTAGAAACAGTCACATGTAACACCTACTGGCTTATACTGTAGGAAAGAGTATTTGTGTGTTTCATTCATTCAACAAGTATTTTACTGAGCACCCATGATGTGCCAAGAACTGTGCTCAGCATCTATAGAATTCTTTGAAAGTACAAAAAACATTGCCTCTACTCAGAGTTTTCAATCTATTACTTGTTGGGAAGACAAAACAAATTAACGATAAAGCAAAACAAGTCAATAACTAAATGGCAAAATAAGTGAAACCATAAGAGTTATAGGCAGATCACATAGGATTTTATTTTAGTAATTTGAAGGGGAGGTGTATGCTGTGCAAAGATTGCTGAGGACCTCCTGAGGAAGGTAGGACTTGAAATGGTAGAACTGAAGTAAAAGAAAGTTCATTATGGTAGTGAGTGGAGGGCAAGGAGGTGACAGCTGAGCTTAGTCATGAACTAATACAACACTCAAGATACCATGAAAAGACTAGCCTGGGTTTAAATTAGGGAATGTGAAGACATGCAGCTTAGAACTGCACTTTGAATTATACTATTCTTGAAAGGTAAGTTGTGGACTTTAGTTATTATGCTATAGGCACAGAAAAACATTAAGAGTTCTTGGACAAGGAGATAACACGCTGAAATTCAAGAGAATTTTTTTTTTGTGGGAGCAGGCTTGAAATAAGAAAACCAGCTCAAAAGTTGCTAAGGATATCCAAGGCATGGGAGTGTAGCAACTTGGGCTCAGATAGCAGCAGAAAACCTGCCTCAACTCAATAAAACAAAATCACACTCATTTGTACAAGGCAATTATTTACTTATGTTTACTAAACAAAAGCCACTCCCCATTAAAAAAAAAAAAAACAACCCTACAGAAAAACTAGAATTAGGGAGGCATTACTAGAAAAATTTTGTTTTTATTTCCCTATCATACAATCTCTTACATATCATCTACTCTTATCAAGTGATCTGAATTAAATCATAGGCTATTAGAGCTGAAAAAGACCTTAAATTGTTTTACTCTTATTAAAAATAACAAAAATTAAGAATTAAAAAAGAAAAAAATGGAGCCAACTAGGAGAACTCTCTTGTGCTTAAGTGAAGGCAAAATCATCTGCGATAAAGATAGAAGGACTTACATGTCCTTTGTCTAAAAATGACAACAAAGGAGTAAAAACATTTTAAAGGCAAAATATTACTGACTATAGATATGGAGAAAGAAGGCCTCATACACAATTACGTCTTAATGCATATCTTTTCTAAAAATCTGAGTATTGCCATCAAGCAGAAAAATTACTTTATTAACATATTTTTTAAGCAGTGACAAACCATTACTTAATCACATTATCTAAAATTTATGCAACTTGTAAGGCCCCTTCCAACTGTAAGAACCTACAATTCTGTAAAAGTAGAAGCATAACTTTCCTGTATGAAGTTAATGTAAGAAAGAAGAAAATTTAACCTACAGGACAACTGAAATAAACTTGAAAGAAATATTACTGAGCTCCATTGATAATATTCAAATACTTATTATTAATAGATTCAGCCTGAACTCTAAAACGGGCATTCTGGATTATCTCTAGAATAAACTAAATAAAGTGAACAAAATACTTCTTTAATCTAAATAAATTGCTGCGTTTGAAAAATTATGAACCCTGGCTTCTGTAGATTGGTATTCTGCCCAGCATGAATATTAGTTTATAAATAAGGTTTAAATTTCACGTCATGTTTAATAACATTCCAAAAACTGCAATCATTTAGAAGACTGTCACAAATTTTAGTCTTCAGCTGGTCCCAGAATGAGATCTTAATGTGAACCAGGCATTATACACAAAGATTATATAACCTTCAGTACTAAAGTCTAAAATTTGTCAATTTGTTTTTTAAAAGCTGGACAGCAGGCCCCTACCAACTCTGTGTCAGTGGAGTGAACTGGACAGGCACCCCACTTCTCATTATCATTTGACCACTTACTACTCATTAATACTTCTGAGAGTGGGTCATCAGAAGAAATGATGCAGAAAAAGGAATCAATTCTGCTAATTATCAATTTTTATTTTTAAGGCTGTTTACAGGGCTTTAAATTAGATTTCTGGATTACTTAAATATTGAAATTATCCATGTCCTCCCAGCCTATTATCAATGCTAAAATAAAAACCAGTTTTACCAAGATTTGGACCCAATATCTGTTAGTTAGACGTTAAGAGGAAAAAAAAGAAATAATCTGATTTTAAGGAAAAACAATGGGGAGTCTCTTGGGAGCCTCAGAACTGGACTTTTAAGACATACATTATCTTAACAGTAGACAGAGGAGAGACAGACTTCTAAACATTTAGTCAAGTACACTTAAAAGTCACATGGCATATACTGGCCTAAGAAAAAAGAAGAAAACCACAAGGTGAAATTCAGAGTACCTGAATGGATGTGTACCAAATAGCCAGTAACCTTACTAGAAAGATGGTCACTAATACAACTAAAAAGAAAGGGCCATAGAGCAAATTGTGACCAGCTTATGTCAATGAGATACACAAAAGTACTTAAAAAAAAATCTGCATTTTACTGGAAATGACTAGCTGGTATCTTGTTTTTGGTAGTGCAATAGCACCATTACAGCAAGGGTAAGCAGGTCAGTCCCTTGCAAAACTTACCTTGATTGGCCCAATGGAAACAGAAGGCCCCAGAAAAGAGAGAAGCATCTGGCAGTAGCAAATTGTTTTATTTTATCTTTCTGTGGAAAGAAACTAATTTTAAATAAGAACCAGAGCATTTAAAGAATAAATAGTTTTTAAAGCTCATTATCTAGTTAGAGCAGCTCTACTAAGAAAACAAGAAGAGCTCCTTGCTGTTTAGAGATGGGAAGAAACAGAAGAGGAATCGATGTCGTTTCTCCATCACCAAGGGAGTTTTAAAACTTGCGTTGTTCTACAGTAACAAAGCAAATGGTTCTTTTATTATTTAAAGAACTCCTATAGGCAGAACCTTTTGGGCCTGGTGTCTTTGAATAAAGATTTTTATACAAAATTAAGGGCTACATTCCAAATAAAAAAAGGAAAGCACTTAACATTAAGCCCTTCTACTCTTAAGGTTACATAAAAAAAGAGACACAGAGCAAGCTCCTTTCTCCACTACAATGTCACCAATAACAAATCATCAAGGCTTAAATGTTTATCAAAGTAAAGAGCATTAATTGGCAGAAAGTTCATACCTAATTGGCTTTCCAAAGTATTTTGTTAGCCTAAATTTTTGATGATTTATTGAGATTCTCAAATGGAAAAGAACCCAGCCACCAAACTAATTTTAAATAAGAATAAAAGCATTTACAGAATAGTTTTTAAAGCTCATTATCTAGTTAGAGTAGCTCTACTAAGAAATATTGTAGAACCTAAGAGGGGGCATAAAATTACATGTGGTAACTAAACCTGTTATTTTTCTTGAATGCTTCTCTAGGAACTCCGTTCTATTGAATTCACTGAGTCAGCATAAAAATCTTTTAATACAAATCACTCCCACAAAATGTCCACGTAAAATTTAAGCTGGAGATGAAAGGGACAGCACAAAAGCAGGAGTGCAAAAGCAATAAGCATTAAGAGAAAACAACAACAAAATAGTGTAAGTGGAAAATGAACTACCTATTTGTCACTGTCCTGTTAAGAATCAAATCAGAGTACAACCTACCCACCTCCATCCCCACTACATACACACACACACACACACACACACACACACACACACGAGCAAGCTATTACACAAATAAAATTCATTCTACACCAAAGACCTAAACAACTGCAATCTTCAGATTCTATGTATTTACATGGTCCACGACATACATAAAACTATGTTGTTCTATTAGGCATTTACTCTTAGAACATTAACTTCACTTGACCTACTTGTGGGAAAAAGGTCATTAAACTAAAAAGCCTTCAGTGTTACTTTTAAATTTATATTAAAAAACCCTCTTAGATTTGTTGCTGTGAAAGTAGTTCTTTTATGCAGAAGACTTCATTAAATTCAAAATGGTTAGTGTCAGGATTCAGTATTTCACATATTTGAAAACATTCTTTTATCATAAAATAATCCTTAAATAGCTATAAGTATTGATGCAGATTTTGCAATCTTGACATAATACAACAGACAAAAATAAAGAAATACAAAAAAAGAAATAAAACAAAAACATTCTTACTTGACCCATTGGCGGACCTCCCATTGGGGGCATCATTTGTGGCATCATCCCATGAGGTACAGGAGGCATATTCGCTCTCTGACCCATTGGGTGCATTCCCATTGGGGCATAATGCATGCCAGGATGCCCCATCTGAAAAACAAGGACAATTTAAAAATTAGCAAGTAACGATAAATCCTTCTCAAAAGTCTGATTTCAACAAACCAGTTAAGTGCAGTGATATATTAGGGTAATGTAATTTAACTATTAGGTTAGTTTATACTTTATCTTCAACAAAATGCACTACACCGGTATTTATAATGAGCTTTCAACTAACCTAATTCCAGAACAAAACATAAAAAATTAAAATCATTGCTGGACAGCGAGATCATAGGTTCATTTTTCTTTCAAAACACGCTCATGTAATCAGTTACTGACTTGCTAAACTCAGAAGCTTATGTGAAAGCCCACTCAAAAACTGTTAACGAAAACCACAACTCTATTCATACTGTTTCATACAGACATAAGACAGCTAACTGTTATTTCATAAAGCTACTTATTCTTAAGCTTATTGCTAAACTAGTTTGAAGCTTTAAAACGCTCAAATTTACCTAATTAACTGAGATCAAGGCGTGTCTTATTAAACACAAATAGTATGGATACTCAGGGACACTTCTCTCCTAATACACATATTACTTCCAAATATAATCTTTACACGGGTGAAATTACTTCTGCCCTTAATTTTTTTTTTATTCCAAGACTGAAGTCTGTCATTCACACACTAAATGAAAACTAACTCATCCACTTTAATGCACTTTTATAAGACAAGTACTTCCTTTACCCGTGTGCCCATTGTTCCAGGTCTTAAAACCAAGTAATTACTACCTGACAATTCTCCAGCTGTCCACCCTACAGACACCACTACCACTGGTGCAATCAGATCTTGGCAGCCTCTTTTAACACCTACAGACTCACGTCTCCGCCTCCCGCTCCCTCCTAAATCGGGCCTACCTTTCGGAGACGCTCACCACGCTCGGGGCCCAGCACCTCCAGCGCGCATCTGTCTAAGCCAGGCCCACTGGGAACTTCCATGGTCCCACCTTCTTCCCTCTGCGCATCCCCACCCTCCATTGCTCTCCTTCGGAACACATCCCACCATCTCGAGCTCTTCCTCCGTCCACTCTTATCTTCTCCTTTTGGAGAAAGCTTCCTGTCTTTCTGACTCCGTGTTTCATTGTGCCACTCCGATCCCTTACCGAGGGCCGTCTCCTCAGGAAGCCGTCAGCAGAGACCCAAGAGCTGGAGCAGAGGCTTGAGCTGGACAATCTCCGCTCCCCGTCCCCAGGACCCCGCGAAGGAGGATGGCTCTCCATTTCACTCACCATGAGGCCTCCACGCTCGGCTCCCGTCCCTGGCCTCATCGTCTGGCTCAGACTGCTCCGCCGGCGGCCACTGCCGCTGCATATACCAACAAGAAGAGATCTGAGTGGCTGGCGCCCGCCCGGGCTAAAGGTTAAAGGCTGCCCGGCACTACGGGGCGGGATCAGCGGGGCCAATAAGCTGACAGGCTTCCCCGCTGTCCAATCAGAGTGCGCTTCCGACACGCAGCTCTGCGGCGATTCGCCCCCAGCCTCAGCCTCACTTGGCGTCGCCTGCATGGAGGGGGAATAGGGGGACGGAGGAAGTTTCTGCGCCGAGTCCTCTGCCGGAAAAACTCCACCAACTTCCCCCCGGGAAGGGAAGACAACTGTGTCCCAGCTTTTCGAGCTTAGACCGCCTCACCCCGTAGGGGGTGGGGCAGTGGGGACCGGCCACCTTCACCCGCCCGCCCGAATTACGTTCGCCCCACAAACCTGAGGCCGCCAAGGGTAGGGTGGGGAAGGTGGGGGTGAGGTAAGAGGCTTCTAGCGTTAGCGGTGGCCCGGCCTCGACGCGCGCGCGCAATGCTCGAGGTAAAGGGAAGGGGGCGGGGAAGGCTAAGGAGGGGTCCAGAGCTGAGCGCTCGAGCTCCGTACGCACCAGCTGTGCAGCGCGCGCCTGGGCGGAGGGATGGAGGGAGGAGGCGTGTCGAGCAGCGTGGAGGGAAGTTGTGGTAAGGGCGGGGAGAACAATGCAAAAGAGAAAGAAGGAGGGGAAGTTAAGGCGAGGCGAGAGCACCGGCGGATGAGCTACCGTTAGTGAGGGAAGCCGTGGAAGAGTGCGAGAGTAGAGGGCAAGAAAGGAAAAAGCAGGTAGGTTCGGAAATGTTAATCAGAAGTTCAAGGGCGGGCGCTAGGACCGGGCATCAGGAAGATGCAGCTTTGGGGCTGCTGGGGCCCGCGCTTGCCTGGAGGTGACGCGGCAGTGGCGGAGGTCTCTGGCCGGGACGATGCACTGCAGGGAGAGGGGACTCGGCTACTTTCGGCCTGGACTCGCCTCTCTCCGCACTCTCCCCTGCTTCCTTTCCCTTCTAGCAAGTGGGGGTCGTGCTCTGCTCTAGGGGTGCCCAACCTCTCCTCCGGCCCCATGGTACCTTCTCCGCTCTGCCGCTTACCCCTGAGCACCCCTGCGCGCCGGGGCCGGATGGTGCAGGCCGTGGGGGGGGTCAGCCGTTGATAGGCTGCTGAGAGCTCGGGGCAGGGCGGGTGGGAGACGCTCGACCTCCGCGCGTCTCTGTGTCTTTCCCGCCATGTCGTTCGTGGAGAGCGCGAGGCATTCCTCTTTGCTGCAACGTCGCCGCGTCTGCACCCCTGTCCCTTACTCTCGGTCCGCGTTATCTTCCTTTACTCAAGGGGGTAGTTGGGGTGAAGGTGAAGTCGACGAAGAGGAGGAATGTGACCTAGTAGCCCGCGACCTGCGGGCCGAGTTTTCTGCTGGGGCGTTGTCTGAGCCTAGAATGGGCTCGCTTCTCGCGCCCGAGGGGGACGGGTCTCCAGCCCTGCCGGATAAACGCAATGGCATCTTCTCGGCGGATGCGCGCGGCCGAGCCCAGGCTCGGCGGTGGCCGGTGCAGGTCCTCTCAATTCTCTGTTCGCTGCTGTTCGCCGTCCTCCTCGCTTTCCTCCTCGCCATCGCCTATTTGATCGTAAAAGGTACAGAAGGTCGGTCCGTGAAGTCTGTGCGCAATAAAGTTGAGCCCGGAGGTGTCTCTTGCTTTCATCACCCTTCTCCCCATCAAAGGCCACTTTCTGCAGAAGTCCTCGACTGCAACTCTCTGCTCTCCTCCCTTTGTCTTTTCTTAAAGGTGGATGGCCCGGGTCCATTATCAGGAGATCCATTTTAAGAAAGATCTTTAAGTTACACAGTATCTTACAGTTAGTGAACTATAGTCACTTAAGGTGAAAATTCGCAGAATTAAAACACAGAACGACATATAAAAGACGATGAAAAGTGTGTGTAATTAAAGTAGACTACATGTGTTCACAGACTTTAATCTACAAATGGTTAAAGATACGCTATCCACCGATTCCTCTGTATACTCGGAATTCCTGAAGGACGGATTTTAAACCCACAACCCAAGTTAATACTTTCATAGGTAAAATAGCCCCTCTCGGTTTTGTAATAGAATTGCAGCTGAATGTAACAAAAAAGCTCTGCAGAAATTAATCTTCTCTTTCTCTGATTAATAGTGTTATTTTCCTTTGTGTGGAGTTGACATATCAGCCAGATAGGAATAGAAAGAGATGTGCCTTGAAAGGTTTTTCCAGTGTTAGTACGGATATATTATGTGCTTACGATGGAAAGAATCAGACCTTAGTTTTAATTCTCAGTTCTCATGTGTCACTTTGGCAGTTATTGAAAAACAACAATTAAAACAAAATACCTTTGTTGTATGAAAAACACCCAACACATTGTTGCTCAAGTATTACTTTTAGTTCACAGAATAGAATTTAATCTGTTTAATTGTAGTTTTTATTTTTTTCTCATTGTTTCCAACTCACTAGTGGGCTGCAGGTGGCATCTAAAAGCTTACCATGCTTGAGTTTTAAAGAAGAGTAATTGGCAAGTTTTACCTATTCATACAATGGTATTGGTTGTAAACAATGTTAAATTAGATGGCTGTCAATATTTCATCCTGTATTGCTCCCCTGCCCGTCTTTTTTTCACTGCAACTCAAGAGTTTTTATCTTGTAGGTAGTTTCTCTTTTGCTCTGAGAGATTACCTTTTTATCATAAGGTACACAAAAGTCACAAAATGTGGAAGCATTGAACAGTGCTTATTTTGGAGAATGGAGGAAGAAATTGAATTTACAACCTAGTGTGCCTTGTAAATGAATTACAATAAATGCCTTTACAACAACAATCTAGTGGGATAAACATTCCCGTTTTACATATATGGCAGTCGATTTACAGCCCTCTTACTTACAGAAGGTCACATCACCACTAACTAGAATCAGTTTGAACCCAGTTGTTTCTGTCTCTTGAGCACTTTCCACAACTCCATAGTTGTGGAAAGCTATTGAGCTATTGAGCTTTCCAGCTTTTGAGCTATTCAAATTATCTTTTTTGTATTTGCAGAGTTACATACTGAGAATTTGAAGAATAAAGATGATGTAAACACTGGGCTATTAGGTATGTACTTGTCACTTGATTTGATTT
The DNA here is from genome assembly GCF_022682495.2 of Desmodus rotundus. Taxonomy (NCBI): domain Eukaryota; kingdom Metazoa; phylum Chordata; class Mammalia; order Chiroptera; family Phyllostomidae; genus Desmodus; species Desmodus rotundus. The sequence goes on from NC_071388.1 coordinate 142,868,941, forward strand.
TTAGCTCACTTCTGTTTCTCCAGACCATGTTTAAACTACAAAATTTTGGATAAAATACTTAATATATTCTTTTGTGCAGTTGTTTCAGTCTTAATCTTTATTTGCATATGTGTGTGGTAAGTTTCATTAGATTTTCTTTTATATAGGTATGCAGTGTATGTTTGAGTGTATATATGTATAGCACACACACTAGGAATATCACAAGTGTATGTGCTAAAGACCCAGCGAATACTTAACGTTTTCTAGTTACATACTGGGAGAGTCTCCTTTATCCCTCTTGCCAGGGATTACGAAGGAGCAAAAATAACTTCCTTATAAACTTAGCAAAGATAACAACATCCTAAGCAGACCTCAGGAGAAATTTAAGTTCAAATTTCCTTATGAATAACTTGTTTTAAATTGTGAAAAGCATTGGCAGAGTTGCACAGCTAATGTTAACTAGGAAAGTGTCAGACCTGAGTTTCTAAAGAATGCCTGTTGAATCTATAATGCCATGGTTTACAGGTTTCAAGTGAAAAATTCAAGGTTTATTTATCTTATATTTATTTCTCTGTGCCCAAATAACTAAAGAGTTCAGAACTTTACCTCTCTGGCATCTTCTATTTGTTAAAATCTGTTTGAGATCCTAGCCTGCCTGTCACCCCCTCCCCCAATCTTAGCAAACTAATTTACCTCTTCAAGGCCAGTGCCCTTATAATGATACAAAGTATAATCTACCTGATTTTGCAGAAGTGGAAACCTTTATCATCAAATTACAAATTTATTTGCTACATGTCCGTGAAAACTTGTTTGTACTCTTCTCAACTTCTTGCCTGAGAAAACATGTATTTATTTAGTTACTCATTTTATCAGTGTATGTTGTTACATTGTTTCATCCCCCCCAAAACAGCCAAGATTATAAAGGTTTTCAGAGCATTTATTGATACATTGGCTTTTGATGTCAGTCTGAACTAGACATGAACTCTAACTTGCTTTTTAAAAGTTGGCAAGGTTTCACATAGAATGGATGGCACTTTTCATCTGAAGGACTGGTTTGTTTGGTATCAAAAAAATACAATAGAGCTTTATCATTGCTCTGTTTCGTTTTCTACTTTTAGTTAAATAGCCTGCTATTGCATCTAGGTATGCTTGGTAGATACTTGACAACAAATAGGAAGATCATTATATGACTCTTTGCTAATGACATGAAAAAAATCATTGAATTGATCATTCAGATAGTTTAAAATCTGAAAATGAAAATGTTTCACAAATTATGGAGCAAAGAAGATTGTTATCCTTCTAACCAAAATGATAAGCCATAAAAGATTTTTAAAAGCTCCTTACAGCACTATATTTTGATAATGCAAATACAAAAAGAAAAAAAACAAAATTAATGACAAGCTATAACCAGTTAGAGCTGTAACTGAAATCTGGAATTAGTATTTATTTACAAGGTGGTTATGTTCCAGATTTGTGCATGAAGTTAGTAAGCAGTTATTTGCACTTAGGACATAATCCATCTCTAGTGTGTATATCTTTAAAACCAGGGAAATTAAGAATAAAAATTTGGATATATCTATATCTTATTAAAATTTCTAAGAAAGTTGTTTTTTTACTGTCTTTTTATTCTCCTGTGAACTGTGGTCAAATGACTTAAAAATAAGAGAAATGGTATGTTGGATCCAGATGGTAATGATGACTATGTTCCCTAGTATTACACGCTTCAGAAGAGAATACAGGTTTAATAAGATTTGCCTTGAGTTAATTATATAACGATGAGTAATGGGTACGTGGGGGTTCATTGTATTCTTCCCTCTACTTATGTATATTTGATATTGTTCATAATAAAGGTTTTTTTTTTTTTAAGATTTCCATGTGAATCTGATGCTTTTACATGGTTGGAAGCTACAGGTGTTATTTTTCAAGTTTTAGTCACTTTATCAAAATGTCTCCTTAAACTTTTCTTACCTTTTCAGCTGGAAGAGGAGTAGAATTGCTACACGCTGAATTGCAGGTAGATAGTTGGGTGGACACTTTTACCACTGTCACTGCTATGGACCCACTGTATGTTTCAGGTGGCAGTGGTAGAGGAGAAAGGCCCTGTTTCCTCTGCTCCTACCCTTGGAAATTAGTTTGAAGATGTAAGGTTGTACAGCTTTCTGCATTGACATGGAGAGAGACACATTGCTCAAGGGCTTCGAAGACCTGAGCTATCAATAGAATGTGGTTTAGTTGAGAGAGAACACTAAATTACCTGTCATCCTCCTGAGTTAGAAAACTACAGCATCTGATAAAGTTGGAAGGATTTGTTTACATACTTAGAAATTGTTGATCAGTTTTACCCATGAGTACATCTAAACTTTCATTAGTAGCCAGCTGGTTATAGTTTTTACACTTTTTAAAATTACCTAAATGTTAAGTTAACTTTCACTTGTGATATCATTAATTATATGAGTAATATAGTCTCACTAGGGAAAAAAAAAATCCAACAGGGGACATCTGAGATCTTGCTTTTCAGCAATTGTCATTAATTTGGCTAAAATAAACTCTTACAAAATTTTTTAAAAATCTAACCAAGTAAAGGTTCCCACTAATCTATCACCTTGTGTATATTTTCAGATCATTGTCAGTTTATTTATATATAGATATAATTTAAAATACGTGGTTTTGTCATTTGCAGGAAAACATAATTGGAATCATGCATGTTCTTCAGCTTTATTAAAATGTCTTAGAGTTCATTCTATATCAGTGTACATAGATCTACATCATTCTTCTTCATTACTGCATTGTATTTCATAGTATAACAATTTATTTAAACATTTGAAGTGTCGGCTCTAAATCGGGACTTGGAATTTATCAGTGTGCTGTCTCTTCTAGTCCCACTGTTTACTTAAGGGAGGAATAAGTTTTATGAAGAATGTGGAATTTTGTTTGCATAACAATGTTTCAATGAGAAACCTTTCCCAGTGTGAGAACATGGGAGGTTTTTTTTCCTGGTTGTTTTTTCTTACATATGATATGTGTAAACTACTGCCTCCTCATCTCTGACTTCATAAAACTTCTGAAAGTAAACTCATTTCTTTAGCCTGAAATTGCTAAATTGAAAATATTTAGAACATGTAATAATCTTTCTTTGGTGGAAGATTCTATAGAAATTCTAAAAGCTGCCAGCATACTTTTAGAGAAGTAACTACCCTTTGAAACCAAAATGATTTTGAAAAATGAAATATACCAAAGCAAACTATACCATTAGAAAAGAGAATATAAAACTCTTAACAAAGGGATTATTAACTCTTAACAAATAGGAATTTCCCATGTACCTTCATCTTTGCTTTAGGCAAAAACATCGAATCCAAGAGATTTCAGTTGGTGGAAAAGATGAATTTCTATCAGTTCCTCAACTGATGAAAAGTTGAACTATGGAGGTGAAAGAAGGATGTATATGTTTATTTAAAGGTCTATATTCTTTGACACAGTTCTTCCTCTAGAATTTTGTACAACTACATAGTTAAGTACAAGATTGTTTCATGCTGCATTGCTTTTAATAGTGAAACACTGGAATAATAAAATTATGCAATGGAAATGTGGCTGAGTGTACTGTTATGAAAGTTCTCCAACACTGTTGAGTAACCAAAGTATAGGACATTTTTTTCAGGTGAGAATCCCATTTGTGGAAAATAAACTGAAAGAAATGCATAACATTTTTTTTTTTTTTTTAGCTAGCTCCATATATCTACCTACAATACCTAGCTAGCTATAATTTTTAGAAAAGATGCACAACAAACTCTTAGCTGATAGTTTTAGGAGAGGAATTGGGGAAGTAGCACTTTCACTTAATTTTTAGATGCTTTTGTATCTTTTAAAGTTAGGTCAATTCTTGGTAAAAATAGGTTTATAAAACAGTTGTCACATTTTTAGCTTCAGGATTCTGGAGATAGGGACTTGTTGCAAATTTAATTGTTGAGAGTTGCCAACCTCTGTGGTTTTCCTGCTCGTTCGTAAACAAATTGAGTAATTTTTAGAAAGATTAAGTACTTGTAGACCATGGTATTACAATGGACTCTTTTAGCCCTATCATTGTGACCTGACTTTCATCAGTGGTATGGCTGTTGATTAGTTCCAAGTTAGTATAGAATTAAAATGCCCTAAACAGGTGCAAGCACTTAAATCATGGGATGGTAGTCATGGTGTTTTATTGAAGCACCTGAATGAAAAAGCTTGATGGGTTTCTTAGACACCCTCATATTTTGTTATATTTTAATATTATTTTTGTCCCTTTCTTACTTTTTTTGGATATTTAGAAATCTAGCTTCCATTGTTCCGCAGCAGTCCCTAAACAAATGCTTGATTTTTCTTAATTACCATCTTTGGTCTACAAGATATTAAAGTAAACTTGTCAATTGTTTTCTCCCCTTTTTAGAGGTGGGTATTTATCTTAATAATAACAAAACAGCTATTTGGCAGTGTAGTCACCCTTAAGTTGTAGTTGTATACCAAGTAATCTTAAAATTTCTATTTTGATCTCCCGTCTTGCTGGGTTAGCAGGAAGGTTGTACCTCAGGTGTTTACTGTAGAAGTTTAGTTTAGCCAGTCCTAGGGTGGGTTACGGTTCTAAAGGCTGACACTATACGAGGGTACTAGAATGGCGGTGTAATCTAGTCTTCAAAACATTTGCCCAAGTGAGTAACTGCTGAAACATCTTGCATGCTGGTCGGGATGGCCTTTCAGATGTAGCATCTTTCCACCCACATATTATCTGCTGTTTCTGGGCAGAGGCATCTGCAAGTTGGGTTTGGGCTCATCTGCCAAGGTACTGTACATACTATAATCCCTCTCTGGTGTTCTGTGGCCTTTTCTTGATGGCTGCCAGGAAGCCTAGCAGGACTACCCCCTCCCTGTATACATCCACAAGTACAAACCCACCACACATGACCCACTTTCTTCAAATGGGAAATCTTTATTACCTTCAGATAAAGCCTTTGCTCTCTCCCTGTTATACACAAACATTTTATCTATACCCCAGTCAATTTATTCTTCCAAGATATTTTGTGTTTACCCTCCTACTCTCTTAGTTTCTTTAATTATTTGCAACATAAAAACCACAGACACTGAGGCTAGTTCTCCTTTTTTTTGCCACTTCCTTCTGGGGCAGTGAACACAAAATCCCCTAACAAAAAGTTCCCTAACACTTTATAAGGGGGACACAATCCCCTAACACTATACGGGGGCAAGAGAAAAAGAACTATAAGGAGAAAAAATTTAATCTTTCAAAAATACTTAGCCACAGTTTTTCTAAATGCTTTATTGCCCTGAGTTTGTCTGTTTTAGCAGTTTTACCAGTCTGTTAATAGTCTTCAAATGGTTTACAAGCAGTCCAATGTACATATTTCTTACCTGCTTCTTGCTAAAATAAAGGCATTTTTGGTTGTGCAATTTGTGAAGCCAGGATATTAATAAGTCCTTCTCTGTCGTACTCTTCTGAGCCCTCCCTCCCCCTCGTACTACTGAGGCCTGGAATACACTTATCAGTATTGGTGGCTTAGTAAACTCTCTTAAGAAGGCAGTTTGTATCTAAAAACCTTCAAATTAATTTTTTCCCTCTATGTTCACTGTATTCCCCCCATTTTTTCTAATCCTCAACCCTTTCCCTTTCAATTCCCCTAGCATAGTGACCATGGTTTTGACTTGATTTGAGAAAATGCAGGTCAGTCTGACTAAAAATAAAATTTAGGATTCCAGCCATTTATAAATTTGGAGTTAACTTTTGTTCATATATTGAGCAAGGTTAAAGAATCAGATTGTTTATATGCTCATAGGGAAGCTGTAAAGATTAGGTACTCTAAAATTGATTTCATATGTCAAAAGTACATGGTATATGGAAAGAAATCAGTGCTAAGTAATAAAAGACAGCAAGCTATGATTCACAAAGTTCAATGAAAAATATTAAGGCTTTTTAACAATGAAGTATTTTAACCATTTTTTTATAGTTGAATATTATAAAAGTGAAGATAAGTTATATTTTTAAGTTGAATTTGTACTCTTTTCCAAATATTATAATTAAAACATTCAGTGATATAATTTCTAGTTTTACTTTAGTAGCTTACATTTCTACATGGGTAAGCTTGTACTAAGCCCAAATTTCATGTATCATTTACATATAATTCAGAAGATCAGGAGTATCTATATGATCTTCTGAATTTGAGGGTATTGGTTTAATTTAAATTGTTTTAGCATTAATAATTCAAGTTTTTTTCCCTCTTTCTCCCCATTAAGGATTCTGGAATCTACTTATAATATCCCTAACTGCTGGATTCTCCTGCTGCAGCTTTTCCTGGACAGTGACTTACTTTGATTCTTTTGAACCAGGCATGTTTCCTCCTACTCCTCTTTCACCTGCCAGGTTTAAGTAAGTGCACCCAATTCTTGTTCCCTTTTTAGCCCATTCCAACTCTGATGAAAATACTAAAGCAAATGAAAGCAAGAAGCTGCTTATTTGGGAGATAATATGTTCAGGCCCCAGTCTTTAATCTACAAAATACAGTGATGCAAGTTTTTTAGCTTGGTTCAGCCTTTAGATAAATGGAGGAGAGTATTTTAAAATCCATACATAGATAATGCCATGGTTTTAAAAAATGAAATTCAAGGAGTGATCTAAGAAGAAACTTAGATGGCTATTTGTCCTTTTGAAATAACATTTAATTGAAAACAGTTTATGAAGACTAAATAGCAGCAATATGAAAGTTTTACTAGACTTATATAGGACAACTTAGTAATTGGATTGGTCTTTTCCTCATATTTAAACTTTGTGTAACAATTAGCAACCATTTATGTCTAGACCAGATTTGATAAGTTTCATAGCAGTCTCTATTTTGTTTCAAAGAGTTTCAGAAAATTCAGTAGGCAGTATTCTAATCTAATTTATTTATGCCAGGAAAGCTGAGGTTTTCAGGATAAATTTCCAGGTAAGTGCATATTATACCTCTACTTTATTCTACACACTGTAGTGTTGGAGTGGGGGGAGGATGAAGGACAGAGAGTAGAAAGTAAATTCTGCTAAAGATTCATATATTATCAGAGTGTTACAGCTGTTAACTGTTGTTATGCCAGCTCTAGCCTACCTAATGGACAGCTTGTAGAGATCAAATAAGAGCATCTATGTGAGGTTCTCTGAAGTTTAATACTAATGATAGTTTTTAATAATCATTGTTACTACTGCGCTTTGTTAGTAAAATGAAGTATTTTACTCATAGTAAACTCACATTTTTATGTGTTAAAAATTTTGGCTTCACTTTAAATGAATGTGTGCGTGCATTTAAACATCTTGATAAATCCTTATTTGTATAGGAAACATAAATCATGTACTTGGCAATAAATTTTGTGTATATTTGAGGTGGGTAATGATTAACACATAATCTTAAATGAATTAAGTTATACATAACCATACAAGACCATCCCATAGTTTATATGGGTATCATCCAGTTGGAAAGTTTATTTTGCTGAGTGATACATTGTTCAAGTCAAATGTATATTCTGTTGCTGCCCATTGACATTAATTACATTAACAGATGATATAATGAGACTTCATGGTCACAAAAAAACTTAAATCTCATTTTTTTACTTATTTATATCTTACTTTTCCCCTGAATTTCACCCCTGCATTTCCAGCTATTTTGCAGATCTTGCCATCTAATTTCAGAAAGCATCTTGTACTTAGAGTTATTAAAACTCCAGTATCCACTCACTTATCAAGGCTTGAAACCCTTACTTACTCTATTTACCCCTTTATTAAGACCAGTCATTCCTGCCTTTTCAAATGTTTTTAAATACTTTGTCTTTGTACCCCCCAATGTTTTTACTTTATTTAAGGCCTTGGCCAGTATACTTGACTCTTTTATCTCCCCTACTCTTCTAATTCAACCTGTATGTTGTTACCTTTCTAAAAACACATCTTACTCAAAGCTCTAACTTCTTTAAAAAATGACAGTGGCTTTCCTATTGCCTTCAAAATAAAGTCCAAATCTCAGGTACAGCACAATAGCCCTTCCCCAACTGGCCTTTTCTACTTCCCCAATTTCAGCTATTTCTCCAGCACACCTTATACTGTGGTCGCATATCTAATTATTTTGACAACCCCAAGTAAACTGCTTGCTTTTAAGATTCTGTGGCTTTACTCTTGCTGCCCTCACTTCCCAGAATGTCACTTTCCCTCTTCCATCGGCTTCTCTTCCATCACCACCAGAATTCATAAGCCTCATAGATGTTAGAAGCTTTAGAGTTAACGAAAGCATTTCACTGTTCTCTTAAAGACCTGGAATCCTGAGGGCATTTAACTAATTTCTTAAGACTCACCTTTTCATATTTTATAAACTAGAACCAGTAGTGATAGACCTCTATTTTCAGTGTGTTTATTAGTCATTCAATTTCAATGTCATAGTGTCACATCAGAAACTTAGATGACATGTTTCTTAATACAGCCCTAAAAATTTCAGTTTCTTAATACAGCCCTAAAAATATGCAATAATGCATATATATTGGAATTCCTTTGAGCTTATAAGTAAGGGTAAATGAATTTTATATATGATAAATAATCTCTTAAATATTTCATGAGTCAACCTGTTTTTAAAGTTAACATGGTAATTAAGCACAGTCTAAAAAAGGCATAATATAAACATAGTGATAGTTGATCACATTAACAAATTACAGACCAAAAAAACCAAATATAATACAATGATAGTGATGAAATTGATGAAATTGAGTTATAGTGAAAACCCTGCCCTCTAGTGCTTGTGGAAAATAATACAATTCAGAAATGTCAGAGTATGTTCTCTAAGTCACCAGTAGAGTGAGTGCTTGTACAGAGAAACAACTATTTTTGAGCAAATTGAATCTTCAAGCTTTATTTTCTAAGAAATAGGATTGATATATTTTATTAATTTGCAACATTATACTTATATAAAAATTTTTTGTAACAGATAATATATTCTTTTATTACCTAAAATAAACAATGTTAATAAAGGTATTTTCCCTGATTGTAACAAACTAATACAAGTTCTTTGTTGAAAGTTCAACAAACAAAAAGAAAAACAATAGAAAAACCCATAAATCAGAGAAAGTGACTGATTGCCAATATTTTGATGTATATCTTTCCGTTCTTTGCATATTTTAAAAACTAAAATTAGGCCCTTGCCACAGCCATCAACAATGTATTCTAATGCAGACTGTTGATCCCACACAAGAGTGTTTCATCCCATGGGCTAAACTAGGCCTCCTGCAAAATGCAGGACTTAAAGTCCACAGGATACATGAGATACCAGAAGACCTTTCTAATGTAGCCCTGATGGGCCACTAGGTGGCCCTCAGAGTCTCACACTGCCAAAAAAGTATCAGCTCATCTTCCCTTCCCTGCTGCCTGGTCCTTTCCATCCATCTGGACCCTTCATCAGAAGACTGCCTTTTCAAGAATAATTACAGTCTGGCTGGCCACCTTTATCTATGTGTCTCTTTCTTCATTCATGCGACTGAAAGATTCCCTTCTTTAGCAGTGCTAGAAGAAATTGGCTCCTCTTACTAATGATACCTAAAGACTTTGGTCTGAAGAAATAAGGGTCATGCTGTAATAGGACAAAGTGTAGAGGTCAGTAGCAACTCACTACTAGAATACTCTTGTAATCATTTTTTTAATAAAAGGCCCCTGCATGAGTAGTAGCCCAGCTTTGGGGATAAAAGTCATCACGAATCCTCAGTATACCCACAATTGAGCATTTTAAATTACACAAACATTTCATGGACTTGCTTTCTCCCATGGTGTCTGCACCCCAGGACAGTGAGTATGACAGCATATAACAGCCGAGGTCAGTGACCTGCTTTGATGAACCAATAACGGCAAAAGAAGAGCCACCCCTGCTCATAAAGGATTTTAGTTTGTACACATAAAAAGCAGAGTCTGCCTGTCTTGATGTTTCCAATGAGCCAATACCTCTGCACTAATTACTTTTTCTTTATTCCTCATGCAGCCATACATCTTTTCCCATGGATTCATCTGTCCTTAGTTCCCATTTGTTACATGTAACAGGTAGAGCGGGACCAGAATCAGAGTTGTGCTGCCACAAGGGTGTTGAGGGTCCAGTTCAGCCCTCTGACCTCTTAGATAAGGAAACAAAAAGACTAGTCCCAAATCCCATAGTAGTTAGTGGTGGGCCAGATTTTCCAAAGCATAGAGAATTCTTTTTCCCACTCCTGGAGGCTTCTTCATGCCTGTATTTCTGTATTAACAAGTAAAGTTTGCCCCTCCCCTGAGAACCAAGTGTGATATTGCAGACCAGTGAGAGTTTAACATCTGCTGTGTAGAAGATATTTGAAAAATAGCTAAGTCTCCATACATTGGGGGGGGGGGGGAAGCCTTTTTAATGGGTTTTTCAGTATCAGTGAGTATCTCCTGAGCATGTGCAAGGTACCAGGAACATTTCTCAGACTCAGTCCTGGGTAGACAAAGCAGACAACACTGCTTTGGTAGATCTTAGGTTTTTGTGGGGGAAATAACACAATGCAGAGAATTTCAGGAATACAGCTCTCTTCTACAGAAGAGAGGGACTTTCCCAGGATGACACAGCTTGTTAGTGACAACCAGCTAGAATTCAGGTCTTCAGCTGCTGTTCAAGTGCTTACGCTCTACACAATGTTCTATTTTCATATATTTTTCTGCTACACTCAACTGCTCTTATTTGAAATCTGCCCTGAGCAGTGTTCTCAGCACAAACCAGTATGTAGATAAACGACCAGAGTTTGAACTTCTGCCCTTACTGGTAATTTTTTTAAAATGAGAGAAAATGTTTAAGCATTAAGACTTGGGCCTGTTGATTAGGTGGCATACTACTTAACAAACCATGTTAAAGAACCTAATTTTAGGGGGAACAGCAAGCCATGCAACCTCACATCTCTGGAAGAAAACCATCAACATCGATCCTCATGTTTTTTAATCCCAAAAATGATGACAGTGACACCTTTGACATAATTTTGTTTTGTTTTGCAGACAGGAAATGTATCTGTTGAGTTGGCTGACAAATTTTAATAAACACAGTGAAGCCATATATACGATGGCTAAAAAAAATCAAAATTGGGATCACAACATATATACGGTTTTATAACTCATTTTTATTTAACATAAGGTTGGGGCATATTCCCATTCAGTATTTTTTGAGTTTTTGATGTTTTGAATATACTTTAAAGATCAATCATATATATCAGTGTATTTTTTAAGGGAAATCTAATATAAATGGTAGTTAGATTCTAAGAAAATTTATTAAATAAGGATCTGCTTAACTAATTAGAAACTAAAGAGAGGATAATTTAGCACATCATAAAATAAAGATTAGGATTATTAAAAATATTCCCTATTTCTAGCTTCATGAATATCTAGATAGCGTGAAAAGAATAAAATAATCCTAATTGGTTTCTTGAAAAAGTAATCTTGTTTTCCTTTGCAGATTTAAACATATGGGCTTTTTTCTTTTTTAGACTAATTAGCAGAACTGGGAAAAAAAATGCAAAAACTCTTCACTTGGCTTTCAATTAGTTATGTTGCCTTAGAAAGATAAACTCCTCAAGGAAAGAAAAAAAACCTTTATTGATACTTAGAAAATATGAGACGACATATTTAATGAAATCAGCAATTTGGGTCAATAATTCATTAGAGGATTTGAGATTAGAAACAAAACCCTCTTTTGTATTTTTAAGACTATTTCCTCTTCTATATTTGTTAGATATCATCTTAGTTCAGGCCACTGTAACAAAGTATCACAAACTGGGTGGCTTGTAAACAACAGAAATTTATTTCTCACAGTCCTGGAGACTGGAAGTCCAGGATCAGGGTGCCTGCAAGGTCAGGTTCTGGTGGGGTCCATCTTCAAGGTTGCAGATGGCTTCATTCTTGTATCCTCACAGGCAAAGAGAGGAAGCAAGCTGTGCTCTGTTACGACTCTTATAAGACAAGGGTGTCAAACTCATTTTCACTGGGGGCCACATCAACCTCGTGGTTGCCTTCAAAGGGCCGAATGTGATTTTAGGGCTGTATAAATATAAACTATTCCTTAACTAGGGGCAAGGAGCTTGGCGCAGCCGCCAGATAGAAACAAGGTGCTGGGCCAGATTTGGCCCTCAGACCTTGTGTTTGTACCTCTGTTATAAGGGCACTAATCTCATTCATGAGGGCTCTACTCCTACGACCTCATCTAATCCTAATTACCTCCCAAAGACCCCACCTTCTACTACCATCACACTGGGAAGTAAGGTTTTGACATGAGAATTGGTGTGAGGGTCAGGGAGGAACAAACATAGTCCCTAACAAATACAGCTTAGAAACTTAACACTTTCACATAAGCACAAGACCTTTAGGAAATATAAAATAGTTAAAGAACTTTGCAAAGGTGTATTTTCAGACAGGTACTAAATGGACTTCAGAAGGCGTATTTTTAAGAAAGATGGTAATTATATTGACTGACTTTGCAAACTTTGCTGAGTTAAAAGGTATACAGCAGTTTCACATATACAGAATTCTTTTTTAGGAAGCAGTCGTTTTCTTTGTGTATTTGAATCACTTATAATACTTTTAAGTTATTTTCTTAGTTTCTGAAAATCCATTGCAGTGTTAAAGAAGAGGCAGTAACTTTAGATTCCTTGGAATATCTGTATAGGTATTCACTTCTCTCTACTTTATAATTCATTATCCTGCTCTTCTACATGACTTAATCAGCATCTCCAGTTCACTTCTCATTAGTTTTTCCCCACTGTCATTCATTGGGTTTTGTCAGTGATTTGCAAGCAGGCAAATATTACATAATCAGTATTTCACATTGTGATGATCTGCTTTAATGCATCTAAGTATGTGTCCTACCCATACAGAGATGCTGTATTCATTGCTGTATTCATACAGAGCCCAGAGCATGAAAGAATCGTAGACGTTTTGTTTGTTTGTTCTAAGATTTTATTTCTTTCTTTTTAGAGAGGGGAAGGGAGGGAGACAGAGAGGGAGAGAAACATCAGTGTGTGGTTGCCTCTCACAAATCCCCGGCCAGGGACCTGGCCCGCAACCCAGGTGTGGGCCCTGACTGGGAATCGAACCAGTGACCCTTTGGTTCACAGGCCAACGCTCAATCCACTGAGCCATACCAGCCAGGGCAGAATCTTGAAGTTCTTTCCAGGCTGGGCTGGTGGCAGTACAAGAACTTTCATTTAAGCCCTCATTGGGAAGAAGATTAGGTATGGATATATGTGCCTTTGAGGTTTCATTTTTCTTAACACACACATACACACTGACTCGCTTTGTGTTATGAAATGAATCAACAGGAGGAATTTCATTAATTGAAACAGCATTGTTTTATTGAAAATCAAAGGCACTCACTGAGAGTTTGCAATATGGCAATTTTGCCCATGCAATTTTGCCAAATCCAATTAAAATCTGCCCTTAACATCTCACTGTTGTTGCTCTCTCCTTCCATTGTTTTCTCCCATTGACCAGCCTTCACATTTCACATTACCTAGGTACAAGCCCCATCTAGTGGTATATTGCTTTAGCTGCAGGTTTATAGTTCAGCATGCTAAAAACAAAAACCACTCAATTATAATAGGTCTCATCTTGGGTAGATATGTTAATTTTTAATCAAGAAATAGTTAATAGAAAAGTAATAATGCAAGTGATGGATCTAGGAAAAAACAGTGGAAAGCTGATTAGTTTTTTAATTGAGTCAGAATAGTAACTGATATGAAAAATAGTGAAATAAGTTATTAAATTTGTCTTATAGTAGTTTTACTAGAGTCAGAGATCAAGGGCCAACATTTTTAAAGAAGTTAAGAGTGTTACTTCATTGCAATGAGTAGGGATAATGATATTTTAATTTCTGGTATGAAAAAATTCTAATTATTTAGATCAAAGTTAAAATTTAACAGCATATACTCCTATAGCTTTCAGGCCAAGAAGTTAATTTTGTAGAGATGGGACTATTATTTTATGCTGGGAACAGGCACAGAAATTTATTTCCAAGGAGGAAACAAATTAATGGTTGTATCTAAATTTATTAAGGATTGGTATGAACTGTATTAGGAAAATCAAGAGCTAGTGAAACTTCCACATTTTAACCTTATGCTGGTCAAAAGTTATACATCAAAGTAAGATTCTGGTGTATTGAATATCTGTTGAATCACTTAGTATTTTTTTTAACAATTTTTACCTTTTTTTTTTTGTTTACCCCAATATTTCAAAGATTTTACTCAATATTTCAAAGATTTTATTTATTTATTTTTAGAGAGGGGAAGGGAGGGAGAAAGAGGGAGAGAGAAACATCGATGTTCAGTTGCCCCTCAGGTTGCCTCTCACATGCCCCCCACCGAGGACCTAGCCTGCAACCCAGGCATGTGCCCTGACTCGGAATGGAATTGGCGACCCTTTGATTTGCAAGCCAGCACTCAATCTACTGAGAACCACACCAGCCAGGGGAGAATCACTTATTGAAAAACTGATATTAAATAATTTTTTCCCTATGAGAAATATTGTAGAAATAGCATGTCTTGTAGTCCTAATGTTGTAGATTTTGGAGAATGTCTTGTTTCTTCAAAAATCTCTTGGCTTTTGTCCTAAGAGACTTATCATCTGAATCTTATAACTAAAGGTGAGTTTTTTGAAGATATAGATGAGTTATTTTAAAAAGAATTATCTCACCTTTGAGCACAATTGTGTGTTTATTTCAATGATTTCCAAAATGTATTTGCTATATAGGAATATTTGTTAAAAGAAAGAAAATAGACATTAAGTTTCCCTCAATAGTTTTCGAGACCTAAGCCCTCAAAATTATCTCTCAAGTAGCCATTTTGAATTACCAGAAATCAAGCAAAAGTATTATATTTTTACTGTAACTTGACTCTTAGTTCTAATTCAGAGTTAGTATTTATACATCAGGTGTCTCTCTGTATTTTCTAGAATGAGGCAGGTTGGAAAGCATAGCTGGATGTCTGTTTTATAGAACTAAGAGCATAAATCTACTATTGCATATTGTTAGAGAAGTTTGAAGTTTGGTGTCTGCTTTTAAATGATTATTGTTTGCATTTATGACTTACTTGATGTGGGGTTCATGGTCAAAATACAGGGAAACTTTACAATGATGGATATGCCATGATTTCTAGGAATGTAGTGAGGTAAAGAATAGCATCGTTTCTCTAAAGCCTGTTTAAAATATAATCCATAGAATTTGATTATCAATCTGCAGTATTTTGTAGTTAGTATAAATACAGATCAGGAGCTTTCTGTTCCCTTACTGGTATTTTTGATCTTTTTAGTTTGTATCACTCTGAGTTGTCCATCTTCCTATTTCTTCTTCCAACCACAAATAGTATTTGATATATATATATATATATCAAAACACTCTTTCAAAAAACCCATGGTCTTAATTTAAATTATTTCTACACAGCCTTAAACATTGCCTTACAATGCTATTTTTTATTTTTTTAATTTATTAATTTTAGAGAGCAGGAGAGAGAAACATTAATTTGTTGTTCTACTTATCAGGAATTCATTGGTTGATTCTTGTATGTGCGCTGACTGGGGATCAAACTTGCAACCTGGGCATATTGGGACTACGCTCTAACCAACTGAGCCACCTGGCCAGGGCCTGCCTTACAGTGCTATTTGAAACATGCAGAGTAAATTGGAAATGAGAAAGAAAAGGGAATAGTTGGTTTTCGTAACTATTTTACAGACTAATAGCTAACACATGTGACCTGATAGTCTCTTCCATGTATTATTTCCTGTGTAAAGTGTTCTGGATATAATCAGATGCTGAAATATTTAAATTTTCATTACATTTGTATGTCATTGTGCATTTGCTGTTACTATTGTAGGAAGGAAGCAGACAGTGAATACAGTATTTAATGTGAAGTTTCTGGAAAATTTGGGAGTTGGCAATGCTGTATCATGATATTCTTTTTCTGTTCGACATTAAGTTTATCTGCTGTTAAAGGGCATTGGGGAGTTTAATTCTTGGGGAATAAGAAGATAAAGTACAAATAAAATAGTCATATAGAAAAGGGTATATGGGCTCTTAGGCAATAATATGTCTTTTAAGTCAATAAAAGTGATTATTAGTATTTAAATTAGAAGTTTCTTTTCCAAGCACACTAGATTTAACATCGAGCACAACAAATTGACTCTACTACTATATCATACAGATTTTGGAGAGCTGCCTCTTTGTCGAATCAAAATCTTTATTGCCATGGTCTGATGAAACAGATGTCAGATGGCTAATTGTGGTAGGAGAGAAAAGCTACTGACAAAAGAGAGAGATTGAGAACTTGGCTTTGATATTTGAGTATTGTGGAGTTTTATTATTTAAGGACTGGAGCCATCAGTTGCAATGCTGCCACTATTAATGACTGCACTACAGCTTCTTAAAGTGAAGGGTTAAAATACATGCATGTCTTATAAAATGCATTCCAGTACTGTTCAGAATGGGACTTAAATAGGTATAACAAAATACTATAAGAAAGTCATATTAACTGTTCTTGGCTTCCTTATTATTTTCATTAAAATATTATAAAAAGTATTCATAAAAATACTCATAAAATTATTTCATATTTATGAAAAATATTTTCATAAAAGGTATTACAGCTAGTGAGTAATTGCACCTGTTTGCTATGGTTTTGCTTATGCTAATTTACTATAAGCGCTATGCATGGGCTGCTGAAAAAGCACAGGTGTCCAACGCACAGAACAGTGACTGATAAGAAATAACCTGAGAGATAGCACTTGCCAGTTTTGTACTTGGAACCCTTTCTGTATGTTGAGCAATCTTTATAAATCATAATAGGTAGCCTGGTGTATTACAAAGGGCTTCTAAGTCCAAAGAGGTGGCTTCCCCAGCCTACACCATATACCAGCTCTTTTGAGCAAGTCCCCATTTTTCTGAGCCTTTGGGATAAAGCAGTGATATCTACCCTCATAGGAAATAGATGTAAGTTTACTAGTTAAAGCAATAGCTATATCAGATGATAAAGCAGACATGGTCCCAGAGCTTTCCTTTGTGTTTTCTTAATTGACATCTTTCAAGCTAGACATCTGACCACAGCCTACTACAGTTATCTTTTATTGGGTAACTAATTTTATCTTGAGGTTTTATCCTTTCCATTCCTTTTCCCACACTTTCTATTCTTTTGATATTAAGATGCTCTCTCTTTTGTGAAATAATGCTTATAGTAGTTGGCAAAATAAAAAGTCTGGCAACAAAGCACAGTGTCAGTTACTTTTTTATACTAACTCATTTAAAGGCTTGGGAACCCCATTTTTCTGCAGCTTTTGTACTGTTTGCTTTACCTTTCTAGTGAACGAATACTTTGTCTAATCAAGGTAGCGCCTGGCATAGATAGATGTTCTTAGACATTTTTCTACCTTGACACACTGATGAATCAAATTAACATGTGACATCCATTAATTTAAAACTAAGCAAACTGCTATATATAGGTAAAGTAGATAATAGGTTAATACGAAGTTTCATCCAACCATATACACCTTTATTTCTCTCTGACTGATTTTCACAGAATTGTAGTACAATAAGATATATTTAAAATGTACATGTATGTAATTCCATTTTAAAGACCTTCACTCATCTTTAACCCTTTGGTGCCTATACGCCATTACATTAGTTACTATAGCAGTGGCAGAGCATGGGATTTTGACTCAAAATTTCTAGTTGGTAAAATTTTATTTACTAGACAAAGGACTTTAGTGTACATATGGAGGTGTACATTGCAGAGTTGAATCCAGAAGGAATTAAAGAGATCGTAGAGACACCATCCTTAATGCTGCAGAGAGGAAGTAGGACCAGAGAAGTTGGCAGTGCAGATGGCAGTGCATAAAACTAGGAAACAGAATATAATGCTAAGGGAAGTAGACTCATTTTTAAAAATAAAGAAACACTTAAAGTTGAAATTCCATTATAACACAGCTTACTGTTTAGATTGATAAGTCAACTTGCTCCATTAAAATGGTGGCTATTTTGAACTAATGTTTATTCATAATGCAAATCATTAGACAAATTACTGGGACACTGGAGCAAATCCTGAAAATGTCCACCATCAGCTCCTATGTATTTTTAAGAATGATACAGTGTAGTTCAACATTAAGTAAATACATTTATACCTTTTCCTCAGCTTTTGTATCAAGGTAAATGATTACCCAGATCATCTTTATCTCAGATTCATCATGAAACTTTGAAGTCAGTACACAGTCATATTTTTAATAACTTTACTTTTAATAGCATTTTCTGTTTTTCCATAATAATTCAGAAATTTTTTAGTTTGGACAGTGACTGATTCAGAGTTTCTCCTTATTGATTTTTTTATGATTACAGAGTTAATACATGCTCAAAAAGAAGTCATAAAATCTATTTAGGAACATGATGATATGATGAAACAAATTTTACAAGTATTTGTTCAACTTTTTTGTTTGCTTAACTATAGTAACTTTGTTGCTTTCATGTAGAAAGTAATTGGGATAGATTTCTAAAGTGATGATCTACTTAGAAATGTTTTTGCTAATTTATATATTTCCAAATAGTGGACATCAGTGCATACAGGTGCTGCATAATGATGTTTCAGTCAGCAACGGACCATATGCAGGAATACCTCCAAGATCGTGCACGGGCTTGGTTCCAGACCAATGTACAATAAAGCAAGTATTACAGTGAAACTTGTCAATCATTTTGCTGGTGGAGGGTATTGCCTTCAATTTTTAAAAATCTCAACAACTGTGAAACTCAATAAAATGAAGCTCAATAAAACAAGGTATACCTGTATACAGCAGTGGTCCTATAAGGTTATAATGGAGCTGACAAATTGCTATCACCTAGTGACATCATACCTGTCATAATGTTGTTGTATAATGTGTTACAGGTTTGTGATGCTGGTGTAAACAAATTTGCATTGTCAATAATATAAAAGTGCAGCATACACAATTATGTATAGTACATATGCTTTATAAAAAACAGCTGTGTTACCAGTTTGTGTTTTTACTGTACCTTTTCTGTGTTTAGATACTTTTAGACACACAAATACTTAGAGTTGCCTGCAGTATTCAATTCAGTAATATGCTGTACAGGCTTGTAGCCTAGGAGTAGTAGGCCAAAGCATCTTTGTTGGTGTAAATGAACTCTGTGTTGTTCGCACAAAGATGAAATCACCTAATGATGCATTTCCCAGAATGTATCCCTGTTGTTAAGCCACACATAACTGTATTTAAGGCTGTATTTAAGCCTTTTGGGGTGAACAGAAGATTAGCTGTAAATAGAGATTCTGATTAAGATGTCTGGGGTATGATAGGGTCTGAGATTCCCAATTTCTAAGAAATTCCCAGGTGATGCCTCTATATTACTGATCTATGGACTGTACTGAACTTTGAATAAGAAGGCTAAGGACAAAAGTTAGCAAAGTTTCTGTAAGATGCTGAGAAGTATTTTTAGCTTTGTGGGCCCTGTGGCCTCTGTCACAACTCTTGGACTCTGCCATTGTAGCACTATAGCAGTCCTAGACAATGCATAAAGGAATGAGTGGGGCTGTCTATGTGCCAATAAAAAGAAGCAGGTAGCAGGGCAGGCATATTGTAGCTGGCCAACCCCTGCTTCAGGAGACCACACTGAAATTAGATACTGCTTACAAAAGATTTGTGATTTTCAGTAAAAAATACATACACACACTGTATATCTATCAGATATATATATCATATATATATAAATATATATAGATAGATAGATGGGGTCAGCTTGTCCTGATAACTTTTATTCTAATTGGTTAGTTTTATATCCTTGAGGATATGACACATCTCTAAAAATCACATTTTAATACTGAAAAACAATTGCTTCACATCTAATTGATAAACTTATTAAATTTTACTAAATATCCGCTGAGTTTTAATGGATAAATGATGATAAAGTACTAATGAAAGGTCAGCTAAAAGCTATACATAAAAAGCAGGAATGCTCAGAACTCAAGGATGTTTAAAATTGTACCCAAATAAATAAGACTGTTATAAAACCCATTGTATTTAACTTACTTTTAGATTGTGAGTCTACAAGTGACTTCCTTGCCAAGTCTGGAACATTTTTTCAGGGTTAAGAAATAGAGTGGGAGACATAAGATAGTGACGAGAAAAATAATTTTAATGGAAATTTATAAATAGGAAGACCAAAATAAATATATCAAGTTTTGTCATAGCTGTTATGAACTACTAGAAAAACTAGCTTCTGGTCTTCTGGCCAAAATGGAGGTGTAGGTAGACACGGTGTGCCTCCTCGCAGAACCAAAAGGACAACAACAATTTAAAAACAACCAGAACTGACAAAATCGATCTGCATGAAAGTCCGACAACCAAGAAGTTAAAGAAGAAACATTCATCCAGACCGGTGGGGGCGGGGGAGCGGAGATGTGCAGCTGGGCAGAGAGGATTCATGGGAAAATGGTGGCTGGCAGACCCAGCAAGGCAGCGGATTGTGGAGCGGGGAGGTCCAGACTGCAGCTGGCCGGCAAGGAGCAGCTGGCGGACCTGTGGTCCCACATTCGCATGCAGATAAACCGGGACGAACAAATAGGGAGCGAAGCAGACCTCGCAACCCCAGGGCTCCAGCACAGGAAAAGAAAGCCTCAAACCACTGACTGAAAACCCCTTGGGGCTTGAGGCAGCAGCAGAAGAAACTCCCAGCCTCACAGGAGAGTTCGTTGGGGAGACCCACAGGGTCCCAGAAGGTACACAAAGCACCCGTACAGGAATCAGCACCAGAAGGGCCCATTTTGCTTGTGGGTAGTGGGGGAAGTGACTGAAAACCAGCAGAGAGTGGAGCAAGCACTGTTGTTCCCTCTCAGAAACCTTCCCCACGTACAACTTCGCAGAGCAGCGCTGTGGGTTGCCCCGCCCTGGTGAACACCTAAGGCTCCACCTCTTAGTAACAGGAGCGACAAGACAAAAAAAAAATAGAGCCCAAATGAAAGAACAGATCAGAGCGCCAGAAAAAATACAACTAAGCAACGAAGAGATAGCCAACCTATCAGATGCACAGTTCAAAACTACTGGTAATAAGGATGCTCGCAGAAATGGTTGAGTTTGGTCACAAATTTAGATGAAAAAATTAAGAACATGCTAAGTGGAATAAAGGAAAGTGTACAGGGAACCAACAGTAATGAGAAGGAAACCAGGACTCAAATCAATAGTTTGGACCAGAAGGAAGGAAGAAAACATCCAACCAGATAAGAATGAAGAAACAAGAATTCAAAAAAATGAGGAGAGGCTTAGGAACCTCCAGGACAACTTCAAACGTTCCAACATCCGAATTATAGGGGTACCAGAAGGAGAAGAGGAAGAACAAGAAATTGACATTTTATTTGAAAAAATAATGGAGAACTTCCCCAATCTGACAAAGGAAATAGACTTCCAGGAAGTCCAGGAAGCTCAGAGTCCCAAAGAACTTGGACTCAAGGAAGAACACACCAAGGCACATCATAATTACATTACCTAAGATTAAAGATAAGGAGAGAATCTTAGAGGCAGCAAGAGAAAAGACATGGTTACCTACAAAGGAGTTCCCATAAGACCGTCAGCTGATTTCTCAAAAGAGACCTTACAGGCAAGAAGGGGCTGGCAAGAAGTATTCCGAGTCATGAAAGGCAAGGACCTACATCCAAGATTACTGTATCCAGCAAAGCTTTCATTTAGAATGGAAGGGCAGATAAAGTGCTTCTCAGATAAGGCCAGATTAAAGGTGTTCATCATCACCAAGCCCTTATTATATGAAATGTTAAAGGGATTTATCTAAGAAAAAGAAGATAAAAAATATGAACAGTAAAATGACAGTAACAGTTATTAACAACCACATCTAAAACAAAAGCAAACTAAGCAAACAACTAGAACAGGAATAGAACCATAGAAGTGGAGATCACATGGAGGGTTATCAGCAGGGGAGTGGGAGGGGCAGAGAAGGGTGAAGGTACAGAGAATAAGTAGCATAAATGATAGGTAGAAAATAGACAGGGAGGTTAAGAATAGTGTAGGAAATGTAGAAGCCAAAGAATTTATATGTATGACCCATGGACATGAACTAAAGGGGGGGGATGTGGGTGGGAGGGGATGTGCAGGGTGGAGGGGAGTGAAGGGGGGGAATGGGACAACTGTAATAGCATAATCAATAAAATATATTAAAAAATACATATATATTGTTGCCCAAGTCTTTGTACACGCCTGTTACAAAGCACATCATTTTTGCAGCCGTGAACAGTCAATGCACAAAATGAAGGGGGAGTTCAATGTGAATGACAACACAGCAAGTACATGTATGACTTAGTATCATTTCAGAGTTCATCCAGAAAAATTGTCAACTATCCCACTAATAAAAAAATAAAATGCCATGTACTGTATAGAATAACCTCCTTTGTGACTATTTGTGACTATTCATTCTTAAGCAAACCTCAACTGCTTGCTACCTGCTGTATTCATTAGCCTGTCCACATTCTTATTCCCTATAGAGCATGTAGAATTACAATTGTTAGAAAACTGCTGTGCTGCTCAGTATATTTGCTACTTAATATATGTTTATCTGATTTCCTTGTGTTTTTTCCAGTTATTTTAGAAAGATGAAGTTTTTTGCCCTAGAAGCCAGTTATTAATATTTTCTGGATGTTGTGGAATGGATTGATTTCAGATAAACAATGTAATGCATACTGTGTCATACGCAGTAAATTTTCTGTACTCAAACAAAACAAAACTAGCTTCTTTTTACCAAGGATTGTATAAAGAAAGAAGTATGAAGTGCCTGCCCTATAAAATTGCAAAGTTATAGAGGTAAAAGTAAGGTCACGAAGGAAAGAGCATTTTACTAGCTCCTGGAATAAAGCTAGTGAAATGTTGAAATCACAAAAGACCTCAAATTCATTCTAAAATCGGCCAAGGCCTGTGGTGTTCTGTATAAAGAGGATAATGAGGCAGAGGTGAATCATTGAAACCAAGATCTGAATAACTAGAGTTCACAACCTTCTAATGTGAACTAGAATCTTAGCTAGCATTGTTCATCCATCCATCTCTGTCCCTTTCGCATGTGTTTTTCCTGGCTATTCCAAATCTTAATCATGCACATTCTTGTTTTCAATGGATCTCACTTCCACTTTGAAAAGTCAATATAAGGGAACTTCCTGCTGCAGCCTTCTCCCTGTTACCATTACAGGTTACATCTCTCATCATTCCACCCATTTCTCTTATAGTATGAGCCATCCTTCCACTTGCTCAAACTTTACTTCCTGTGCTCTACATTCCACCTCCCCACCCCTGCAATTCCCTTTTTCACATATCTTCAATCTTCCCCTTTATAACCAATCTCCAGTCTTCTCGTTAGAGTATTTTTACATATTCACGTTTCTCCTATGTTAGAGAAAAAAAACCTCGTGCCTAGTTCTCTCACATTGAAAATCTGGCATCTTAGAAGTTGAGAGAAGAGTTAGTTCCTATTTCCACAGTGACTGCAGTTGCTTCCACAGGTGTCTTGCTCTCACCCCTAACTAAAATTTTTCTCCTTGCATTGTCTGCAGACCTCTTAATTACAAAGTTTATTGTTCATTTTTCAATCCATTATTTGAAATGGTTTGTCATTGCTTTTCAGAATGCTTATTTTTCTTAATTTCTGTGACACCACCACCTCCTGTTTTTTTTTTTTCCTAGCTTTCTGATTACTCTTGGGTTGGCCAAAAAGTTCATTTAGTTTTTGCTGTATGATGGCTCTAGTAGTGCTTAGTTTTCTTTAACCTCACTCAAAACAATTTTGTTAGATTGTATTGTGACAACTGTCATGTCAGCATTCATGTAAAAAAGAAATCAAAATTGGTGAATTTTTGTGCAGCCATTTTAATATTGAGGATGGAATAATATGTGCAACATTTCAGCTAATTCTTTATTATTTAAAGGTAAAAACAGCTGAAACAAAAAAAATGTTTGTGCAATGTATGAAGAAAGTGCTGTGACTGATCAAATGTGTCAAAAGTGGTTTACAAAGTTTCTTGGTACTATTGCCATTGATAATTCTTTGCAGTGGGGCTGTCTTATGCATTGGAAAATATTTAGCAGCATTCCTGAACTGTACCTACTAGAATAGCAGGAGATAGCCAGCATACTGAAAATATCCAAATCAATAAAGTTGGTAAAAATGAAAAATGTGTCATATTATGGAAAAAAACTGAACAGACTTTTTGGCCTCATACTCAATTGTGGCTTAGATATTAACTCTTCATTAAATTATCTCCCTTCTATAAGCCAAAAGGCTCCTTTATGTTCTAGTAATGCTGTCTGCAGAACTTTAACACTTAGCCACAGTCACTAGACTTATCCTTAAGGGCAGTACTGGTACTTGTTTATTTCTCTATCTCCCCCCTGATAGAATTTATTCTGTAAATATTGGTGAAGTAAAAAAACATAGAAAATAAAGAACTATAGAGTATAAAGTAAGGAGTGAATGTAACATGTTTTTTTCTTTAGTAAAAGGTAGAGAATTTTCTCAGGGAGGAAAGCTTTCTCTGAAAATCTAACCCTTATTTCTTAAAACAGCACTGATAAAATTCATTGGAATGCACACAACTTCACCCTCTCCACCAATTTCTAATAAGTAATTTCTAGGACTAAAGAATACAAAAGAAGTTGTTTCATTTTGTATTTTTGAAAGAAACATAAAAGGAAATGCTTTGTAAGTAATTGAAATATGGTGGGTCTTAATATTTTCTTTCAGATTTTGGGTTTGGAATTCATAACTTTTGATTCCAGATAAAGAACTGAAAGTTACTCCAACCAAAGCTCACTCACATAACTTAAAATTCTTCAGGAATTGGAGATTTCTTGGCTATGAATAGAATGAGAAATAAATGCCAGCTCAGATGTGTAAGGGTGGGTAGGTAGATTAGTGCCAGCTAACTCATCCTGTCTCATACTGACACAGTCAGACACAAGCAAATAACCAGTTGGCTCTTAATGCAGGACCTTAATATAACTTCTTATCTTGGCGAGCATAGAGAGCATTTTGTTTAGAACAAAGTCAGTTGTCAGTGAAGTCACTGTTTTAAACTGCAGGGATTCTGTCATAAAAGTGTGTCTGAAGTGTGGGAATATATGTGAGGGAAAAGTAATATAGGAATTAATACGACACAGGAATGAAGATTTCAAGAGAGTGGAGTCCGGCATACAGTACAGAGATTATCAGTTCCAATTCAGCCAAGGCTAGAGTAAAACCAAATAACGAGAAACATGAAGACACCTGTTTGAATCTATTGGTGTCACTCTTAAAAAAGAAAAGGCAATTTATTTAAAACTTTTGGTAGTGGCTTACTAAATGTTTAAATTTGTGGTTCAGAAATAAGAGTATAGGTACTTATATTGCCTGAATTGTTGAATTCACTTGAATATTAAATTTTAAATGTATTCCATTCCTGAAAAGTAAAAATAATTAAGATATAATTCTTTTATAATATATTGCTAG
Source organism: Desmodus rotundus (assembly GCF_022682495.2). Classification (NCBI taxonomy): domain Eukaryota; kingdom Metazoa; phylum Chordata; class Mammalia; order Chiroptera; family Phyllostomidae; genus Desmodus; species Desmodus rotundus. The sequence goes on from NC_071388.1 coordinate 142,894,452, forward strand.
AAATTACATTTCTGGACTATAAAACTCGGATATAAATAGTGGAAGTCTAAGTTCTTAAGTGAATTATAAAGGGAAAAGTGATTATGAAGAGGATAATACCAAACAGAAACACACACATACGTACACAATCCTGTAATTCTTCGTCTTTCTTTCATCCACCTCATGAATCTCTTTGTATAATGTTATTGTCTCTTTGTTTTGGATTTGGAGTGGGTCTAGGTTTAGGTGTTTTGCTTAGAAGGAAGGGAGAATTGAAGTAGAAGGTTGAAACAGTTTTTTAAAATCCATAGCTATGCTTTTCATTCCTACACTATATAGGGACTAACATTCATTGATCATTTGCTATGTGCCAGCCACATGATTCTCATAAGAAGTTTTTAAAGGTAGATTCTATTTTTATTTCCATTTTGAGAAATTAAAGATCAGAGAGGTCAATTTTTCTAACTTCACACCCCTCGTAAATGGCAAAGTTGACACTCAGATTCGTCTCTAACTACAAAGCTTAAACTCTTAACACTAAAAGAAACCACATAAGTGCTTCATTGTAGGGTTATTTATTATTGGAAAGAAACTCTTTATAACTAGAACAAAATAATGCCTTTTATATAACTAGTCTTTTAAGATATGCAAGCAGTTTATTATAATGAGCCTTTCTTTACAACCATATTTTTTCCAATATGTTTTATTCTTATCTAACAATATTCAGTTATAGGAAACCTCTAGTCTACTTTTGTTTTTGTGGATTTACCTATTCTGGGCATTTCATATCAACAGAATCATACACGTGCCCAAACTGGTCTTTTTTGTCTGTCTTCTTTCAGTTAGCATACTGTTTTCAAAGTTCATTCATTCAGCATTTATCAGTATTTATTTTCTTTTTGTGGCTGACTTATATTTCCTTGTATGGATATACACCACATTTTGTTTGGTCATCAGTTGATGGACATTTGGTTTGTTTCCACTTTTTTGCTATTATGAACAATGTTGCTATGAACATCGAGGTACAGATTTTGGTGAAAACATATGTTTTAAATTCTCTTGGGTATATTCCTGGAATGGAACTGTTGAATCAGATGGCAACTCTTTAAATTTTTGAGAATCTACCAAACTGTTTTTATATGGTAGCTGCACCATTTTATGTTCCCATGAGCAGTGTATGAGAATTCTGATTTCTCCATGTCCTCACCAATACTTTTCTTTCTTTCTTCTTGTTCTTTGTATAATTGTCTTAGTGAGTATGAAGTGCCATCTCATTGTGATTTTCATTTGCATTTCTCTAATTATTAATGATGTTGAGCATACTTTCCATGTGCTTATTGGCCATTCGTTTTATCTTCTTTGCAGAACTATCTATTCAAATCTTTTGCCCCTTTTAAAATTAGCTTGTCTTACTTTGGGGTTAAGAATCCATTTATATTTCATTTATATCCTAATAGTAGACCCTAATCAGATAGGTGATGTGCAGATACTTTCTTCATTCTGTGGGTTGTGTTTTCACTTTGTTGAAATGTCCCTTAAAGCACAAAAGTTTTAACTTGAGAAAGTTCGATTCATTTTTTCTTAAGTTGCTTATGCTTTTGGTGTTAGATCTGAGAAACCATTGCTTCATTGATAGTTATGAAAATTTACACCCGTGCTTCTAAGAACTTTATAGTGGTCTTAAATTTAGATGTGGTCCATTTCGAATTAAATTTTGTAAGTTGTATGAGGTAGAGAACCAAATTTGGTTTTTTTTGCATCCAGTTGTTGCAGCACCATTCGTTGAAAAGACCTTTTTTCCCCTATTGAGTTGTCTTGGTACCCTTGTCAAAATTTAATTGACTATAGATACATAGGTTTATTTCTGGACTTTAAATTCTGTTCCACTGGTCTATATGTCTATCCTTATGCCAGTACCACACTATTTGATTATTGTAGCTTTGTATTAAGTATTAAAATTGGGAAGTGTGAGTCCTCCAACTTTTTTGTTTTAAGATTGTTTTAGTTATTTGGAGTCCTTTACATTTCCATATGAATTTTAGGATCAATTTATTCATATCTGCCAAAAAAAAAAAAGGAACCTATAGATCAGTTGAGGGAACATTACCATCTTAATAATTTGTTTTCAATTTCATAAACAAAGGCTATTTTTCTATTTGTTTAGATCCACAATAAAGTTTTTGGTTATCTTCATGTCGGTTCTGCACATTATTGTTAACTGTATTTCTAAGATTTTGTAGTTTGATATTTTGAGGGATCTTTTAGCATAAATTTTTTTTAATTGTCTAATGCTATATAAAGAAAAGTTACTGTTTTTTTTAAAAAAAATATTTTAGATAAATAAATCAAAAGAATAGAATAGAAAGTCTGAAAACAGTCCTACACATACAGGTTATGTGACTTAGGACAAAGGTTACAAAAAAGTACTAACCATTAAAAATATTAATAAATTGGACTTTATTTAAATTAAAAACTGCTGTTTATCAAAAGATCTCATTAAGAGAGTGAAAAGACTAGCCATAAACAGAACACATTCTTGAAACACATTTCTGACAAAGTACTTGGGTGTAGAATATATAAAGAACTCTGTAAACCAATGGAAAAGTAAGCAAAAGACGAACAGGAATGTCAAAAAGGAAGAGATCTGAATGGGCAATAATAAGTATGTTAGTCACCAGAAAAATAATATTACAATCACCACATACTTTCTGACCCACTAAAATTAAAAAGACTGATTAATGTGAAATGTTGAGGACTATATGGAGCAACTGAAACTCTTCATACATTGCTAGTGGAAGTACAAAGTAATCAACTACTTTAGGAAAGTATGTAATGCTTTCTTCTAAATCCAAATCTACATCTACCTTGTAACCTAGCAATTCCACTCCTAGAATATCCCAAGAGAAATGAGGACTGATGCCTACCACCCACCAAAGATAAACACACAGCACCATGTAAACAGTCTAGTGCTATAGGAGCCCTAAATTGGAAGCAACCCAGACACCAAATATTAGAATGGATAGATAAATTTTGGTATTTTTATACAATGGAGTACTAAGCTGCAATACAAAGAATACATTATTCATGCTACATAAAACGTGGATGAATGTCACAGTACTGAGTGAAAGAATCGAGACATTAGAATACTTACACTATATGATGTTATGGAGATGGAGTTTTAACAGTAGGTGAAACCAGTCATCATGACAACTGACAATAATAGTGGTTATCTTAGGATTTGGAGGAGGGAAGGTCGATATTGACTGGGAAAAGAACAAAGTTTCTCAGGTACTAGAAATGTTCTATATTTGGTCTGGTTGGTAAGTACATGTGGGTGTATCATACTAAAGGTTCATTGATCTGTATACATGACAGGCATTTGCACTTTACTGTGTATACTTTAACTAAAATGCATATATGTATATAGAAAAACGTTAAATAAAATAGGCATCATTGATCATTTTTTAAATTCAAAATATGACCTCTATGTGAGATAAATGAAAGGTTTTGACAAAGAGACCAAGATGCCCGTTCCTTCAGTTTTTTAATAGAACTTCAAAGATCACAAATAAGAGTCATAGGAGAGAAAACGTGCCAGGGATTGTCTGTATAGCTCCCCCCAGAGAGGACAATCATGGTGTTTTGAAAAGGAGCTTTAAAGCAAGTGAATCCTCAAAGTTTTTAAGTCCCTTGCCTGAGCAGTTTGTGTGTGACAGCTGCTATCCTCCCAGTTGGTAGGAATATGGTGCATTTGAAATAGTAGAATCTCTATGGACTACTGATCTGGAGCCTCACATCATGGCCATTAAAATTCCTTGCTCTGCCTATTTTGTAAGGGTCACTGAGCAACCGAGCGTGTACATCTCAGTGAAATTCAATTATATTAACATTGTAGTTATAATTTCCTAAAGTTTAGTAAACTGTACTTTAGAGGTTTTCCTATTTTTATGTTAGTGCAGGGTCACAAACTAGTAAAGAAAACAACTGAAATTCTGTTCCATGATTAACTTTGTTAGTATGAATTCAGATGTTCTCAGATCATTAGTGGATTTTGTTTTTGTTTTTGTTTTTTTACAATGAATAATAATGCTGACAGTTCAATTTTATGATTAGATTTCTGTTCACCAATCAGTATGTTTGAGGAATTTCTTTTTTTTTAAGGGGGAAAGCATTTAGTACACCTTTTTGCCATGTAGTAGGTAATACTTCTAGGCAGATTAACCCTTAATGGCACATGAGAAGCACATTAAACTAGTCCCTAGGTGGTGAGTAAGGTTGAGTGCAGAGGTTAAATACTAACTTTCATAGACCAGGTCAGGGAGCCATCAGAATGCGTCAGGGTTGTCTGTGGTGTCAGGTGAATTGCAAAGAGGTTGTTTAGGTGTGTCTTTACTTTCTACCACAGATAGTGTGGGACTGGAATCATTATGGTGAGGTGCCCTTCAAATGTTCATTCAGGTCTAAGTACTTCACTGGTTTTGACCTATCCTTGGGAAAGGAGGAGAGGACATGCGCACGATGATCCTTTCAGTCCAGGGTGTTTATGACTAAGGACTTTGGGCTTTTACTGCCGCCAGTGCACCTCCTTGTGTGTCATGGATTTGGATTGATCCCGTGAGAAGATTCTGTTCTGTCTCTGACACCAGTTAGACACTACCTTTCCTTTATAGCATGTCTGATCCTTCTTAGGGTAGGCAAAGAGTGTAATTGCAATATATTTAGTGGGGGGAATGTTAAGAGAGAAGATGTAGTAAAATTTATGCAAGATACAGATTAAAAGTATCAGGGAAGATCTGTGCATATAAGATAGCCATCATTCATAGTAATCATAAGACAAAGAGATGTGTCTTTGCTTAGGAAGTTATTGAAAGCCACTTCAGTTAAGTGACTTACTAGGCTGAGAACTGAAATGTCTATAAAAGACATAATCTGATTTACGATTCACACATGGATACATGCTGTTTTGAGTGATCAAAGAAGTAGAGTTCCTTCACATAATCTAAAAATGGTACAAACAGGACAAATGAAATAATACGTATTTTAAATTCTAAGTGAGAACAAGAGAGCAGAGAAACACAGTGCTAATTAATGAAAGAAATGCTCGTAAATAAGAAATCTTATACCTTAGAGTTAGGTTACAGTACACACACAAGCTATGAAGTACAGTAAAAAAGTATAGGTAACAAACTGAGCTTTTTGCTCTAAGTAATGAAATTGAAAATTTGATAACCAAGACAGGTATTAACAGAAAATTTAAGCTCTGTCTGTTACTAATCCTGCAGATGTCCAGTATTCTTTTTTAACTTGTGAATTAATGTATTACTCATTTCTAGTTTGTAAACATTTTCAATAAAAACAGATGGTGTTTCTATTATACCAAATTATGTTTTCCTTTTTTCATTTTTCCCTCCTCAGGAAACTTACTGGACATTCTTTCCACATGGGCTACAGCATGGCAATTTTGAACGGTGTTGTAGCTGCTCTTACTGTTGCATGGTGCCTCATGTAAACCGACACTGAAGCAATATTCTTGGCAAAACTTAGTCATGATTGCTTTGTAATAACAGAGAAGAACATCATTGCTTACTCCGAAGACCAAGAAACCTCCTGTTCATTATGTAATTCAGATACTTGTCATTATGGAAGACCTTCTTAAACATTGTTCTAAAACCTAGGCATTGGGACAGCTGAGTATTGGTTCAAGTAATTTCTTAAATTGTAAAATGTTTACCTCATCTCTTCTGTGTGTGTTATTTTTCTAAACTGTAGAAAGCATTTTAATGGAAATCAAACTGGAAAACTTGAATACAGTACAATGCCTACCTTTCCATATAGATACTACATTTTCCCTGAGAAATACTGATACTACTGTTTAATTGAGACAGAATATATCTTAATTATTCATTATATCAGGAAAGCAACCAATGCTCAGTACTTTGACATTTTATAGCAGCTACTTTTAAGTCAGAATATTTAGTTTTTGATAATTCTTTTAATTAATAGAAGGTGCATTTTATATTTTTAATGGTGCTTAGTTTCTTGTGTTTTTTTAACATTTTTCTATACACATTGAATTTGTATGTTTTAAAAATTGTTACATCTGGACAAATGTAAATGTTATTCTTCAGCTGGTGCAAACTTAATACCTACCATTTTTAGTAAGTATTTTGTCTTTTTAAAAAATTAAGTTTTAACCTTAGTTTAAAATTAAGTAAATTTATTTTTAACAACAAAAATGTCTATAAAGGGGTAACACATAAGCCATTAAAATACTGAGAAATTTGAAGCTGTTCATTATGTCTATTTCTACAATTCCAAATATTTATCCTGCTGTATGTATAGTTACTTCAATAGAACTGATTTATTTTGTTTTTAATAAATGTAAACCTGACATTTTTATATTTAGAAATGCTTGAACTAGTTAGTTTCTAATCTCAAAAATTTACTGAAATAGAAAATGTATTTTGATACAGTGTGTATGTATGTATAATTTTTTTATATATAGTTCCATAATTTTCCTATTTAAATGTTTTTTACAATTGTGGTGTTAGTTTTTGTTTTATAGTAATTAAGCTTTCATTGTTCTAACTTCTAAATTCCTGTTTGGAAAGTCATTTCAATTTTAAAAAGATGGACTATTTAAAATGCTATTTTCCCTAGCCATTGGCAAACTTACGTTTAGGAAAGCATTGTAGAATGAAACTGGTTATTCAGGGTAAATGGGAAATGTGTGAGTGCAGCCTGTTTCTGTTATCTGCTGAGTGTTATTACTGAGTAAATGATTTATTGATGTTCTAAAAGTCTTAATGTTTTACTACTCAAAAGCACTTAGTTGGAAGTGACAGATGATGCTCCAATTTAAATGATCTAAAGTGTTTAGATTAATATAAGTTTATTTGTTTATGTACATATAGACATACATACATATGTACATATATACAAATTTCAAGGCTTAAGGATTCCTTCTAGAGTGGATGTTGCAGTGAGTCTATTTTCAGTCCCTGTCTTCCTCTCCCCACCAATCCCAACTTTGGCTCTAAAGGGCTCTTCTGTTGCAAAGGAATATACAAGTTTTTCTTCTCCACCCTTTCTAATAAACTCCCACCCAAATCTGGATAGCTTCTTCCAGATTCTTTGTCTTATGACTAAGAAAAAGATTACAGTATACCTATATGTAGATATCTATAAGATATAGGTACACATAGGTATCAGCTGTAAGATATTTTTCCTGGAACCCTGTTTCTTCTGGACGAGCACTCCTGAGAAATTACTCTCCAGTTTAATACAGAGTCCAAATACAAACCATCCTACTTACGTAGCAGAGTGATTGGCTAAGGATAGGTACCTAACCAAAGCTGGCCAATCCTAGTTTCTCATCTCTCCTGGCCACAGTGATTACAACAGGAATAGAGATGCGACTCCTATCAGGCCAGTCTTTCCCCGGGATTTTTCAACTTAAATTTAAGGTATGATGAAGCTGGGAAGATAAAAGTCCAGGAGATGCTGGTAGCCAGAGTTCAGCCAAGCTGTGGGAAAGAAGGAGTAAAGCTGATGTGTATACTGTTAATGACATTCCTCCAGGCCTTGAAGCCCAGTGGTGACCCTGATGTTCTTGAAATTTGGTAACGAGCTAATAAATTCCCTCCTCCAGCCTCTGCTGTTAATACTGGTTTTTGTCACTTTTAGTTAAAAGGAATCAAGATGAGTTTGTTGAGCAGCTAGAATCAAAATCCATCTCGGTTATAAGCTTGACTCAGATGATCTCATATCTTTTTGTATAGCTTACAACATTCCATTTAGTGACTTGCGAAGGATACATTTGGTATTTGTATCTGTGGCTAATTATTAGCCCCAAAAGAATTTTGGAGTAAGAGTAGTTATTAATCTCCTTGCTGTTTCATCAGGAATTCATTATTTATGTCCCCAAATTCAATTCTGCCTTAAGCGTTACCAGAATATCAGTTTGGTTATTGAGATGTGGTAGTGTCTCCACCCTTATCCGTGGCTTTTGCCTTCCACATTTGAGTCATTTGTGGTCCACAAATGTCAAATGGAAAATTCCAGAAATAAACATTTAATTAAAAATTCATAAGTTTAAAATTACATGCCATTCTGAGTAGCATGATGAAATCTCATGCCATTTTACCTGGTAGTGAATCATCCCTTTGTATGCTATGCACCCCTCCCTTATTTAGTGGCCATCTCGGTTACCAGATCAGTTGTCACAGTGCTTGTGTTCACGTAATCCTTATTTTACTTAATGACTTCCACACACAATGCTGTTGGTGCTGGCAATTTGGATGTGCCAAAGAGAAACCATAAAGTGCTTATGTTAAGTGAAAAGGTGAAAGTTCTCAGTAAGAAAAGAAATTATATGCTGTAGTTGCTAAATTTATGGCCACAGTATATGATAAGTGCTTATTAGTTCAGAGGAAAAGGCATTGAATTTGTGGATGGGAAACAACAGAAAGGATGTTCTAATTAGCAATTAATAGCATTGCTCCAGAAAACATTGAGTCTATTCAAAGAGTTTTTCAAGGGATCCCCTGAAACAAGTGACCACATTCATATAACTTTTATTATAATATATTGTTTTAATTGTTCTATTTTATTGTTAATCTCTTATTTTACCTAATTTATGGATTAAAATTCACCATAGATTATGTATAGAAAAAATATGTGTAGGATTTGGTACTATTGTGGCTTCAGGCATCCACTTGGGGGTCTTGGAATGAATTCCCCAATGATAAGGGGAGACTGCTTTATAATGAGTTTTAAATGCAGTATTATCATTTAATAACAATGCTTCTCAGTTTCCTTATCTATAAAATGGGAAGAATACCCCTTCCTAAGCTTTCTTAAGTTGGCACCATTTTCCAAACCCCTGACTATACCACCAACTGCTAATTTATTCTCCATGAATATGCATAACCCTTATTTTATGTCATATTTCTTCAGGCCAAGAGGCAACAATATGAACTGCTTGAAGTTCTCCATAGAATTTTTCCTTTTCTGTCCTGTCATGCATGAACAGGGATTTTAATGTCTCACTCTTGGCTACTAGTAACATAGTACACAGAACACCTGTAAGTCAAGCTTGAGTTTTTGTTTTTTCAACAGCAGTCAGTTACAGGGAACTCATGAGGCCTTACTTGTGGGTTGAAGAGAGGCAGCATGACAGGGAAAGCATCCTGGGAATGTGATTGTACAATTTACTCATGCTTTTGGACTGACTCAAGATGCTCCTCCTGGATGATGGAATTCAAAGACGGGCATATGTCGGCGTTTCTCAACTAAAGGCAATTTAGCCTCCATGGGGCAAAATTGAGCAGTTTAGCTAAATATTTAGCAATGCTTAGACACATTTTTGATTGTCACAATTGGATGATGCTACTAGCCACTAGTTGCTAGAGGTCAGTGATGCTACTAAACATCTACAGCATCCAGGACAGCTCCCCATCAGAAAGGGTAACCGTCAAATTGTCAGTAGTGCAAAGGTTGAGAAGCCCTGGTGTATATTCAGGACGAGGTGAGTCAGAAAGCATCCTGTTTAGAATGGACAGCTGGGGTCACAGTGTTACCTGGAGTTCCAAGATCAGGTGTTCATTCTCTAAAAGTTCAAATAGAGCTGTTTCACAAAAAAAGTTATTAGCCTACGAGGACTTGTCTTTGGGCCAGTACCCTGTGGGCCTCTGCCTGCCAAGGCCTGTGTTTGTACTCATTAAGGGAGAAATGCTTCCATGAAGGTTAAATATGACAAAGCTATTGAATTAGAAGCTGAGGCCACATTTGAGCATTTCAAGTTCCTTTTTCAAGTTCTTTAGAGCACTGGGCACACAGGCAAAGTCAGTATTAAAGTAGTGACTGGAGTGATTGATAATCCCTGGCGAGAAACTGAATTACTGCTACACAGTGGGAGCCAGGAGGAGCATGGACAAAAACCTTAAGGCCCCGAGTTGCTTCCTTGTTAGACTCCTTTTCAGTTAGTGGAATATTATACAACCTTACACAGGCAGGGCCGTAAATCCCTCAGGAATGAGGTTTTGGTTACCTCACCAGATATAAAGACCTGTGCGTTAGGGGCATGGAATAGATACTGGACAAAAGTCATAAATACTAGCTAGGGCTTCCTGACTAGTTTCAAAAACAAAGAGCTATAGCATCTACCCATTTTTCTTTTTATGGCATCTGTATATTTTAACTAATTTCCTTTTTCTCTCAATGTATATAGTATTTTTGACTGGCTAACCTAACTACATTGTAGTGCATAGACTGCAGAACATTGTGATAGGGTTACTGTGTAACCAGGGAGGAATTGACATTTCCCTGAGATTTGGATATGGAACTGAATATAGTAACCTATGAAACTTTTGATTGTTTTCCTGTGGTGTAATTAAAGGACAATCAATGTAACTTATTCAGATTTTCATAAATGAACGTCTTAGAACCAACCTCTCTAAGAAAGTAATCTTAAATATTGAGTCACTGGGATAAAAACCAAAAGTACACAAAACTACAGTTACCTCTCTGAGTAAAGAAGTATCTAGCAATATGAGGTGATTCACAAACATCAGCACTTAGAATAATATTTTTACTTATGATCTTAAAAACGGTGTACAACAAAACATCCCATTTTACAGATGACAGTAAACTTTCCTAGATAATGGTATTTGGAAAAACTATAAGAATATAAGAATAAGAACACATACAAATGGGCAGAAAAATGACAGATATTTGACAGTGGACAACTGGTAACATTATGGGGAAAAAATCCAAATGTATAAGGGACGACCTGGAAAAGAAAAAAATTCAAATGTATCCTGGAATGCATTTGAAAAAAATGGATACTAGGAAAAAGTTCAAATACATTCCTTTTTCTTGGGCCTTTGCTACCCAAGAAAAAGAATGTTTCACATCCATGCCGAAGAGAAAGCAAAATCCTGAGAGCTTGCAAGTGGTAGAATTAGAAGAAAATTCTTCAGTCCATTGCAAACAGAATTTCTACCTATAGATAGTGTGAGCTAAAAATCTAAATAGCTTCGATTAAGGTTTATAAAATCATGAATAATCAGGGATGCAGTATTTAAAGGTAGGATGCTTCAGAGATATAATTAATCTAGGGGGTGGGGGTTTGGAAAGTAACCGCCTGTTTTGTGTTACCACTATGGAAGGGCACCGAACTGGACACACATGGCTGACATTTACCCTCGCAGACTTTTCTGTCCAACAAAACTTAGTAACTGTTCCCTTGCCCCCTCCCCCAACACCATTCTCCCTGTCCCTCCATTTCCAGAAATCAACATTGTTGTACAGTTACTTACATGGAATTAATGGACTGAATTCTTAATTTTCCGTATCTGTTGAGATTACAAGACCAGCCACTTAGTGGTTTTGGATCAGCTACATAATGGACCTGGCTATTCAGTTACATGTAATATGTCAGGGAAAATATGAATTCCTAAAGGCAGTTCAAGATTAAAAACAAAATCCTGATCCCCAGAACTTTCGTAGACTTTGCTGCTGAAAATTTAGTCCCACTGTTTTTTAATCTACCATTTTAAAATCTGTTCATATAATTTATATGTCAAAAAGACAGGACGTTATATATCTGTATTTTAGCTAAGTACTGAGAAAGTAATTACTACTTCTAGGCATGTTATAATGATTTATAATTCTTCCTGCTGCACAAATCTGCTTAAGGTGAAAGTCAGCATGCTGAATCTAAAAGAGTAATGAAAGTATAATTTTCCATTTTGCATTAAATACAACTAATGCTTGCACTGTTGGGTGTTATAAGTTCCTATTGGTATGAAATATAGAGTGCATGACATTTGTTCTCTATCAGTTTTTACATAAAATTCTATTTTCAGGTTGAACAAGTTTCCATTTGTATTCGGATTTGGAGAAACAAAATGAGAATCATACTTTGAAGTATCATGTAGGCATCCAGTAAGAAACATTTTACAAAGTTGATAGAATAATATTCTCCAGTTTCATCCATGCTAAGTGAAATAAGCCAGTCGGTGAAAGACAAATACTATAAGATCTCACTTAGAGGAATCTAATGAACAAAATAAACTAATGAGCAAAATAGAACCAAAGACTTGGAGAAAAGGAACAGACTGACAGTGACCGGACAGCAGGGGGGAGGGAGTAGTCAAAGAACATGTATGAATGACCCATGGATACAGTACAGGGTGGGGATTGTGGGAGATGGGGTGTAGGCTGGGTGGAGGAGGGCAAAGGGGGGAAAATTGGGACAACTGGAATAGAAGAACAAAAAAAAAGACCTAAGTATAAAATAATGTTAAAATGTTAAATTTTAATGTTAAAATTGATAGAATGAATTGTTATACATAAAGGACTTACTAGAGTGAATCTCAGAAAAGTTTTCTTAATAGCCTTTCTGGATAAGTTTTTATTCCTAGCTTAATGACAGATAAAAGTCTACAAGTAAAAAGAATCATGGAAGTGTATTTTATAAATAAAAACCATTAATAGTTCCTATTTCTCTGTTTCCCAGTGAGAACAGAACTTTTACTTTATAGAAATGTCTCAAATAGGGTAAATTAAGAAAGCTTATCTTAGTATGATAAACATGCATAAAGAGAAAAATAAATAAGCAGTTTTTTAATTAAAAAATCTTAGAAGAGCAATTTAAATAAGGTTAGTAACTTATTACTACAAAAAAACAGGGAGAGAGGTACTCCCCCAAGCCTGCAATAAAAATCTTAACTGAAAATTTTCCTAGTGTTTAAAAAAGAAATTTTAAGGATGTAGCTAATATCCCCTCAATGGAATATGAATAGAGAAAGTGAAGGACACATTTTTAAGTTACAGCAATATCTTATTTTAATGTATTATGGTGGTTCTTATATTTCTATATTAGGGATATTTGTTAATACAGGAAGGAGGAAAAGTGTGTAATAAACGGCTGATGGTGGCGCCCTGAAGCCAGAGGGTGCTCGGCAGTGCTAAAACTCGCTGAGGACATGCTCCTTCCTGGCTGAATATGTGCAGGCCTGGTAGGAACAATTCGATGACTAATGCAGCTTCCAGTTTGGCAATATGCATTATGGGCCTTGAATTTCTCATTTTATTTATGGGGCTTTATCATTAAAAAATAATGTGAAACAGAAAGGTCTCTATACACCAGAGACACCCTTCACAGCAGATAGTTTGTAATAGTAAGAAGTAATGAAAGCAAACGGAGAGACTAATAATGTGGTGCAGAACACATAGTGGAATATTATGCAGCATTTTTTAAAAGTTGGTTATCACAAGAAGTAACAGGACGTGTTCTATTATAGTCTTAAATTACAAGGCAGGATACAGGATTGTGTAAAGCTGAATTTCAACTATGCAAAATAACTGCATGGGGAGATGGTATGAAGGAGAGTCACTGAAGTATCATTAGAGGTTTTCTTTGGGCAGTTAAAGTATAGTAGTGTTAATTTTCTTCATTATGGATTTCTACATTTCTAAATTTCCTATAAATGTATATTTATTTCATAATTACAAAAGTTAAGATTTTAAAAACCAAGGATGATAATTACCTGCTTATAGTTCTTGTGGGGATTATATAAGATATGCATTATTAATTTCTTTAGTACATACTAAGTATTCCCTCAGAAACACAAATAAGAGGCGGGGTGGCTTCCCTATCTAGTAATCAGGGTGGCTTGCATTATTGTCACTGAACAGTAATAAGAATCCCTGCAGGATGCATAGAATCAAATTCTTTTGCTCTACTTATACACACTTTTAGGGATATTAACTGAAGAATTTTTAAAAATAGCAAACAGCAGAAAACCTAAATGATCACAGAGGATTGATTAAATATGTATTCTGTTTATCCACACGGTGGAATATTAGGCAGTCATTAAAAAGAATGAGGTAGATCTATAGACAAAGGATCTATGATATAGCTCTAAGTGAAAGCTAAATTGCAAAATCAGAATTATTGCATAATCTTTGTCAGAGATGAAATAAAAACAGGAAAAAATGTATATTTTATTGGTCTGATACATTACTCTTAATGGGCTAAAGAGAACATATGATCTAAAACTCAGAAATACTTCTAGCTAAAGTGCCTGACTCTATGAGGAGGGGACTCCCCCCAAACAGCTTTATTTATTGTAAAAAATGTGTATTTATTCTTACATGTTTAAACTTTAGTCACCTTCAAAGTACTCTCTATTTGATGTAATACAACTATTGAAATGTCCTTCCCACTGCTCAAAACAGTTTTTGAACTCGATTTTCATGCCTTTTAGTACTTCTGCCATTTTTGGTTTCACCTGTTCTACAATAGCAAAATGTTCCCCTTTGAGGACTTTTTTCATCTGGGACAACAAGAAAAGGAGCTGGGGGTTGGGGGAGATCGGGTGAATAGGGAGGGTGGGACATGGGAGGTCGTGCCGGTTTTGGTCAAAAACTGCTGAACACTCAGTGTGGCGTGAGCAGGTGAGCTTGTAAGTCACCCATCATGAAATGGGCAAATGTGTTCAAAGAGCCTTCAGAAAAAATTCACTGAAGCTGAACGCAGCCTCTCACAGCTAGAGCAGCTGGCACACTGATACAGAGGGTTCCTAGGACACTCACCTAGCTGGGGAAGCCTGTACTACAAGGGGCCTGCCCTCCAGAAGATAATTCTGTTTTGTGTGTGTTTGGGGGAGGGGGGTCCCCCTTGTATTTAACTTTAAAAGCATAACAATCTAGATATTTTAACCTCTACTATGGCAAGACACCATTAATTTATTAAAAATATTGAAGTATCTATTAAGACTTGGGTGCAGGTAGAAGAAATATACTTGGACTACTTTATCATGGGGATGCTGTGAAATTTCTCAGAAACCTCTGAGAAACAAAGGCTGGAATATGAAGCCCTTAGAATATTCCCCCTGAAAAGAGTGTTTTTGTATGTCTGAGGCCTTGGGTCATGCTGCACCCGTTTGACAAGATAAATTCACTCTAATGATGTGATTTATGGCGAATGGCCGGTTTTGTTCTTGAGTGGGAAGGCCTGGAGTCTGAGTAGTTGAGGTCAGTCATACGGGCACTGCATGCATACTTAACTGAACCCTAACAAAACCCTGCACATCAAGGCTCAAGTAAGCTTCCTTGGTGGGCAACACTTCACATGTATTGTCACATGTGTTGTTGAGAAAATTAAGCATGTCCCCTGGAAGGGACATCTGGAAGCTGTTGCCTGGTTTCTCTGGAACTTCACCCTTTGTGTATTTTCCCTTTATTGATTTTAATCTGTATTCTTTCACTAGAATAAACTATGAGCAGGGGTATAATAGTCTTTGAATCCTCTGAGTCTTTCTAGGAAATCACCAAGCCTGGGGGTTGTCTTGGGGACCTTGTACAAGAATTAATTGAAAATTTGCCAAAAGATACAGTTACTTTCCTCTTCCTGGGACTCTGTAAGTGTGAAACTACCCTTCACCAAATGACAAGCTCATAAACCTTTGCCCACAGGTCCCTAGAGGAGGCTAGCACTGGAAAGTGATTTAATCTGAAGTTCTCATTCTATAGATGAAGAAATTAAGGATGAGAAGAAATTCTATTCAATGACTACTACGCATCTCTGGGGTCAACTCAGGTTGAAGGTAGATTAATTCTTCCTTTACATTCTCACCATAGGAGCCTAGTATAAATCTCTGGTTCTGTAATTGGGTAAGGACAGTTTAACATGCCCTGTTCTGTGGTAGCCCTGTGATTATCTCGCAGGCCACCTGGGGCCATGGTGGTGACTCTGGAGCAGCATGGGAATGGAATTTGCTAGCAAGTGATTTATAATGCAAAGTGCTCTTTGAAGTTCAAAAATTCCCTGGGGCTATCCTGGATTAGCTTTTCTACATTATTTACTGAAAATGTATACACTGCTTTTTTGTTTGTTTGTTTTTTCTTTTTTTTCTTTTAGTTTATTTTTCTTCATTTTCTCTCTCTCTCTTTTTTTCTTTTCTACACTGATTTTACATTTGGTCACGTAGTCTGTTTTTTGCTCTGTGATCAGTGTAAAAGATCTGTTAGTAAGTAATATGCTAGTTTCCTAGGGCTGCTGTAATACCACAGACTTGATGGTTTACAACAACAGAAATCTGTTCCCTCACAGGCCTGGAGGCCAGAAGTCCCAAAAGTCTGGCAGGGCCACATTGCCTCTGAAGGCTTATGGGAGAATGCTTCCTTTCCTCCTCGACCTTCTGGTGTTTCCTTGCATTCTTTGACTAGCAGAAGCATCACTTCAATCTCTTCTCTGTTCCCTCTATGTCCTTTTCTGTCTCTCTAAGGACATTTTCAGTGGACACAGGGTCCACCCTAATCAAGCATGAGCTCACCTCAATCCTTACCTCAATTACATCTGCAAAGACTCTCCTTCCTAGTCAGGTTACATTCTGAGGTCCTGGCTGGACACGAATTTGGGGGGGCACTATTAACCCCCTGTAGTCAGCTTCCCCGAGAATGAGATCTCTCACACGCAGTTTGGTGGTTTGCATTCTGAATGTCAGTATGTCGGTGTCGCTGAGAGAGGACCTGAAACTGTGCCTGACGTCCTGGATGTTCCCAATGTTTCCTTTCCTGCTCCTGCTGCTCTGTTTGCGTTGCCTGTTGTAAGTATTTTGTGAGGATGCCTTGTTAGAGAGCCCGTTGGGTGCTTTCAGTGTTTTTACCCAATATAAAATGTGCTTTTTTGGTTACTTTCAGTTTCATAGTTTCCAATGAAGTCACCTTTGTTCTGAATCTTTCCTGTTGTGGTAGGAGAAGCATTTGATTGTGGATTGTGAGACTTATTGCTGATCCTGGTCTGCCACATTTGCGCCTCAGGTTTCTGAGCTAAGAAGAATATATATAAGCCTAGATGATTCTTGAGGTCCCATCCTGTGCTAGCTTGGGTCCTCTGAGAAGCAGATGACAAGAAGGAATTAGGAGTGCAAGACATTTAGTGGGGGAAACGTCTGTGAATGTTTAGGGGGTGAAGGAACAGGAGAAAGCAGAAAGAGCAACGCCGTCTGAGTCCTGTAAGAGAGGGAAAAGGAAGGAGGTTTTGGTAGTAAAAACCTCAGACTGTAGCACCACTTGGGAACATCTTGGGGACCCCCAGAACAAAGATTTCCCGTTGGGACAGTTCTGCATGGGCAGCAGTGGCCTAGCTTTAACACCCGCACTGTGTCACTAGCCAGGAGGAGCGCAGGAAGAGTGTAGTCTCAGTGTAACCGCTGCTGTGGGTCCCAAACTTAACTGGTGAAAATCAGCGAACTAGAACTTGAAGCAGGTTCTATCTTGAAGGAAGATTTGAATAGCATACCTCCAGGACGGCCGCAATGCCAGCATCTAAAATCCTGAGAGTATGACTAATGCGGGCTGTGTGTTTGTGTCTCCCCCCATCCGTGTGTTGAAGGCTTAATCCCCGACGTAGTGGTATTAGAAGGCAGGGTCTCTGGGAAGTCATTGGGCTTACCTGAGGTCATGAGGGCATGGCCCCCATGATGGGGTCAGTGTGTCCGTCTATAAAAAGAGAAAGAGAACAGGTGCTCTTAGTCACGTGAGGGGAGAAGGTGGCAGTTTGCACATGAGGAAGAAGGCTAGACACCGAATCTTCCAGCACCCTGATCTCAGACTTCTCAATCTTCAGAACTGTGGGAAATAACTTTTCATGTTTTAAGCCATCCAGGCTCTGCTGTTTTGTTACAGCAGTTTGAACTAAGACAATAAGGATTCCTCATTTTCACGAGAGAAAGAACAGGAGAATTTTCCTCAACACCAATGAGTCTCACTCCATTTGAGAGCCACAGGCCAGGTTTAAGCTGTGTTGTGAGTGTCCTTGCTTGTTTCAACCTGCTCCTCACCACGTGTGCTGATTTAATTTTCTTCTCTTTCCTGTGCCCTCTGTCCTCTCTGAAACTCCATCCACCTCCTCCCTTGCTTTTCTTCTACTGGCCACATGGTAGGCAATCCGCCACGCGCCGGCAGCACCGCTCAGCTTCCGTAAAGCTGTGTTTCTCCCCCTCGCCTGTGCATTGCAATCGTCTGGGGACCTTCAAAATGTTCAATGCTCAGGGCATGCCCAGGTCAAGTAAATCAGAGTGTCTGTGGGTGAAACCAGATATAAATGGGTGTTAAGCCCCTTCAGGTGACCCAATGGGCGGGCAAGGTTAGCAGGGCTGCTTCAGAGGCTCACAGCCCAAGGGAATGAAGAAGCACACGCTAAACTCATCAATCACCCCGGCGATGATATTTTTTTTTTTGAAGAGACACATCACTGTTTCTCTTATTTGTTTTTTGAATTAGATATAAGGGATATTAATTTTATTCAATAAGGGCAACACAAAGTTTATATAAACTATCCCTTACCATTTGTCATTTCAGAGTCTTTCATGCAACTTTTTTCTTAACCCATTAAATTATTCCTAATGTTTTGTATTCAAAGGGAAGTTACATTTCAAAAATGATGGAAAAATATTTTGATCCCTTTAAGACAGTTGATTTCTGTCATGCTTTTGTAAGAGGGGGGTCGTAGGCTGGTGGAAGAGCTGAGGGAGACTTGTTTCTCTGCAGCTTGGATAGTTGTAGATGAGACTTGTTTGCTCAGTTGTATAGGACCCTACACAAGGTCACCACTGTCCAAAAGACACATTCATTTTTCCTCATTTAGGAAACAGGTGTTTATTGTGGGCCTACTATGTGGTGGGTACTGTGCTTTGGGTCAGTGATATAAAGATGAATAAAAGAAGTTGGATCTGTCAGTGTGGAAAAGGTTAATTTATGGGATATCCTTACAATGGATATGATTCTAATTTTCAAAGAGTAGGTTAGACATACTTACATACTTAAGAAGTTAGTCATGATAATGCTGTTAGGTGTTTAAAGTTTACTTATTTAAATATATTTTAAAATGGTGTGTGTGTGATAAGCATATTAAAACATTTTAAAGAATTCATACAAAACGGGAGTTATCAGTGGAGAGTATTGAAGCAATCAGGAGTCTCTCATATTTTCATATTACTTTTCTTAAAGTACAGTAAATCTTTAAGTGACTATAGGCATGGAGTTTTCTAGTATTTTTGAAATTAAAAAGATATCTATAAAAGAAATATTTTTCTTGCCTTGGTTGGTGTGGCTCAGTGGATTGAGTGCAGACCTGTGAACTAAAAGGTCACTGGTTCGATTCCTAGTCAGGGCACATGCCTCGGTTGCAAGCCAGGTCCCCAGATGGGGGCAAGTGAGAAGCAGTTGATCAATGTTTCTCTCCCTCTCTTTCTCTCTCCCTTCCCCTCTCCCTAAAAATAAATAAATAAAATCTTAACAAAAAGAAATATTTTTCTTTAAAAAATTGAGAAATAATTTCAAGTTGTTTTAAAAGGACTTTGCCAATAAATTCAAAACTGTTTTCCTACCTTCCCAGTAATAAAGGAAGCTGAAAAAAATATATAATTTAATAGCTCCTGTCCTTTCCTGGTAGGCTGCTTCATTTTCAAATAGTTGCCCTGTGCCTTAAAAAATTTTTACCTTCTTTATAACACAAACATATGAAGTGAAATTTTAACAATCAAAGAACAAACACTTCTGTCAGATCATCTGTTGAAAATTGATCTCAAAGATAGCAAAAATCTCCTTAAAAGACAGTATACGAGGATTCCAATGAGAAACAGCCAGTAGGTGATGGATGGATGGATAGATAGATATAGATAAATAAATAGCTCTGGAGATTTCTCACCACATTCTATTTCACACACACACACACACACAGAAGAATGGTTTGCACGACATTGATGTAACCTGGCAGCCAAGGAGAGGGGACTGGAATGTGCATGTGTGAACAATGACAACTTCACTGCACTAGTCAGTGGGGGCGGTAAACACTGTTGAGTGAGCATGTGTGCTGTGTGGCCATGGCATTCAAAATGACTGAGTGAGTAGAGCAATGAATCTGCATCAGATTTTGAGTTAAGCTTAAGTATTCCTCTGCGGAAAATATTGGGATGATTCAGAAGGCCGCAGCTACGGGCAACTGGTAATTGGCAGCTTCATCACAACAATATGCCCGCTCATGCATCAGGTCTTGTGCAGAGTTTTTTGGCGAAACATCAAATCACCCAGGTGACTCAGCCCCACTACAGCCCAGATTTGGTGCCCTGTGACTTCTGGTTTTTCTCAAAACTACAATCACCTTTGAAAGGGAAAGAGATTTCAGACCATTGATGAGATTCAGGAAAATATGACGAGGCAGCTGATGGCAACTAGTAAAACTGTGTGAGGTCCCAAGGTACCTACTTTGAAGGGGACTGAGGCATCACTGTCCTATGTACAATGTTTCTTGTATCTCGTATCTTCTTCAGTAAATGTCTCTATTTTTAATATTACATGGCTGGATACCCTCTGGGGGTGGGGAAGAGAGAGAGAGAGAGATATGGATACTTATTGTAAGTAAGTGGTTAACACCACTGTGGAGGCTGAGTAGGCAAGTTGAAAGTCTGTGGGGCAGACGTTCAGGAAGGGCAGGCTGGAACTCTCAGGCAGGAGCTCATACTACAGTCCATCACTGCAATTTCTTTTTCCTCAAGGAAGCCTTGGCTCTTAAGGCCTTTCAACTGAATTGGTCAGGCCCACCCAAATTATCAAAGATGGTCTCCTTTACTTAAAGTCAACTGATTGTAGATATTAATCACATCTACCAAATACTTTTACAGCAATACCTGTAGCACACTGGTGTGCTGCAAGAATTCTAAAAACATGCAGTACCTAACTATTTATTCAGGGGCACTGACCTCTTTTCTCTTAGATTGTCAAATTAAAAAATGACAACAGACAACACAATAGCCAACCAGTGTGAATGAATCACAATTATACTTTTTTTTGTCAGGTCGGCAAAAATTAGACTGTATTACTGAAGATATTAGTAATTAGTTTATGTGTGCCGTGAGATAAAAAAGGAGTTGAAAATCGCTGGCCTAACATGATTCCACTATCCTGCATACAAGTTAAAAATGCATTAACCACATCCCTAGATTGGGATTCGAAGTCCTTGAATGAACTTCACTCTTCTCCTTGCTAGTCTGTAACTTAAATATTATGACAGAACGTTAACTATATATATGTATATTTGTGAAACACTGTTAATTATCACAGTCTTTGTTTAGCAGTGGTCACATGATTTTAGCTGATACTTAAAATTACCTTATTCCATGATTCATTCTTTAATACCTTTGTCCTCAGCAATACCTCAGCTAGTTGTGTTTCTTTGCCTGGTTGATGACCCAAATGTTTATTCCTGAAGGTTCTGGGCCACTACAAGTCCTGCTGGAGTTAGGTTTTTGTAGTTTTCCACTGGCATTAATCATAGGACTTGGTAGTATGAGCCTCCCTAAGGGAACTCCTGTGTTCTAGCCATACTCTTTCTTACCTGCATTGCAGTGCAGCGGCCTAATTTGCCTTCAGTAGTTAGGATCAGTCACCACAGCTAGTGCAACTTTGCCTGTTGACTGAGAAGCATGGGGAGTCTAAAGCTGCTGGGTGTCAGTCTTAACTGCTAATTCAATGAAATCATTGTTGAGTCTCCTGGTAGAAGTATTTGTTTTTCATTGGGACTAAGACCTTGAGACCAGCAGAGAATAAAGTCGCAGGAACATGAAGAAAAAATTATACCAGTAGATCACTAGGGGTAATAGTGAGTGGGCACCATTCCTATGTCCACCCCTTGGTTTCTGGGCCCATGAATCGTGGCTACAGAAAAAACAGCACCATATGTTAAATGCTGATTTAGAGCATGTGTAGCCTCATGGAGAACCTTCGCTTCTGCCCTGCAAGGTATTGCCACCTAGCGGGCACTGTAACTGAGTCTATAAAAGGCCATTTCACCATTCTTTCAAGTCAGCTACTTCAGGATGATTGCAAACATGTTGAAACGAGTGACTTCCATGAGTATGGTGCCAGTGACCCACATCACTTGCTGTGAATTGAGTACGTTGATTAGAAGCAGTGCTGTGCAGAATTCTGTGATGGTGGATAAGGCATTCCGTACACGCACATTCTGTACATTCTGTATGTGTGGAAGGCAGTTTCGGAAAAAGTGTGCAGAGAAGGCAAATTTGTATCAGAAGTGCCTATTCCAGTAAGAACAAAGCTCCCTTCGATGATGGAAGTGGTCAGATGTCATCCATCTGCCAACAGTTAGCTACCACCTGGGAAGCAGTGCCCTGTTAAGGACTCACTGTTCGTGTCTGCTGCTGGCCAGCCAGGTACTCAGCAGGGATTGTAGCCAGGTCGGCTTTGGTAAGTGGACGTTCATGATGCCGAACCTGTGCCTAACCTCCATCCCTGTCAGAATGGCCACTTTGTTCAGGAGCCCATGGTCAATGACAGTAGTGGCTGGGGAAAGAGGGTGACTGGTAGGCACAGAATGGGTCATCCTATCCATTGGATTATTAAAATTTTCTTCTGGATTCTCCCCGTGTGAATGAGCAGGTCTTACATGACAAATCCACTCTCCCATCCCAATCTCCCTAAGCCTTTTGATTCCCTCCACTATAGTTTACCAAGGTACTTCTGGCATCTTGAATTCTTTTGATAATGTGTTTGGTCCGTGTTTCAGTCAACCAAACAATCAGAGCTCTTCCTAACCCCTCAAACTAAATCATTGAGTCCAGAATGTCTGTCTCCTTTTAAAGGGGCTCCTATGAATAAATTTGGCATGATCTAACTTCGCATTCCCTCTTCCATTCTCCCATACCCTTAGTATCTTCTTCCCAGATTTCTGTCTTTATAAATTGGAAAACTCATGCACTTCTTTCGCTGTGTAGAGAAGCCACTCGGGTTACATTTGTGTCTCACCCTTTAGGCTTTGTTTGGATTTGAGTCTAGTTTTAGGTCTGGAAGCAAAGGGAGTGGCAGTGGTAGGTCCTGAGGAGCATCAGCAGTGCCTTACAAGGAGAAGCCACGGTGGGTTTTTCAGTCCTTCACAGATGGGGGAAGGACTGCTGCTACTGGCAGCATTTACAGGTTGTATTTCTCTAGCTTCACTGAAATCTTCCAAAATGTCCCCCATCTAATGAGCAGGACTGCATTCCTTCCCAGTGGATGCCTTCGCTTTTAACAAAGGACACCTGGTGAGGTTGGGAATTCAATTTGCATTGTAATTCAGCCACTTGCAGGATGCAACTCTAGATTTGGTTTTCAGAAACCTCAGCCTTGCCGCTGTTGGGGGTAAAGGTGTCTCTGGGATCAAGCGTGGAGACTCTCAGGTCATTGATGCAGAGCTTCAGCTGGGAATTTGAAACCCTGGGCTCGTTCTTTTTCTTTGTCCACTTTCTCCATTGCAGTTAGGAGCAACCAGCAAATCTTATTCTTGTATTACACAGAATAGCCCTAAAATAATTAAGAAATTAATTATGTGGAATTTAACACTTCTTTCTTTTCAGATGGTTTCACACATGTGAATTTTGTCTGCCCAGCTACATTGTATTCAAGTCAATTCAATTTCAGCTGTTTTGTACACCTTCGTATCCTTTATAGTGCTAAGACCTGTGTTGGATAGACCAACAAAACATGTAAATTCTTTGGACTGATTTCAGCATATCTCCATAATATCTACATCTTTCCTAATGAATGAGTGTGAGAAAATTCAGTTTATCAAGGATTCTGGTTAGTTAAGTTCTAAAAATTGATTAAACTTCTTTTAAAATTGTACATTAAACATATAATACTTGATTACATTTCTTTTGAAATTGTTGCCTGGCTTTACATTAGATCTGACTTTTTATCATTTTGTTTTAATGACTAGCTTCGGCTGCTCATGAAAGTAATGACCCGTTCATTTACTTAAACCATCTCAATAATTGATGCAGTTCGCTGAATCCAATGGTTCAGCTGGTGTGATTGATATTGATAATGAATGTAGCTGAAATAAGTATAATAATCATTCAGGAGGCTTATTTGTCTGCTGCAGCGTTGTAACCCCCAGAATAAAACAGTTTGTGGCGAACCCTCTCCATGGCCAGAGACACCCAAATAGATACGGTCTGACTACACTGTGCTCATTTCAGCCAGAGCACCGTAGTTTCTCTCTTTCACTTACTGGGGTCCCCCAGTAAGTGTCGTTTGAACAACAGCTTTTAGGCTAAGCCAGATTTTGAGAACGACTGGTCAGTTGCTTAAATATGACCAAAGTCCTCTTAGGCCTCAAATGCATCATCATCGTTCATTCACTCATATGTTCATTAATTTATTCAGCAAATGTTTACTGAGCACGTACACGTGTTAAGTACTAACTTACATTCTGAAGAAAAGCCCCAGTCCTCATGCAGCTGTTCTGGAGGCAATAATTTGTTCCTAGTGAGGAAAAATAAAAACACAATTTGCGAGGTTTCTCTCTTGTGCTCTTATTCCAGCTTATACAACTTTCTTTTTCTTTCTTCTCAAGATAACCAAATAAGTGAGAATAATTACCTTTGGACAAATATGCAGTCATAAAAAACTACAAATAATGGTTAAAATTCAGAATTTGGCTAAGACATCAGGAAATGTCATTCTGAAATTGAGTTGACCTATAACTCTGACTTCCCGAATTCCCTTGAAGCTAACAGATCCTGGGCTGGGTGTGTGGGGTCCAGAAGGCGCCAGCTAGTGAGTGTTACAGGGCTTTCTCTCCTCGGGGTCCAATGAGAGCTTTGAGCCCAGCATTGCACACTTCATGTTAAGACCCTGGGGAGAGCTGGCCTTCAGGATCCTTGACCTCCAACGGGAGGGTCAACTGATCATGGTCCAGGAAATGGAGGAACAAGTGAATTGTAGGCAACTTGAGGTGGGAGAATGGTGAATAGGGAGCAGAGTGGTTTCATCCTGATGTCTTGATGGAGGATTGACGTCCTTCTTGTGCTACACTGACAGCCCGCAGGAACTCTCACCTCTTGTGACCATCCTCACGTAAGGTATTAGCCGCACCGAAGTCCCCAAAATCCTAACAGGCAGATGAAGAAAAATTGCAGTATATCTAAGCAGTCCTAATAGTAGAAAGAGATAGACAGAGAACAATCAGAATAGGCCTCTAATGAAGTAGAAATGTTAGACAAGCAAGAGAACAACTTGAATAAACAAATAGAACACTTAAGGCTTCAACTACAACATAAATTAGTCTTCCTACAGGGAGAAAACATAACTTCCAAATTAAAAATTCATTATGGGACTTGTAGGAGAGGGTGGCCATTTAGATAATTTGGAAAGAATGATACAGCTATGTTTTCATTTGAAAAATATATAGAGCATCTACTGTGTGCCTGGCTCTATGCTAAGTGCTGGAGAGAAGTGGCAGAAAGACAAGCAGGGCTCTGTCTTCCGGGAGCCAAAGACTTGAGTATGATGAAAGGGAAGGCCATTCCGATGGAGTGACATGGTATGATTAAAATTTAAAATAGAAGAAAGCTCGTAAGGAAAAAATAAAATGAGTAAGATTGTTCATCTCTTTGAAGTTAACTGACTGAGATGAAGTATAAATATGCCGCTTATGCTGCCCAAAGCTCACCAAGGAACTAGGTAGCCTTCAAAATCCCACCAAGTAAAGTTTAAATAATATAATAAAGGTTGTGACGCAATTAATTTTATTACGACCAAGGATATGTCATAATAAGAGTGCAGTGTGTTGACACCAACGAACATTGTTTGAACAAATGTACTTTGCCCTGTGCTGAGCGCCATGTTCATTGACTCATTCAGTCCCCATAAAGTGTCTTCTATGCCTTCTCCATTTGATGCATAAAAAATCAGAGGGGCAGAATGGTTATTCATTTGTCCATTTGCAAGGCTAGGAAGTAGTTGATTCAAACATAGGTTTTACCTGACTACAGTGAATTCTTTCCCACCACCCGCCACTCTTCTAACGGGGGTTCTGGGAGAAGGGTGATCTTCTGGTGACCAGTCGTGTGTCTGGAGGAAGTATTTATTCTCTGAGCTTACAAAGTAATTCAGTAAGTAGATTACTGTGCTGTTTTGAAACTGTCCTTTTTGGCCATTTAGTTCTCTTCAATTCTGTACTCTCAATCAATAAATTTGTGATTTATTATGTTTTGCTGAGTGAACTTGTTCCTTGTGAATATGACGGCTGGCCTTTCTGACATATTTCCCTTTTTCAACTCTTAAATTTAGGCCTCGTATGAATTTGGTTAGTATGAATCATTTGCTCAGACCAAATCATGGCTTTTAAAATGCAATTCTTCCTTCCTTCCTTCCTTCCTTCCTTCCTTCCTTCCTTCCTTCCTTCCTTCCTTCCTTCCTTCCTTCCTTCCTTTAAAGCAATGACAGGCATGCTGTGAAACTCAGTCCCAGTAGTCATCTCATGGACTTCATTGTAGGTTTATCTGTAATAAAGAAGTTGTCATTCACAAGTGGTACTTTGGATTGAAAAAGAAGGCCTCTACATTTAGCATTAATAGTATAGATTTTTTTTTATAGGAAAAGATTTTTTTCTCCTCAAAGATGAGGGAACTGGTATCTGGAGAAGTAAGGAGACATCCCCAGTATCATGTAAGTTGGCAGGACCCCAAAGCAGGACTAGAACACGTGACTTATCTACAATTCCACACGCCAAATGGAGGCCACTACTGTCAGTTAAGGTTTGAGGGCTTTTCATCTTTGGGGCTTCTAAACCCCAGAGGAAGAAGTTGCATTTGTAGTTGAAGGGTGGCAGAATATGCCACTCCAAAACATGACTCTAGAATTTAGGACATTCTACCCCCCAAATATGTCACTTGGTAATATTGATTATTTTGAACTGTTGGCACTTGCAAACAGCAAATGTATATAGAGGTTTTTTCCTAACTCCCCTTATCTGCCTAAAGACAGATCATCCAAAAGGAACTCATTTGCCATAAATCACTTTCCCCAGAGGTTCGTCAGTCGGGGAAGATTGATTCTTATCACAGAAGAGGATATTTGAAGTTGACGCCATGAGCAGACAACTTTGTCACAAGCTGTCATACCTTCCATCCATTCTTTTAAGGTCCCATTCATCTTTCCATCTTTCCTAAGTATCATTTACTCCCTCCTAAGAGGTCTAGATCTCTCCTCCCCTTTCCCTATTCAGATGATATTTAATCCTGATTTCTAAAGACACCTAGAGGAGTAATTCATTTTTCCCTGGGTATCTCCAATGTATATGTGAGTGTACATGTTAATAAACTGCTTTTCTCTGGTTTATCTTTCATTACAGAGTTCTCAGCTAAGAACTCAGAAAGGTAGAGAAAATACGATTTTTCTTCCTGTACATAGTCAAGCTGTTCAGAAAATGTCCAATCAATTTCCTGATATGATAATTAGTAGGAAGTAGCTGTCTTTTCTCCTTTGTTTAAAAAGTGGAATTTATGGGAATTAATATTTATAAAGCACTTTTGAATGGAAGCAGCACTGTGATTATTCAATAGAGTATAGAGTTATTGGAGAGGGAGATTAATCAATCTCTTGTCAATCTCTTTAAGTAGGACATGAAAAGGACCTGATCAAAAACACATTCAGTGCTCATCAGTGTGCACTGCCAGCTTTGCCAGTATTTCAGAAAAGTCTGCAGCATATTACTCCCCCTGCACATGCTCTCCTAAGGCAGCTTATCACTGGTATGTAACCTTGGTAAGACTCATGGGCAGCTATTGCCCACGCTCATTTAATCATTCTTTTCAGTAAGATGTCGCATAACAACAAAAAAATAGATCTATTATCAGAATAATGTAGATATTTACTGAAGATTTAATGGGAAATGGAGGAGAGAGATTAGATTACATACATCACAGTAACACTTAGTAAAATCTCTTTATTACATCTTTGATCTATTCCCAAATGTTCTTTCTGGCTTACAGTATCTTCATGTTCACACCCTAATCTTTCCCACAGCCTCCAAAACCTCATCTATTTCCTGGAGCCCTTCAGCTCTGTCCATACCTCACTTTGCAAAATGAAACATATTGGCCAGCTAGCTCTTTACCCTTAAGAAATCAATTCAGGCTCAGAGAGTATCTATTGTTATTCAAGTTTTTCCCTGAAGCTTTAATCCAGTATTCCAGAAAGCAAAGTATTGGAATATTAATACTCAAAATGTAACCAGGTGAGAGACTTCTGGCCAAGATGGAGGTGTAGGTAAATACACTTTGCCTCCTTATACAACTAAAGAAGGAAAACAACAAATTTAAAAACAAAAAACCAGAACTGCCAGAAAATTGAACTGTATAGAAACCCAACAACCAAGGAGTCAAAGAAGAAACATTCATCCAGACCGGTAGGAGGGGCAGAGAAGGGCGTCTGGAGTGGAGAGGACCCACGACAAGGTGGCAGCTGTAGGACTGGGGTGGGTAAGGTGGCGTCTGGCAGTCCCACATTTGCGTGCAGATAAACTGGGAGGAACAACTAGGGGGCAAGACATCATGCAACCCAGGGTTCCAGTGCAGGAAAAGATAGCCTCAAAACCTCTGGCTGTAAAAACATGTGGGGGTGGCAGGGGTGGGAGAAACACTCAGCCTCTCAGGAGAATTCGTTGGAGAGACCCACAGGGTCCTAGAATGGACACAAACCCACTCACCTGGGAATCAGCACCAGAAGGGCCCAATTTGCTTGTGGGTAGTGGAGGGAGTGACTGAAAGCCAGCAGAGAGCAGAGCAAGTGGCACTGTTCCCTCTCAAACCCCTTGCCTACATACAGTGCCACAACGCAGCATGTGGGTGGCCCTGCCCTGGCGAATACCTAAGACTCCACCCCTTACAACATAACGGGCATGCTGAGACAAAAGAAAAAAAATATATGGCCCAAATGAAACAACACATCAAAGCCCCAGAAAAAGCATCCAGATGTTAAGCATCTTTTCGTATGTCTACTGGTCATCTGTATGGCCTCTTTAGAGAACTGTCTATTCAGGTCCTTTGTCCATTTTTAAATTAGGTTGTTTGTTTTTTTGGTGTTGAGTTTTATAAGTACTTCATAAATTTTGGGTATGAGCCCCTTATCAGATGTATTGACAAATATGTTCTCCCATTCTGTGGGTTGTCTTTTTATTTTGCTAAAATTAAAGCTAGTGTGCTAAATTTAACCTAGTTATGCTTTCATTTGCACACTACTTTCAATATTCCTTATCTGTAAATGTGTCTATTCATTGAATTCTTCTTTAAAGTGATTGTAACATTTTACCCATTCCCTCATGAATGAGTTAAGAAAATCTTTAGTATATGTTTGTTTAGTAGCTATATGAGAGTTACAAGTTTACTTTTTTTTTTAAGTTTCCTTTAACATTACTTAAGAAGTGAGCTTCCTTTACAATTAGTTGACAGGAATGGCCAGAACATCCATTTTAATGGCACTCTGTATCTTCTCACATTAATTAAACATATTCTCTGCTTAGTGAATATGTTAAAGAAATTTCTGCTCTAATTAGTTTTTCATTAATCAATCATTTGCCATCAGATTGTCATCCCTGCAGGGGAAGCAGGGAACTAGGGTTTGCCCAAGTGTAATCCCGAACTGCACGCGAAGAATTCTCTGCACTGAGCACCGTGTTCCTTTTCTCACGGGGCTGATAGTATTCTGTAAAGTGTAGCGCCCAGCTTCCTGTGAATGTCACAGCTGCTGACTGTGAACTTACACTTTATGCAGAACATGAAGGCCCCTAAAAGAAAAGCTCCTTTATTTTCTCTACTCTCACAATGCTTCTGACACCATATGTGTGGAGGAAGTTTTACCCATACCAACTAGTTCTGCGGTTCTCTGGACGCCAGCTGGGTGTCCTACGATTTAGTTTAATTTTGACACTAAGCACCTGGAGTTAGTGCAGACCCCACAGGATAAAGTCTCAGTCCCACAAAACTGCCTCTGCCCATTCAGACACCACTGGCACCCCAGGTTGTCACATGTGGGTCAGTCAGATTGACAAGCTATAAATTAGAGGTCCCCATGAACCTGAGGTTGATAATTTGCAAGAGTGGCCACAGAACTTAGGGAAACAGTTTATTCACTACATCAGCGAATTTCAAACATTTTTATCTCATGGCACACATGTGAGGGGGAATCCCAAAAAACCCTGAATTATCTTCTGGAGGATGGGCCCCTTGTAGTACAGGCTTCCCCTGCTAGGTGAATGTTCTAGGAACCCAGCTGTATTAGCACACCAGCTGGCATTGTTGTGAGAGGCTGCATTCAGCTTCAGTGAATTTTTTTTTCTGAAGACTCACTGCGTTTGCCCATCTGATGATGGGTGATTTACAAGCACACCTACCCACACCGTGCTGAATGTTCGGCAGTTTTTGACCAAAAACAGCATGACCCCCATGCCCTACCCTTCCTATTTACCCAGTAACCCCAAGTGACTATTTTTTTTTGTTTCTCCAAATGAAAAAAATCCTCAAAGGGAAACGTTATGCCATTGGGAAGAGGTGAAACAAGAGCAGCAGAAGCACTAAAAGGCATCAAAATCGAAAGGTTCAAAACCGTTTTGAGCAGTGGGAAAAACATCGTAATGGGGTAGTGCATCAAATGGAGAGCACTTTGAAGATGACTGATGTTTAAACATAAGAATAAATACATGATTTTTTAATAAATAAATTCCGGTTTCTTGTGTGTCCCCTCTCATCAACTAACTGCTAAAATTCTGAGGCAGACCAAAAAATATATTTCTTGCTGATCTGACAGAAAGTAGGTATAATTTTGATTCATTCACATCCCAGACAGCCACGGTTATGTTGGCTGTTGTCATTTTTTATTTGATACCCTAAAGGAGAAGAGGTCAGTGCCCCTATCTAAATAGGCATTGCCTGTTTTAAAAATACTTGTGGCACACTGGTTGAACGTCACTGTGCTAGATTACTGGTTTATCATACACCAGGAACAGCGTGGGAACAGCCAGATGGTTGAGATGCATAGGGCAAGGTATCGGGAAGGAGTTTGGAGCTTCTGTGCTCTCTGAGCACACCATCCTCCCAGAACCCTGAAGTGTTCAGCAACCCTGAAACTCTCTCTATCCCTTTGTTTAAGGTTTCTACGGAGGTTGCATTTTGTAGGCATGGTCAATTAGATCATTGGCCACTGGTGATTAAGTCAGTCTCCAGCTCCTCTCCCCTCCCCAGAGATAAGGGTAGGGCTTAGAGTTCCAGTTCTCTAACCACTTGGCAATAAGCCCCCTATTCTTAGAGGTTTTCCAAAAGTCACTGCAGGAAGGTTAACTCAGGTGTGGTTGAGAGGGGTTTGTTATGAATAATAAAAGACCTCCTATTACCTCTATCACTCTGGGGCTATTTCAGGAACTGGGGACAAAGCCCAGATATTATAACAAAAGATGCTGCTCTAGCTCTTACTTAAGAAATTACAAGGGTTTTAGGAGCTCTGGCCACAAACCTTGATGACTAAATAGCCATTTCTTACTATATCACAATAGTACAGACCCTTTGTCCCCTAAATGGTGGGAAGAATTATGGTGTGTATTAGTCAGACAATTAAGTCATCATGCAATAAACATTTGTTAAGCCTTTAGTATATGTTGTGGTCTCTGAAAGATGCTATAATATATGACAAGACACTTTTCCTCAATGAGTTTGTAATCCAATTGGCAACAGGAAATTAAGGAACAAGAAAATAGAAATCAATAAAAGACTAAGCAGAAGTTCAGAGGAAGGAGTAGTCAGTATGAGCTGGGTATTAAGGGAGAGTTTCTGGGAGGAAGTGAGAGTTAAGCTGGTGTTGAAAGATGAACTAAAAGTAGAAATCTGTTCAACATTTTAAACAAAGTTTTTCAAGGTTTTTTCTTTCCTCTTTTTTTTTCTTTCTTTCTGTGATCTATGCTTGAGCTTTGGGAAATCCCTGAAATGGTTTCTCAAATTCTGGGTGTATTTATGCTTGTATATTTTTCTCATGAGTGCGTCCTTTTGTTACTAGCTTATTAGGAGGGTCTGTGACCACTTAAAAGTAGAGAACTAGCACTTATTTAGGAGCAGGAGAACTTCAGTCTTGGTCTTGCCCCCGAAGTGGCAATTTATTACAGTGAATGACATCTCCACAGTTCCAGCAATAACATACCTGAATGTGAGTTAGCATTGACAGGTGGAATAAAGGGGTTAAACCCAACTTTCCTCCACTCTTCTCCATTATAATTGGTCTTCTAGGTATGCATTTTTTAAATCTGGATTTTCTACCTTAAACTGAATACTGTTCATTTAGTTTCTACTCTTACATTGGAAATGTGTAAGTTTCTAGAAAATAGATAAATTAAAACACATAGGATTTGCTCTTCCCAAACTTAGTGCGCTTATACTTTACTCCTTTGTGTTCCCCGCTCTGTGCCCCCCACCCCGCCCCCGTTATACACAAAGATAAGCAATCCTGGGTAATCTGTCACATATTGTTTTTCTTTATTTCCCACATTTCTTTACTTTTACTTTTTCCTCAGACTTTTGTGTCTAATTAAAAGACATGCTCAATGAATATAGAAATCTTAACTTAGATGCAAATTTCTTTTTTAAAAAGATGTTAAAAATAGAAGCCATTACTTGGAACTCTTTACCCAATCACTCTCACTCTCTCCCAGTTCCTGTGGGTGCCAGCTGTGTTTTCCGTGGTAGAGGCAGGCAATTTGAGAGAATTAAAGAATGTTTGCAATTGGTGTGCACAAAGCTGTCCTTGGACGTGTACATAGTATTTTCCAGATGATAGACGCTAATAAATGTTTTCTCTGTTCATTGTTAGGACTGGTAAAATGCTTTCAGGGACACTCCAGCCCTCACAAGGAGTGAGAAGGTTGTGACTGAGGGGAGTTATTGCTTGTTACCATGAATGAAAAAAATTAGTAAGTTCATTTTGTTAGTTAGTCACAAGGCAAGCAGCTTAGATCAGTGCCCAAATATTGTCTCATTTAACCCTTACACCACCCTATACATTAAGTGTTGTTTATACCGGTTCGCAAACAGGGGGATTGAAGCCTCGGAGGATTATGTGACTTGAACGAAGTCACACTGTTAGCAAAGATCAGACTGGGATCTGGGGACAGTACTGGAAAATGCCCTGAAGACTGATATCCTACTACTTACTAGGTGATATTTGGGGGCTAAGGGTTGGGGTAGAATTAGTAGTTTTGTAGGTGTGAATATATTGTTTTAATTGTGGGTTTTAGTTGGTATTGGTATGAATTGTTTGTTATTCAATCTTCTCGCTGTAAAGATGGGATAATAATAATTATGTCATAGGATCTTTCTGAGAAATAATATAATAATAGTTTTAACCTTTTAAAATAATGCTGTCCATACAATACACAGTCAAAAATGTTAGCAATCCTTAGTTTCCTTTGAAGTGCAATGAATTGAATTGGTGATAAGAAGCATAATTGAAGGAATAATAACTGGTTTCCTCTATCGTCTCTGGGTCTGGGTGCTACGTTGTCCCTGCAAGGACAGGAGCGAGAGCTTTTCCATAAACCCAGAGGAATTTGCTGTAGGAGGCCACCCCACATGTAGAATTCTCCCCTGCCTAAAGTTCTAAGCCAACCGAAACCATCTGCCCCCATCCACTGGACACTGGCCTTGGACTCTTTTGAGACTCAGCGACAGAAACATGTTGTCATTGCTCCTCAGAGGGAGCAGGCTAAACAAGACACTGTTGTGAAGTCGGCTTTCCTGTTTCTCTTGCCCAGTCTAGAATTGTGATAAAATCTAAGCATGGTAGCAGTACAATGTGAGAGTGGGCCGGCAGTATAGTGGTTGAATCCAGACTCTCAAGCCAGCCCTCCTACGTAGCTGTCTGCTCCCTACTCCCCAGTTATGTGACAGCAGCCCTGGTATTCAGGTTCTTCCATGGTAATGTAGGTAGGACAGTGAGTTGTGTGGAGCACTTGGAACACCGTCTGGCACACAGAGCACTGGAAAGTTCTAGCCCCTCTAACAGCTGGAATTCTAGCCCAGGTGTTTATTGAGCATGCGCGGTGTGAACGGGGCCAGCCCTGTCTCTGCTCCCAACAGCTCCCCTCCTGGGAACTGACTCCAAGCCCTGTGATTCACAGAAGCTCAGTGTTACGCAGTAGGAGGATGGAATGTGATAACAAACTCACATGTGACTTTAACTAGTATTTTACATTGGCTCAATTTTCCTCATTGTCCAGGTGTCAACAACAAAGGAGCATGGAGAGTGTAATGTCGAAGCCCCTCTCCGTTCCCTTTGCTCTAGGTCCTGTCCAGATTTCACTCTGCTCCAGAAGGCTCACTGTTACCAGTTTGCAGTACACACTTTCCGTCCTCTTCCTCTGCATTTCCAAGCATGCATGTGCATATCTTTTGCAGCACTGGAAAGTTCGGCGAACCTGCTGCTCAGATCTTTTGCGCATCTTCCTGTTGGATTCTGGATACTTTTCTTGCTTATTTGCAGGAGCTCTTTCAATGTAACAGCAATCATTTGTTGTATGTGTTGCCATCATTTTCTGTGTGTGTTGCAGGGATTTTCTCTAAGCTTCTCTTTGATATTACATATATTTTACTAATAAAGAATTAAAATTTGTATGTATTCAAATTGGTAGGCCTTCCTTTTGTGATTGCTGGTTTTTGTGTGTCAATTTGGAATATTTTTTCCCAAATAAAAATAATCCCTGAAATTTTGTCTGTTAATTGTTAAGTTTCTTTTTACAGTTTGTTTTTTAGACCAAGTGGAATTAATCTTTGCATAGGATCTGAGGTAGGCATCTAAATTTATCTTTTCCCATAGCAGTAGTCAGTTGTTCCAAATCCAATTATTGATTTGGAAATTCCAGTTTAGTTACACACAAACACAGATATACACACACTTATTTGATTATTTCAGGGATTCATGTATCTGACGGAAACACTCTCAGGAGAAAACAGTGGTAGTGACGTAGCCAAAGAAGTGCTGTTTCAGGAACAGCATCCCAGCAGCCCTTTCATGTGCGAGGCGCAGAAGTGCTGTCACACTGGGGTAGAAAGTAGGCCATTCCCAGGGTGAGCGACTTCCTTTAACTGAATCCACGTTCAGACCAGAGGTCGTTTCACTTGTGTTCTTCACCAATATTGGGAGAAGGATTTAATAGTTTTCTTGTATTCCTCACTATAAAGTAGAAACCTTGAAATGTTTTTATTTTAAAGGTGACTACAGATTATGAAACATATGATCTAAGTCATGTTCGAGGGCAGCGTGGGACATGATGAGGTGAGAAAGGAAAGTGATAGGTTTCTTCAAACCCCTGACCCTATTTTGATATAAGGGAAATTAGGTTAAAATTAGCATCCAGGGCAGGCTTAAGAGGAAAAAGAAGTAAATTTCTAGGTCAGTTCATTGTTTTATTTATGGAAGCAAGGGTATTGGGGAGGTTAGCTTTGTTCTCATGGGAGTGTTTGGGTTGATTGTTTATATGTGAACTACCCACTCCCCCTCACCTTCAGAAAACCCACTGCATTCTCCCTGTGCTTCTACCACTTTGACGTCACTGCATCTTCACCACATGCTGGTCCCCACCTACAGTCCCTCTCATTCTTTCCCCCACCCCACATGGCACCACAGAACAGTCCTCCTGGTCAACCGTGTTAGGAGGAAAGAAGTAGGAAAAAGCTGCCTCGTTCCAAGCACTGTGTTAGGTGTATCCATACATCAAATAAGGAACTGGCCCATAACAGTGGTTCTCAAACTTTAAAGATGAATCATATGGGTTAGTATTTTTAATTTGATTCTTGGTATGGAAATTTGAGATTTGCTGACTTAGCTATAAGAGCTCAGCTTCTTTAGTTAGACATACTCTGAATGAATAAGTCTTTGCTGCTCACAATGTGTGTGGCATTGATGAGTGTATCAGCCATTTTAAGACCAACTGCTTTTAAATCAGACAATGAGTATATTAATAACAATGTTAAGAGTAAATTAGGTTAAAAGTGCATGTTGAAGGCTTAGCACAATGCCCGGAACACTGTCAGGCTTCAACCAGTGTCAGCTAGCATTACACTTTTTCCTGAGTATTGTGGTACTTTGAACAACCTATATAATTCTTTTGTACCAATATTTAATCACCTGCAAGATACATTTACATTTTACTTTTTTAAAAATAATTTTGTGCTGTGTTTTTACATCTCTTAAACAACTTGATGGTATTGTTCATTGTTAAGAGGAGAAACTCATACAGATTGGTGCCAAGGTCATGGGCTTAATAGGTGGTACACAGGGATTTGAATGCAAGTTCTCTGATGCTAGATCCTCATTCTTTTGTCTCTGTCACAATGACCCTCACAGGAAGGCGTTGAGCGCGTGATCTGTATGTGATCCCTCTGTCTCTAAAACACTTGCATCAGGTGTTTCACTCTGAGGGACAGCTTTAAGGGAATTGGATGCCCACAGTGAAGATCCAGGTCTGTAGTGGTTAAAACCCCAATGACAGCAAATGCAGAAATACAATACTGAAGATGACTGTGCAAAAAACGCAGGCTGTGTGAGGAAAGTTGAGACCCGTTTTGAGGTCCCCAGTTATGTTCAAGTATGAGATTAAAGCCCGAACTCCAGCTGCCTATGTGAATATGTCCCCCTACCCACTTCTACCTCCATTGTTACCACTCCCCCGCAGATATCAAAGGGAGAGAGCTGGGGGTTCAGTCACACTGATGAAAGCAGAAGTGATTCACATCTGCTTCTGAACAGTGCTTCTGAGAGGTATAATGTCTCAGCTGCTCAAGGGTGCCTCCCTCCTTGTACAGTCACCAGAAACCTGGGAATGAGATGAACATGTAGTCTACCAGGTTAGAATGTCTGCACTTGAATATTGGAGGCCATGGGTCTATACAAGTGTAGCAGGATGTAGAGTAGGGTTTTCCTGTTTTCTCAGGTTCTTCTGTGTCCAAGTTTTGTTTTGTAGCACTCATGGAGGGTACCCAAGAAGGTGTGGGGGAGACCAGAATTTAGAGAAAGAGCAGGAGCTGTAAAACTGCTGCTTAAAAATTGGATGTGCAAAGGTGGTGACCAAAGATGGGAAGTACTGAATATTCCCCAAAGGACGCTAGCAATTAGGGTCAGTCTTCTGCCAGTTGTGCTTATCCCAAGGAGACAATATATACCCAGCAGTGCACCAACCATCTGCTTTGCCCAGGTTCCCAACTCAAAAAAGAAGTGGATGGAGGTGATGAGGGTGTGACCTTTTAGAAAATTCAGTCAAAGTGGTTTGCTTTCATTTGCTTTTTATGAGGCAATGATATGTCCTTTCAAAGTCAAGAGAGTCCCTCATATCTATTAAGGGTAACCTCCAAGCGTTTTGTTATCCACAGAATCTTAATGAGCTGTAGAACCTGCAGGCCCAACTTGAGTGTCTTCAGAGTCGTGTGGACAGTTCTTAGAGAGTGTACTGTGAAAAGGATTTCACTTGTATTATAGGGTGATTACATAGTTTTTGCCCAAACTAGTACACTTTTGAGAGTGAAGGGGGCACTATAATTATCTCTGGACAACAGGTGAAAAATAGGACTCTCCCAGGTCAACCAGGATGTCTGATTGTTCTATCTAAATTTACTTTAATATACTTCATCACAGAGAGGGTGACATATGCATGTTAATTAATTTTAATCTAACTACCATCCTGCGAGTGGTTAGGTAACATTTGAAGTCCCCACCTAGGCATGCACACTCCAAAGTGGTTAGTTAACATTTGAAGGACTGACTAATCAGAAACCCATTCTCCAAAGGCACATTGGCTTTGGTTATCTTTGTTAATTAGCATAATAAATTACAGAAAATTTTCATTAGTGAAGTCAGTGGTGCTCAAGATATATGAGTGAGCAGTAATACTTGGTATTGTATAAGCACTTTCCTCCTTGTATGAACAGATATAAGTACTCCAGGAATTCGAGAGCCTACACCACTTGGAATGGCCCCTAGGCTTAGGATTCCAAGGAAATTGAGAGGCTGTTTTAAGTTTCCTAAAGGATGTTTTGTTACCTTACTCTGACCAGAAGGCTAACTGAACATCAAGAAAAAGTTTCATGCTTCAACAAAACCTTTTATGTGCAGCTGGACAGAAAGCTAGGATTTTATTGAGCCTACAGTATAGATTGTAGGATTGTTTTCCTGTTTTCTATACCTCTTGCTTATATAGTAGCAAATTTATTGTTACACACTAAATGGTAGCAATGTTGGGAGGAAGGACCTATTCAGTCCTTACCTACCTCTAATGGCAGGAGACTACAAGTATCTGCCAAGATCCACACTGGCTTAAATCAATGTGTGACACATGTCATTTGCATCCTCCTCCCCACTATGGAAAAGAGGGGATGCTTGACATTAGTCCTCGGATCTAGGGGTATATTTGAACCTAGAGACAGATGCTCATTAGGGCCTAAAGATTCTGACGTAGGGAAGCCAATGGAGTAATGTTCCCTGACATAACTGTACTACAGTGTTTCTAGGAGTGGAAGGGGGGCAATGCTAAGATGTCCAATTATCTAAGATCCTTGGAGGGTATGGAAGAGAATTCCAAGTGAAGAAACCCAGAAATTATAGGAAGGTCAGGAGCTCTGGGCTGTGGGCTAGAGAAGGGGTTGGGAATTTTGTCACAGGAAGGTCCAGGAAAGACATAGCTGTCATTGCTAAAAGGGGCCTCCTGGATAGAGGGGGCCGGAGTGAAGTTTTACACCATTCCAGGGGAGCCACGCATGATGTTCACGTAGTGACCACCATGTCAGCTGAGGCTGTCAGCATTCCTAGAAAACCGGAGCAAGCTGGGGAGCCCCTTTCTAATACTGACAAGTAGTCTCCCATGCCTGTTTCCCCCCCACCTTCCTGTCCCCACACCATGGGTTATGGGTCCTAGAGTAGAGGAAGAAGAAGGAATTTATGTCTCAGATTCTGTTTCTTCCTCCTCAGTCCAAGTTCTCATAAACAGAGAAATAGATATTTTTCCAAAGATCTTGTAGGCCAGTCAGTGGTTTCATGATGTGCTAGGAGAAGAAATGATCAAATTCCAATTATTCATCTCATTTGTCCTAGAAAAACTCTCCCCTCTGTCTTCCTTTATGTATGGTTTGAATTAGTAGCTTCAGTGAGACTGCTGCCACTCAGAAGGGGAAATCTGTGGGAGTATTTTGGGATTGTTTCCATAGAGGGAGGATACGACTGGTTTTGATGAGCTGGAGCCAGAGAAGCTAAATACCTTACAATGTGTGGTAAAGCACCACATAACAGAGAGTTGTATCATGTCTCCTGACTCCAGAAGGTTCCTCAGGATATTCATCAAGTGAGAAACCCTGTGTGTAATTACCTGAGCCTAGAACTCAGCTGAAGTGTGTGCATGTGTGTGTCTGGCATGGTTTTAATATACAGTATGCATTGGGTTTTCAGTAATACAGACACTATGTAAATCAAAGGAAGCTGGTAGCTAATTATGTCTTAAAATTTTCTAGGAGAGCATTTGTCATTTCAGAGAGTCACATCGTTAATGGCCACACATCCCACTGTGGTAGTTGAGCGCCAGTGAAGCTGACTAACATCAGTCTGTGTTTGTAGCTGTTGCAGTCGCAGTGATTCCATCGTAGGCACAGGCATCAGACCGCCTCACGATGCGTCACGGTGTAGTCAAGGCTGGGCAGTGATACAGTCGAATACCTACTTATAGTATTGTCTCTTCCATAATTAGGGTTGCCAGATTTAGCAAATAAAATTATAGAAATCACAGTTAAATTTAAATTTCAGATAAACAATGAGTAATTATTTTTAAGTATGAGTATTTCCTAAATATTGTCCCTTCATTTATCTGGCAACCCCTTTCAGAGAACATTTAGGGAATATTAGTGGATTGCTTGAAATGTGTGTGGATAGGAAATACTGTCTAATAATTTAATTTCTGGAGGTTAAAGGGGTATTAACTGCTATTTATCATAAGAAGGAATCAGTGGAGCTAGATAGAATTTCAAAGCACCAGTTCAGTGCAAAATCAGTGTAACGGAGGAGGAACTACCGGTTGTCCACAAGCAGGACCTTTGGGCAAAGGGTCTCACACTTACCACCCCCATCCTACCCACTCAAATAAGTAGACAAATATTCTCTCAATTAAAAACAAAAAAGTATCTTCCTTAGTAAGAATTGTGCTGCTAAGAAATAGGTTTTCTTCATTTCACCACATCTAAATCCAGACTTAAA
The DNA here is from genome assembly GCF_022682495.2 of Desmodus rotundus. NCBI lineage: Eukaryota > Metazoa > Chordata > Mammalia > Chiroptera > Phyllostomidae > Desmodus > Desmodus rotundus. The sequence goes on from NC_071388.1 coordinate 142,934,550, forward strand.
TAACGTATGTGTTCTCTCGCGGAGAGGAGGCCCTGTGCAGCAGCACTGACCTAGAATGCTTGGAACGCTGTGACAATTTCAGGAGTTTATAGTAATCAGTGAAATGTCTCTCTTCAAACCTAACAGTCATTTGTGTTGCTTCCCAGGTCCTAAGAAACCTTTCCTGTATCTTCTGAAACAGAAGTGTAATTTCTGCAACATTAATATTTGATTATAATATTGCTATCAAAATGGGTAAAATGATATTTTAAGGTAGTAGGCCCTACTGAGAGCAATCAAAGATTAAATGATGGCTTTTTGATTAGATTTAGGGGGAAATCTGAAGACCATATGCACCAGAATGCCTCCAGCTAAGCTTTATAAGGTTCAGGATGAATCACCAAGTAATATACAAAGGACAGAGACATTTTATGGTTCAGAAACCTGCAGAAGAATTAATAAATAAACAACTAAAATGATATAATAATCATTAGGACAAGGAAAGGCTTGCCTGGTTCCCTCCGATGTAATTGTGCCGGAGCCAGGAATATCTTCCCGCGCTGCCAGCTGAGCACCTCATCGCCCTGCCTGACGCTCCGTGGGGACTTCGCCTCGAACTCAAAGTCTAAAGTTCAGCATTTTCTACAAGCTCCTCCATAACCTGCTTCCTGCTTCTGTCTCCAGCTTCATCTCGCACATCTGCTGCAGCCCCACTAGCCTGTTCACTCAGGTCTTTTCTCTTCAGGCTCCTGCCATGAGGTCCTGGAACATTGACCCTGCAGACGTCTCACCCTGCTCCTGGATAAACTATAGTTCAGGCCTCAGTCTAACTACGTTTCTGGAATCTTGCTTAATAGTAAGTAAGTAATAGTAATTACTTACTGAATTAAATAATTTTTAACTGGTGGCAAAAGAGTTTTGATGCCATTGATAAATACAATGGTATAAAACAGTTTAATCTTATTTTTAAAATTGCCATTTTTGTGTATTTTCTAAGTACATAATTCAAAGTACAGTAAAACTGGCTTATAGTTCACAAAACAGATACATAAATATATGCTGCAGATACATGCTGAATTTTTTTTTACACTCTGGACATGGATAAAAATATCTGGAGACCACAACTGTGAAGTAATGATTCTCAACTCTGGCTAATATGGGAATCACTTTTCAAAACTTTCAGAATGCTTGGGCTCCTTGCCAGACAGGCAGTGGGAGTGAAGCTGAAGAATTAACAGTTTGAAAAACTCCACAGGTAATTCTGATGTAGAGCCCCACCTGGGAATCAGTCTAGAGACAAGGAAAGAGTTTCTCAAAATATGCGAAGTTCTCAGATGGCCTGCGCCAGGATTACTGGGGGAAGGAGACCCATGGGATCAGAATCAGGAACAATGTGGGACCTCTATCTTCTTGCTGTGCTGAGACTTTTGCTTATTATTTTATTTTAAACTCTCAAATACCTTTAATATAGACCTCGTTCCCATTTTATATAAGAGAATAATACTGAGGGTCAGAGAGGATAAGGGACACTCAGGATGAGGGTCACACAGGTGCAGGTCAGAACAGGGAATGTGAACTATTAACAAGCCCCACAAATGAGCTGCATACACACCCGAATTTGAGAAGCACTAGGACAGAGCAGAGCGGTGTCCCACCCCTTCAATTACCTTCATATTAAGAAATTCTTGATGGTCACGAGGAGCTGTTATGCCAGAGAAAAATTACCTTTCCCCTCTTAAGCATTCACACAATTACAGGAGTTCATCAGTATGAAATATATTCACATTAAAGAGTCTCTGGGTTAGCATTTTTATTATCTCGGTAATTCCTTTATTACAGTATGGTAGTCATTCACTGAAAAAGCTCAGAACAATAGCTGTCTTCTGTTATTTCACATTATTTGTGTAAGCAGAATAAATGTAAGTAAAGAGTAATTTGAAAAATTTGAGTATAATCAAGGTTGACAGAAGCTAATTAAGTAGGACATATGCAGCAAGGTTCTTAATTAGCCTTTCAAAAATTGTCACTTGTCTTGTGACTTCAACTCCTGAGAAGAAAGGAGCCGAAAGAAATGGCAGCCCACGTGCGTGTGGGAGGAGGCCGCGACTCCGGCTGTCTGGGCACAAAGACAATTGTGAAGAACACAGGGGAGTGGTTAAGGCAGAGTGACTTTGACCTTGTGTGCAAGAATTGTTGTCTGACTAAATGGAGGAGAAACTTAATATAATAATTTCCCCTGCTGGGATTAGCTAAATACATGTCATCATGCTGGGAAATCATCAGTTTGAAGGGACAGAAAGTGAGCAGGTGGTTTCTGACAACTTGTCTCAAGAAGCGCGTGTGTGCTTGGATAGAGAGACATTTGTTTATGCATGCCCGAATCCAGGTTGTATCTCAGGTGTTAGCATTTTCTTGTCTTTTTAGATGACTAAAGGTAGCAAACTTGGGGCCTATCGGATGGTGCAAAGCAGCAGACAAGTTTTGTTTGAACTTACACTATTGACAAATACAATGTTCTAATAATTTGGACTTCACTAACAACATTTAAATGTGGAGAAATTCCACATAAAGTTTCAGATTTCTGTTTTACTTCCACTATGGAAAGACATGGCAACATTCAATCTCTATTCCTACATGGCACTCATACTGTCTGTCTCTTATGATCAGGATATTTAACCTGCGTTTAATGTGTGGCGTCTATTCTGGAGGATAAAATGAAGTGAGATGGGGCAGGGATGAATTTATCACATCTTATTCTATGCTTGGTACTATGCTAGGATTTTTATACTTAAAATGCTATGCTTAAATCCTGTGCTAGGATTTTACTTAAACTGTCAAACCATCTTTACTAAGATTCAGAGAGGATAAGTAATGCCACCAATGTCGCACTGCTCTTGGCAGAGGCAGGGTCAAGTGAAGGTCTCCTTTGGCTCTTTATGCTACTTAGGATTATAACTGGAGTTAGAATAGCGTCCTCGGCCTCTTGCCTTCACATGTTTGCCTTCCTGTTCTTGCTACAATTGACAGTGAGCTTTGCTTTCCATTGTTTTTCTGCTGCATCCGATCTATGATAGGCAGAAGAAACAAGTCAACAAGTGTGTGTTAGCAGCTGGTACATGAAACGTAATGAACTAGATTACATGTTTTAGACATGGCTCCAGTTTATACCAGAGTAGAGGCATGAAGGGAAATACAGAAATAGCTACAATACTAAATGCAGTCAGTGTATAGGATGCATCATGAGTATGGTGGAAAGTGCAATAGATGATAAAAGAAGGAAGAGCTCTTTTAGGATGTGTGGCGTGAACTCCTGGGTGAACTGTGTGATCACTGGCTTTCATTTTTTATCTTGCTTTCTTCTCATGTTTTCATATATATATACACACACACACACATATTTCATTAGAAAAATATATATATTGGCTATTTCTCTCAAATGTGTATGTATAGATATAGATTAAGATATATTAGATATATTTGTTTATTCATACCTAGATACACAGATTGGGCCAGGACAATAATCTGTACATCTTATCTCAGAATCTCACAAGTCAGAACCTAGATCCTTACTTTTAATAGATGTCAGGCCCTGGTTGGTGTGGCTCAGTGGATTAAGTGCCAGCTGGTGAAGCAAAAGGTCACTGGTTTGACTCCCAGTCACGGCACATGCCTGGTCCCCAGTTGGGGGCACGCGAGAGGCAACTGATTGATGTATCTCTCACACATTGGTGTTTTTCTCTCTCTCCTTCTCCCTCCCTTCCCCTCTCTCTAAAAACAAATAAATAGAATATTAAAAAATAGATGTCAAATGCTGGTACAATACACATCAAGAGATGATAAGGAGTAGTGGTTAAGGTCCCAGACTTTGGGCCACAGTATCTGCATTTAAGTCCCAGCTGTGCTATTTATTGGCTGTATAACCTTGGGCAAATTACTTAATCTCCCTGTGCCTCAGTTTGCTTGTCTGTAAAATGGACATAAGGAGGGTATAGCTGACTTCTATGGTTGTTGTGACAATTAATATGAGTTAATATGCATAAATTACTTAGAGTAATACCTTCCTAATAGTTACTACATTAGAGTTGGCTTTTGTAATTATTACAATAACGTAATGCACTGATCTTTTCAATATTCAAATAGAAGCATATTTAATGATATCCATTTTTGGTTTTTCTCCATTTAATAATTTAATCATCTGCACAGAAGCTGCTGTTCTTCAATCATCGCACTTCTAGCTTTTTTCATGGTTAGCAACACTAGGAAAATTCTAAGAAAGTGGAAGGAGAAAAAGATTAGATGTTAAGTAGTGTCGGTAGTTTGTGATGCGTGAACCTAATGAAAAACCACACTGCCTGCCCTTCCTTCAAATGCTCTGAGAACCGAAGTTCTGTGGTGCCGGGGAAAGAAACCAAAAATGTTGCAGGCTCACTGTAGAAAATTATTCTTTCTCTCCAGCTCCTCATTTAGGTCACGTGCCTAACATAATAAAACAATAGAGCATCATTTTTAATTGTATAGTTATTTGCATTTAAGATACAGAAAATGTTCATCCTCTGAAAAAATGTGCTCACATCACTTTGCTGTCAGTTGTCTCAGCAACTCTCGGCGGCAGCTCATTCATTTTCTGAAACTACAGATTAATTTTGTCTGTTCTAGAGTTGTATAGAATAAAGTGGGATAAAACAATATCCTCTTGTGAGCATCGTTTCTTGTGTTTATTGATCATTTGTATATCTTATTTTATGTAGGGTTCATTCAAATCTTTGGCCTACTTTTAAATGGAGTTGATTATCTTATTCAGTTGAAGACTTCTCTAAATATTCTGGATACAAATCCTTTGTCAAATATACGTATTGCAAATATTTTTGCCCACTTTGTATCTTTTCTTTTTATTTTATTGATTCTATGTTTTAAAGGACAGAACTTTAAAGTCTTGATGGGGTCATGTTAAAACTACTTTTACCTTTTATGACCTAGCTTCTGAAGGCACATGGCAACACTTCCGGTGCATTCTACTGATAGAAGCAGCTGGGCCGCCCCTCCAGGGTTCAGGAGTGTGAGACGGAGAGCCCATCTGTCAAAAGGAGAGAGGGAAGTTCTGGGGGAGTATGTGCAATGAGAACTGTTACTGTAAAATACAGTCTGCCAGTGTCTTTAAAAGCTTAGTCTATTTCACTTACAGAGTCAAAATTATTAGCATGAAGGTGTTCCTGATAATCTCTTAGTATCCTTTTAATGTAAGCAGGGTCTGTAATAAATGCCCCTTCTTCCATTCTTACTGTTAATTTGTGTCTTCTCTTTTTTTCTTGATTAGACTAGAGGTTCATAAAATTTATTGATTTTTTTTTTAAAACCAACTTATTATCTGATTTTCTTTATTTAAATTTTTTACTTTATTGATTTCCATTCTTTAGAATTTTTTTCATTTTTGATACTCTGGGTTTAATATGTTCTTGTTATTCTGGCTTATTAAGCTAGAAGCTTAGATCATGGGTTTAGATATTTGTTCTTTTTCAATATAAACATTTAAAATTATGAATATTAATCTAAGCACTTCCATAGGTGCACCTTTAAAATTCTGATATGCTATCATTTTACTATAACTCTGTTAAGTACTTTCTGATTTTTCTTTTTCTTCTTCAACTTAAAGATTATTTAGAGGTGTTTTGTTCAATTTCCAAATAATTGGGGATCTTCCACTTTTCATTTTGCTATTGATTTATTTTATTATTAAAGGTTAAATTCATACAATGTAACATCAGTCATTTTTAAGAGTACAACTCACCAACATTTAGCATGTTTGGAATGTTGTGTAGCCATCACTGTTGTCTAGTTCCAAACATTTTCATCATCTCAAAAGGAAACCCTGCACTTTTAAATGGAATTGTTTTCTTCATTTCTTTTTTGGATTGTTTGTTGCTATACAAATACAACAGATTTTTACATATTGATTTGTGTCCTGCAACTTTGATGAATTTGTATATTAACTTTAATAGTTTTTTGCAAATTCTTTAAGGTTTTCTATATGTAAAGTCATGTCATCTGTGAATCAATATTTTACTTATTAATTTCCAAATTGAATGCCTTTTATTTATTTTAGGGGGAAGAAAATTGTTGTGGTTAAAATGTCCAGTACAATGTTGAATAGAATTGGCAAAACTAGGAATCCTTGTCTTGCTCCTGATCTTAGAGGGGAATGCTTTTAATCTCTCATCATTTCTTTAAAAAATTAATTTTATTTTATTTGTTGAGGGGGGGAGAGAGAGAGAGAGAGGGAGAGAGGGAGAGACTTGTTTCATGTATTTATACCGGGGATCAAACCCACAACGTTGGTGTATCAGGAAGATGCTCCGACCAATTGAGCTACTTGCTGGTCTGGGCTCTTTCATCACTAAGTATAAGATCAGCTGTGTTTTTTTCATAAATACTCACTTCACATTGAGAAAGTTTCCTTCTATTCCTAGTTGGGTGTTTTTGTGTACTATTATTTTAAAATTTAATCCTGCTATAATAAGAAACAAAATTTTACTACCTTTTAAGTTTATTGAGATTTGTTTTGTGACCTATCTACAGTCATTTTGGTGAAACTTCACGTGCACTTTAAGAAAATGTCTCTTCTCATTGAAATTAAGGACAATGTAACAATAGCCAGAGGGGAGTGGGGAGGGGACAGTGGGGAGAGGAGTCTACAGGAGCTACTATAAAGGACACAAGGACAAAATCAAGGGGGAGGGTATAGGTGGGGGAGGGAGGTGGGATTGGCTGGGGTGGGGTGGAGGGATGGGGAGAAAATGCAGACAATAGTAACTGAATAAAAATAAAAAAAATTAAAAAAGAGCAAATGTCTCTTCTGCAGCTGTTGGGTGCAGTGTTCTACAACTGTCAATTACAACAAATTGATTGATAGACTTCTTCTAGTCTTTTCTATTCTTGCTGATCTTTTTCTACTTGTTTTATCAACTGTAAGACAGAAGTATCAATATGTTCAACTGTAATTATGGATTTGTCTACGCCTCCTTTAAGTTCTGTCAGTTTTTCTCCATGTATTTTGAAATTGTATAATTAGGTGCAGACACATTGAGAATTCTTATGTCTTCTAATAAATTAACCCTTCAATTATTATGAAACAATCCTCTTTACCGCTGGCAATATTTTGTGTCCTAAAGCTTAATTTGCGGATACTAATGGAGTCAGTCTAATTTTCTCATGATTTGTGTAATATAGTATGTCATTTATGATCTTTTATTTTTTACTTGTCTCTTTATATTTAAAGTGAGTTTATTATAGACAATGTAAAATTGAAGATTGCTTTAAAAATCCTGCTGGACAACCTCTGCCTTTTAATGGAGTGTTTAACCATTTACGTTTTTATGTTTATCAATATGGTTAGGTTAAGTCTATAATCTTGTTACTGGTTTATAGTTGCTTCTGCTGCTCTTTGTTCCTTGTCTGTTCTTCTCCTAACTTATTTTGGATTGAGCATATTGGTAGCATTACCTTTTTGTCTCTACTACTAGCTAATTAGGTATACCTCTTTGTTCTATTTTTTTAGTGGTTACTCATATTTATAATATGTACCCTTAACTTGTCACATTTTACAAATAGCATCACATCATGTTACTGTGATGTGAGATTTTACAAAGATATAATTCAATTTCCCCTCTCCCATCCTTTGTATAATTAATTGTCTTGTTACATTTCCCTTCTACATGTAAACCTCACAATACATTTTTTTATTATTGCTACGAAAGTCAATCTTAAGAAATTAAAAATGAGAAAAACATATTGCAATATGACATATAATGTATACCATATGACACATCATTTGTATACCTTAAGCTTAAACAGTGTTATATGTATAGTTTAATAAAAAGGAGAAAAATAATTTTATTTTTACCTGCATATTTATCATTTCTAGCACTTTTTATTACTTTTTGCATATTTCCACATGGTATTACTTTCTTCCCACCTGAATTCTTATAGTGCAGATACTGACAGTAAATCTTTTTTAACTTTTGTTAACATGAAATTAAAGTGTCTTTTATTTTTGAAGGATATTCTCAATAGATATAAAATGCTAGGTTGAAGAGGTTTTGTTTGTTGTTTTACTTTCATCAATTTAAATATATCATTGCATTGTCTTCTCTCTTGCATATTTTCTAATGAAAAGTCCATTGGCGCTCTTATCTCTGCTTCTCTGTTTTGTATGCCCACCCCACTGTTTTTTGTCCCCCAGGTTTATTGAAGTGTAATTGACACATACAAAGTGTACACACCACACACACAAACATTTGTAAATATGTGAGGAGAGGATGTATTAACTAACCTTACTTTGGTAATCATTTCTCAATATATGTATGTATCAAATCAGCATGTGTATACCTTAAACAAATGTGATGTTGTATCCCAATTATATCCCAATAAATC